>NC_059169.1:34236314-34581001 GCF_019923935.1 Bubalus bubalis | reverse complement strand
GAGCAGGCTGGTATTAAATACAGATCTAATCCAATCACCACTGAAGACAGATTTACCAGAAGAGAGATTAGAATTTACAAGATACTTAAGAGACCAGGAATATGATTTCTCAAGAAAAGTACCATAAAATAGTTTAAGAGAAAAACTGAATATGCAGAATAATTTCAGGAATCATGGAAGCTAAATAAAAGATGCCAAAAACTGAAATACATCATTTATCAGATTCCGTTCTTTGATCTTTAAAGCCCCAATCCTACATTGACTGAGATGTTCCAGGAATATTTTAACCACAAGTTCAAAATGTTTTGTCAATATTTTCTCATGATATTTCCTAAACGACCTTTGTAGGAAAAAGCAAGATTTGTCGTCATGACCATTTTACAGTTGTGGAAATACCAACTTCAAAGTCACAAGGAGCCGGTCTGGATTTCTGAGATCTACCAGTTTGGCTTGTATTTACTTCCCTTGTGGCTCAGCTGGTAAAGAATCCGCCTGCAATGCGGGAGGCCTGGATTCGATCACTGGGTCAAAAAGATCCCCTGGAAAAGGGAAAAGCTACCCTCTACAGTATTTGGCCTGGAGAATTCCATGGACTGTATAGTCCATGGAGTTGCAAAGAGTCCGACACGACTGAGTGACTTTCACTTTCACTTACTTTTAATTGTAGCTGACCAGTCTGAGAAGTTTCTGTCAAACAGGTACACTTTCTTACTAGGTAGTATGCTGACTTTTCATAGGGTCAGAATGAGGTCTGATGAACATACAGAACTGCAGATAGGTTCTGGAGAATTTGTGATAAAAATAATTCTCTGCACTTTGTGTTGTTATACTTGTAACAGAAAAGATAGCGAAGGACAGGGAAGCCTGGTGTGCCACAGTTTATGGGGTCACAAAGAGTCCGACAGGACTTAGGGACTGAATAACAACAGCAACAACAGAAAAGACAGATGAGAATACAGAAACAGAAAATTCTGTCTATTCTTGAAGGCCATGCCACATTCCCTCAATCATTTATGGTCCTTCTTTTTTTCTCCGTAGCATTTTGTTATAATGGGTTTATGGTAACTTACTTAAACCTTTACATTTATTTATATTATTCTCATTGTAATTCTTGCCTAAATAGAGTACATGCTTGCTGATAGATTTACTTATTACTGTGCATCATGTGTTGCTTAATAAAAAATTTTTATATAGAAACTCCAATATGTATTGGAGTTTTAGGTAGAAACTCCAAAATATCAATATATTTTAATTATATTAATATCATGGAATAAGCATTAAAGGATTTGATCCATCAACCATAAAACAATTCCCAATTATGTTGCTGCTGCTGCTAAATCGCTTCAGTTGTGTCCGACTCTGTGCGATCCCATAGACGGCCATTTCCTTCTCCACCCAATTATGTTAGTTCATAATAATTATTTCTATAAAAGTTGAAAAGTTAAAATATTTCATAACTAATTCTCTTTATTGGGAAGATCCCCTGGAGAAAGGCATGGCAATCCACTCCAGTATTCTTGCCTGGAGAATCCCATGGACAGAAGAGCTTGGTAGGCTATTGACCATAGGGTTGCTAAGAGTCAGACACAACTGAAGTGACTTAGCATGCACAATTCTCTTTATTAATTAATTTATTCATTTAGTATATTTTGTTAGCCAATTATTAAGTGTCAGCAGTGGAGATACAGTAGAGCACAAAGAATAAAATGTCCCTGAACTCCTAGCACATAAAGGGAAGGGAAAATAAGCAAGTAATAAATAAGATAATTTCATGTGATTATAGTGCTGTGAAGATAATAATATTACAGGATATTATCGTTGAAGGTAATTAAGCAAATGGATACTTTAAATGAAGTGATGAGAAAAGGCTTCCATAAGGAAGTGACATTCAGGCTCGGATCTGAATGTGAATAGAGTCTTGCAAAAATGGGTGAGAAGAGTGCTGTATGCACAGGGATTAGCAAGTACAAAGGTCCTGAGGCCAAAAATATATGTAGTTAAAGTTGATGATGATTGAGATCACTGTGCTCAGAGAATTGTAACCTGAAGTGATACTGAAGACAGAAGTAGATTTGAAATCATATAAAGCTGAAGCTGCAATACCTTGGCTGCCTGATTCGAAGAGCCAACTCATAGGAAAAGACCCTGATGCTGGGAAAGACTGAGGGCATGAGGAGAAGGGAGTGACAGAGGATGAGATGGTTGGATGGCATCATCAACTCAATGACATGAGTCTGAGCAAACTCAGGGAAATGGTGAGGGACAGGGAAGCCTGGTGTGCTGCTGTTCATGGGGTTGCAAAGAGTCAGACATAACTGAGTGACTGAGCAACAACAACAATTATGGTACAGGCTAAGAGGCTTAATGTAAAGCTCTAGAATAATAGTGGTTTAACAGTCTGAAGCAACAGTCCCCAACCTTTTTGGCACCAGGGACTGATTTCATGGAAGACAATTTTTCCAGTCCAGAGAGGAGAGAGCAGGGAGAGGGATGGTTTCAGGATGATCCAAGTATGTTACATTTAACTGTGCACTTTATTACTACTGCATCAGTTCCACCTCACATTATCAAGCATTAGATTCTGAAGGCTGAGGATCCATGGTCTAGAATTAAGAGCTATTCTAAGGTAGGTCTGTATTTCTGTCATCTTCTAAAAGCCCCCACTTGCAAACCTGAGATTGCATTCTAGTTGCACCATTTTCCAGGCATCCAGAAAGGGAGAAGAGCCCAGAGCAGCACACATCCAGTTATTTTTAATGTAAAACCCATGAAGGATACTCATCCATTCTGTTACAAATAATTGGCCATTACCTAGTCTGACGGCCATTTGTAGCTTCAGGGGAGGCTGTAAATGTTAACTGGACATTCATGTGTCATGAAACTATATTAATTTGGAAGAAGGAGAAAATGGGAATTGGGAAGGGCTGCAGAAGTTACGAGGGCTTTCCAGGAGGCTCAGACAACAACAACAAAAAATCTGCCTAAAATGCAGGAGACCCAGATTCAAACCCTGGGTCAAGAAGATGCTCTGGAGAAGGAAATGGAAACCCACTCCAGTATTTTTGCCTGGAGAATCCATGGACAGAGGAGCCTGGTGGGCTACAGTACATGGGGTCACAAAGAGTTGGACACAACTGAGTGACTAGTACTTTGGGGCTTTCCTGGTGGCTCAGATGGTAAAGAATATGCCTGCAATGCCGAAGACCTGGGTTCGATCCCTGGGTTGGGAAGATCCCCTAGAGAAGGGAATGGCTACCCACTCCAGTACTCTGGAGTGGGTACAGAAAAAAGTTTTACCAGTAAAGATTGAAATGTCCTTTGAAACAAGATGTCAGATTATAAAATTGGAACTTATTTCTTTGAACAATGCAAAGCTATGAAATTATTGTAAATAAGACAACAGCATAATCTGAAATGTGTTTTCGATTACCTGACAGTGGTGCAAGCATTTGCTGCTCCATGGAGCTCAAGTTGAGCGGGGTTCATAGCACTGCAATAGTCCACGTGGGAGGGAGTAAGACTTCCTTTGGGAGGAGGAGGGCAGATGTGGGAGAAGCAGATGTAGCCACTCAGTGTATCTGAGGACACGAGCGAATGTGAGGATGAACCCTCACTCCATCCTCAGAGGATTCACTCTGAGGATGGAGTGAATCAGAAGAGCTCATTTCTATGACCAGGGGTCTGGTGCTGAAATTAACTGGAAGGCGGAAATGCAGAAAGAACATGTGTATTGAAAATGGTGAGTTTTGTGTTGAACTTAAGTTTGAGGTCTCATTCACGGGGGGAGGGTTTGCAGTCACTATGACATGTGACTAATAAAAATGAGCATTTCGTGCTCTGCAACAGCTTGTACTACGGATATTCTCATATTGTTCTGGGAAACTCTCCCAACTCAACATTTGGCTGCAGTCATTGTAAGCCCCTGAGAGTCGTTCAGGAAATTCCGTGCACTTATGACTCTGCTTTGACAGTGCACACCCAGGAAAGGACAGGATGGATTCTGATGCAGTTCATAGAGTCAGGACCGTGCAGTGCTAATATAGTCTGAAGAAACCTGGAGACCTTGAGAGATTTTCTCTGGGAAACCCCATACGGGAAGCTAGATCTCAGGGGCAATACAGATGGAAGAGCTGACTTGAAAACTCTTACCCAGAAGTATAGGATTGAATAACAGGCATCTAAAGAGAGATAGGAAGGAAGAGAGAGAGGAAGGAAAGAAGGAAGGGCGGGAGGACAGGAGGTAGGGAGGGAGGGAGGGAGGGAAAAAAGAAGGGAGGAAGGAAAGAAGGCAAAAACCAAGGAAGAAGAATCAAATAAGCCAGCTGAGTCTTGGAAGAGTGGATAGTTCTGTAATAATTTGGCATCAAATGTCATTAAGTCAAAGATTCACGTATCATCAATAATTCCATCCTGAGCTGCCAGCCATTTGAGACTCAGTCTCTAAGGGCAGGGGGCTTCCCTGGTGGCTCAGAGGTAAAGAATCTGCCTGCCAATGTGCCAGTGCAGGAGACACAGGAGAAGCAGGATCATTCCCTGGGTTGGGAAGATCCCCTGGAGGAGGAAATGGCAACCCACTTCAGTATTCTTGCCTGGAGAATCCCATGAACAGAGGAGCCTGGCAGGCTACAATCCATGGGGTCGCAAAGGGTCAGGCATGACTTAGTGACTAACAACAAGTTGCTAATAAAACATTCATCATATTACACCAATGACTAGAATAGCAGTTTTCAAAGTTTATCCATGAAACTCTCTGGGCACAGGGGTGGCAGGAAGGAATCTCTCAATACATTTCAGGGGTTTTGCAGGATCAAAACTATTTTCAGGGGCTTCCCTGGTGGTCCAGTGTTTAAGAATCCACCTTTCAATGCAGGGCATGCAGGTTCGAAGCCACAGCAATGAGAAGCCCATACACCGCAATGAGGAATAGCCCCCACTTGCCACAAAGCTTGCACAAAGCCATGAAAACCCAGTGCAATTAAAAATAAATAAATAAATATATTTTTTAAAACCTATTTTCATAATTGTGCTAAAACTTGGAGACTTCCCTGGTGGTCCAGTGGTTAAGACTCCACTCTCCCAATGCAGGGGTTCCAGGTTCCATCCCTGATCAAGCAACTAGATCCCACAGGCAGAAAGTAAGAGTTCACCGGGTGCAAATAAAGATCCCTTTACTCGCAACTAAGACCTGGCACAGCCAAATAAATAGATAAATATTAAAAAAATAATAATAATTACACTAGGACTTTTTTAGGTTTTCACTATCCTTCTGTCATTAACATTGAGAAAAGTTTTTCAGGGTCTATGTGCAATGCAGCAGATTGAATGCAGAAAGAGTTGACTATTAGGGCAATATTAAAGAGATTTTTCAAAAATGTAAAACAATAGCACTCACTACATTTTCTCACTGCAATTTTGCTTTAGAAAACAAGATTATTTTCCTGGAAAAAACATTATTGATTTGAACACATAATAGATAGATTTATTTTTAATGAATTAATAAAAGAATACTTTAAATTTTTTCTCAGCCTCAATTTCCAATGGGTTAGATATTGATAGATATAACTCACATAATCAAAAGTGCTTTGGGTTGCTCAGTAATTTTTAAGCATATAAAGGGCCCTTAGGAACAAATAGTTGGAGAACTGCTGACCCAGAGCAGTTAATAGCTCTCAGAATTGTAAGGAAGTACTCTGCTTTTCTAACGAAGATGAGAGCCAGGAATTTTGGAATAGGAAATAAAAATACATTCCAGAGAACTGCACATAACATTGTTGAGCAAGGAAAGCATTGTTTTCACATAAGGGAAGGAAGAGATTGAAATTATACTTCTTCTTGGAAATCTGGAAGAGCCTCAGGAAGGAGGTGAGGACTAGATTCATTTGACCCTTGGAAAATCAATAAGTGTATTTCAGTTAATATCTACTTCCTGGAGAGCAAGAGTGCAATTTAACTTGAGAAGATTCCAAAATATAAAAAGTCAGAGGCAAATGGATATTCCTTTAAATTGAGTAGTCAAAGGGAAAATAAGATGTTAATGCTGACCCGCCAGGCAAAGCCTCAGTGAGATGCTTTATGATCTGAACAATAACTCTATTGTAATTAACACAATTGCTGCATATATTCTTTTCTCAATTTATAGGCACAGATTCCATGGAGTCAAAGGGACTTCAGTACATTCGTCAAGGGAATATCATAGCCTGGAATGTGAATATGTACTGATCGAAACCTATTTTTTATGAAGGACTCTGTCATTAAAAATGTGTATCACTTTCCAATTTTATATTTCAAATTAAAAGCTTTATTCTCACATGTCTATAGTAAGAAGTATAAAATACATTCCAGAGAACTGCACATACACAAAATACACAAATACACAAATCCTTTTGAAGTGAAACTGTGGTTTGACAACATTCAGACACATGCTATATACGTCATCCTCATATTTTTTCCCAAGAAATCAATTAGCAGAAACTGCTCTTGCATGAGACAGACACTCCTTATAAAAGCCACAATTATTTTAACACCTAAATAATTAAAGTTTATATTAAATGCCATCTTTCAGTTCAAATAGCACTTTAAGTCCAGAGGAAAACTTGTACATAAATATTTATAGCAGGGATATTTACAATAGCTAAAAACAGGAAATAATCTCAATATCCATCACCAGGTGAATAGGTAAAATATACAATACAAAGGAACACTACTCAGCAATACAAAGAAATGAATTACTGTTACAACAAATAAGTATAATTTGATCATAGCACTGCATGCTGTCAAAACTGGTCAAACTTCATACTTTAAATAGATTCAGCTTATTGGACATAAATTATACCTCAATAAAGTTAATTTCTTTTAAAGGCACTGCCACAAAAATAACCACATTTGAGCATCTCCATAACTTCTCCATAGTAGAGAAGATTGTGATCTTGTGACTCACAAGAGGAGACTGGAGATGAAATGACTTTCGATGGCTAGTAAGTCTTGGGGCTTGAGGAAGGCAGGTGTATAGAGTAGTAACCTTTAAACTTTTCCTTGTGAATTTTTTTCTTTTTTAAAAATGTATTTATTTTTTTAATTGAAGGATAATTGCTTTACAGAATTTTGATGGTTTCTTTGCCAAACGTCAGCATGAATCAGCCATTTCCCAATGACTTTTTGTTCAGTTCAGTTCAGTTCAGTTCAGTCGCTCAGTCGTGTCTGACTCTTTGCGACCCCAGGAATCGCAGCACGCCAGGCCTCGCTGTTCGTCACCAACTCCCGGAGTTCACTCAGACTCGCGTCCATTGAGTCAGTGATGCCATCCAGCCATCTCATCCTCTGTCGTCCCCTTCTCCTCCTGCCCCCAATCCCTCCCAGCATCAGAGTCTTTTCCAATGAGTTACGACTATGTAAAACAGGAAACTCTGGTATGCTGTGATCGGAGCAGAGGTGGAGTGTGAGTGTGGGCTGGAAGGGGTGGGATGAGGGGTGTAGGGTAGATACCTCCACGGGATCCTAGGAGTCTGACAGCTTGAAAACTCTGAACTGGTGACACAAACATAGATGGTGCATGCAGAATCCTTGCTTCAGACCTCTGCTCTGTCATGTACTAGCTTCAAAGTCTATGTTTGCAACCTTAAGTTGAATATAGTCACAGAAATCAATCACCTAGAATTTTCAGTGCTTATGCCAGTTACTTACTTTATGTTTCCTAATGTTTATTTGTTGTATTTTAGCTTCCTGTTAGTTTGGTGGTGGTTGTTGTTCCATTGCTAAGTCGAGTCTGACTCTTTGCCACCCCTTGGACTACAGCACGCCAGGCTTCCCTGTCCTAAACTGTCTCCCAGACTTTGCTCAAACTCATGTCCACTGAATCAGTGATTCCATCCAACTATCTCATCCTCCGTTGCCTCTTCTCCTCCTGCCCTCAATATGTCTGATGTTTTGAATACCCTTAAGAGTGCTGGGGGTACAGTAATGTTCCATAAAACTACTTACTTAGGAGAATTAATGAACTTTTGGCTAATTAATTATAATTAATGTTATATATAATTAATTAATATATATAATATATATAAATATAATTATGTTATATTATAATATAATGTTATATTAATGGCAGTAGGGAAACCACCAAGCAGAAACCTGAGCCTTATCTTTGACTCTTATCTCTCCCACATCTCATCTGTTGCCCACTGATTCTCACTTGAGTTGTTTGATTTATTTCCTTGATCACCACCATTTTTCAGAACGGTCAACATCCTTCTCATTTATGATAGCCAAAGCCCAGCTTCCATCCGCATCCAATGTACTCAACACACTGCAGCCAAAATATTAATTCCAAGATGCAGAAAATTCCTGCGATTTCTCTGTATAAAGTCCTCTCGTGGATCCCCACTTCCTTCAGGAAAATGTCTAAATTCCTTCCTAGGGTTTACAGGGTCCTAAAGAACTGGATTCTCCTAAATGCTCAGCAACATTTTTTACAAGATGCAAACTTAGGCTCTACCCTTCAGCTGAGTGAAATTCTTTCAGTTTTGCAAACATGTGACTTCTGGGCTCTCAAACATGCTATATTTCCTCTCCCAGAATACTTTTCCTCCTTCCTATTCCTCTACCATCCATTCCTGCCTCATCATAGCTCTCACTTCTTTTGGAAGCCTAACTTCAGGTCCTCCATCTTGGTCAGGTGATGGGACCAAGTTCTTGGTCATTTGGGGCCAAGTTCTTTCATCAGGTGTGTTTTTTGTTTTTTTTTTTAACAGTATTACAGTGAACTATTTGTGTACATATTATCTCCCTCAGAAGTGTAAACTCCCAGGCACACTTACATCTTGCTCTTCCATCCTTATCTTTCCAGTTTCTAGCATTGTCCCTGGCACAGAGGAAGCCCTCAATAAACATTTCTTGAATGAATTGACTGAATAAGCCATCCTAACAAATGGGCAGAGCAGATGGCTCGAGACTGCTCGATGGCACCAGATTAAGGTAACATATTTGCCGCCTGGCTTTCTCCCAAAACGAAGGAAACAGAAAGTAAGTGTGGGTTCGTGACTCACCATCTCTTCTGTGACTGAATAGTACATGGCGTGGCTGAATCCAGATCCAAATCAAAAGTTTTAATCTCCATCAGAAGAATATATCATTTTCTCCAGTATTATTCTTTCCTGGGCAAGAGGAGTTTTCTAAGCATTTTAATCCATAAAGCACTTCCATGATTAAATTTAAGATTTGCTGTGCAATGAGACTAATACACCAAGGTGAAAGAGGAAAAATACTGGTAAGTTTTAAAACATGTTAGGATAATTGGGTTCAACATGCGTAAATTGCTTTCAGATGAAAGGCTCTAAGCAATTGTTAAATTATAAACATTGAAAAAAAAAGACTTCTCTGCATCCAATCTGGAGAAGAAAGGGTTTCCATTTGTACAGCAAATTAGAATCAGGTATTTCTGTAGGTCAGCAATTTCTTTTCTTTTTTTTTTTTTTTTTTTTAAGGCCAGGGAAGTTCTTTTGGCATTTGCTGTGTGTGATTCAGAGAGGGAAGCGCCTTGGTGACTGTGGAAGCCGTTTTCGCCTCGCACTTGTCCACAGCAATTACATTGGAAGGGGTCCTAGACTTGTGGGGTGTGGGATGTGGGATAAATTTGGAGAAAGACCACAATATGTAAACAAAACCTGCCAGTTTTCCAAAATACCCAACCACAAGACTTCACATCTTGGCAGCTGAGAAAAAGTCAAATGTGCTTTATTCTGACAACAAATTTTATTCTCAGCAGGGAGAATTATGAATCCCCATTAAAGCAAGCGACTACCGATAACCAAAAGTTAACAAAATTTTAGAATATAGCCTAGGTAGTGAAGCTTAGCCAGCTCATCTTCTGAGACAATATTAATCAAGAAACTGAGGGCTGTAATGGGATCTTTGAAGCATTGTATTTTCAAAATCCTTTAGATTAAGAAATCCTCCAGAAGGTGAGTTATTTCTGAAGATAGATCATTAGCATAAACTGCTTAGTTTCTGTTGATAAAAAAAAAAGTCTAACTTGCAGCATCATCAAATGAATGAGAGCATTTGTGTCTCAGACAAGATTTTATGATGATTTTTAAGTTTACAGTGTCATAAAAGGGTTATATTTTTATACCATTGTCACATGGCTTTGACTAACAAGCTCACTCCTTTAAGGTAATCAGGGAGTTAGAAATAGATAATCCACGTCAAAGCATTGCTGTATTTCCCCAGAATTTTAATATTTCTGTTGGTTCTAAACAAGGAACTGGTTTGAATCTCAGATGGTTTTCAACTTAAACCATATTCATTGTCAACTAACATTTAAACAGGGCCAGGAGAGCTGTTCTTCCTCCCAGCCTTCTGGAAACAAATGGCCTGCCGGCTTCCTCCCTGAGCCAGAAGTCTCCAGAGCTGGGTCTTATCAAGTCTGCAGATCCAAGGAGAGTTAAACAGCTTAGCTGTCTTTAGGAATCCCAATGGCATTGCTTTGATCAGTTGCCAGCCAGGAAACAGGGTAAGCATGGACCAAGAGGTCTACAGTACCTTTGCTAAAGTCTGAGGTTCAGCAGTGAGGATGTGGTGGGCCTGATAAACCCCCTGAAACAAGCATAAGGTAGGAGAACCTCCAGTTACTGTCTCACAAGGGAGTCAAGAACCATGGATGAGGACCACGCATAAGGAATTTATTAAAATGCTGGCATTATTAGAAGTAAAATACCTGTTTTTTTAAGGCATGTTTATCCATCTGTCCTCCCATTCATCCAAGGAATATCTGCTGAGGATTTACTATCTACTCTTTTCTGAGATGATCTGTGCCTGGCCCTGGGAGAAGGGACAGTCAGTGAGAACGATTGCTGTTGTTCAGTCACTACGTCATGTCGGACTCTTTGTGACTCCATGGACTGCATCATGCCAGGCTTCCCTGTCCTTCACTATCTCCTGGAATTTACTCAAATTCATGTCTATTGAGTCAATGATGCCATCCAATCATCTCATCCTCTGTCTCCCCCTTCTCCTTTTGCCTTCACTCTTTTCCAGCATCAGAGTCTTTTCCAATGAGTCAGCCCTTCACATCAGGCGGCCAAAGTATTGGAGCTTCCACATTTTTTAAAATGCTGGAGTGATTAGAAGTAAAATGCTTGTTTTTTAAGGCATATTCATTCATCTGTTCTCCCATTCATCCAAGAAATACTTCCTGAGGATTTACTACCTACCCTCATCTGGAGTGAACAGTGCCTGGCACTGGGAGATGAGACAGTCAAGGAGATTAAGACACTATCTTCATGAAACTTCCGGTCTGGCAGATATGTAATGTGTCTATGTATGTATGTGTGTGTATATCTCTAAATGTAGAGATAGGGAGATATACAACAAAGAATTCACCCTTTTGAGGGGCAGGAAAATCTAGAAAGTTGTCAGGGGAAGAGAGGGCCTTGCTTCGCACTTTCCCACTGAAGAAGTTAGTAGGAAACCTTCGTTCTTTTCTATCACCAGCATTCAGAACCAGACATGCTCTTTTCTAGGAATTTCAGCTTTGAGGGCACATGACAATGGCTCAGAAACAAATTGACATTCTTCAGAAATGTCATGCTGACAGAACTCTGAGTCCAATAGTGTAGCAGCAGGCTCAGTGATGAAGTTCTAGACAGACAGTCACCCACGTGTGACTTGGCTCATTTTTCAGTTGCCCAGCCTTGGGCTTCCTGCCAATTTCCCTTCCCTAAGCTTTCAGTCATCTTGTCAACCTCTCTCCTATTTCTTCTCGAGCTCCAGTTGAACAGTTAGTGTTTGACGGTTGCCACCAAGAATAGATACTCTTAGCGATCCCATGGACTACAGCCCACCAGGCTCCTCCATCCATGGGATTTTCCAGGCAAGAGTACTGGAGTGGGGTGCCATTGCATTCTCTGACTTGCAGAAGAGGAAGCATTAAATAAAGAGTGCAAACACAGTAAGTGCTATGAAGAAAAGGTGTATTTGTCTTTGGAGGTAGCAAGCAAAGAAGATATTTGGGAAGCCTGAAGGATTTTGTTAGTGATCCCATGGGTAAGCTCCAAGCTCCCAATGCAGGGGGCCCGGGTTCAATCTGATCAGGTAACTAGACCCTGTATACCGCCACTAAGAAGCCCAACTGATGCAAGGAAGATCCTGCAAGCCAAAACTAAGACTCAGAGCAGCCAAATAAATAAATACACAAATACATAAATAATTCTTCAAAAAGGGAAGCCTGGGACCCATACTACACCTAGACTGGAGGAAAAAGTCCTCCAAAAAAACAACAGGATGCTAGAGTTACTGGCGGAGAGCAATTGAATCCCTGGACCCCAAGCACAGGGAGAAAGGACTGCATTGGGATCCAATATGGTCTGTAAAGATGAATGGCAGAAAGATCTCTGTAGGGTTTCAACATTCTGACTAGGGTAACCTTTGCTATTCATTCATAAACAGCAATTCAAGAAGAGTCTCAGGAAAGATTTGTATTCCTGCACTTCATGCAGTCCCTCTATCCAAGTGCTGACAGCTTTATGTCTCCTCCATCCACACCACGAGGGCCCAGTGCAAGGCCCCATCCCCTCCCCTCTTGCCTGGAGTCTCAGGTCTAGTGTTTCACCCTTCAGATCAGATCTCTCCTTTTTTGTTTTTTTTTTTAACCAACCAGGTTATCACTCTAAAATACTATGTGATTATGTCAATTCTCTTTCTTAAATTCCTTCTGGACCCAGTCTCCCAGCACCTAAGGGATGAAATGCATGCTCTTTAAAAGCTCTCTCTACTTGGCTGTTTCCCCAGCCTTACTCTTCTCTCTCATCAACTGCAACTTTGACTTTTAGCAACATTGCACTGTGTGTAATTCTCCAGACATACCAGGTGGTTCCATTCCTCCGTGCCTTTGCTGGGACTGAAATACTCTTTTCCCCATCCCTTACTCTTTTATCTGCCCCCAATTAATTCTAATTCATGCTTAATGAATGAGCTCAGAGGTTATCTTTTTCTTCAGAAACTTTCCTGAAACCCCTGGGTTGGATGAAGAGCTCCTGTAGTCACGTGCCTATATCTCTGTCATAACACATATCATATTTATTGACATTATCTTTTTTAAAAACTTAATTTTTTACTTGGCTGTACCAAGTGTCAGTTGCAGTATGTGGGATCTTTAGTTGTGGCATGAAAACTCTTAGTTGCTGTATGTGGGATCTAACCAGAGATTGAACCTGGGCACTCTACACTGGGAGCATGGAGTCTTAGCCACTGGACCACCAGGGAAGTCCCTTGACATTATCTTTTTAAGTCTTGGTCTTAGCTTGGGCTACATGGACAAATAGACTGGATAACTTAAGCAACAAAGATTTATTTCTCACAGTGCTGGAAGTTGGGAAGTTCAAACTCAAGATGCCAGCCAGTTAGGTTCCTGATGAAAGCCCTCTTTCTAGTTCGCAGATGGCTGTCTTTTTATATTTTGATCTGGCAGAGGGAGACCATCTCTCTCATGCTTTTCTTATAAGGACACTAATCCCATTCATGAGGGCTCTACATCATGACCTAATTACCACCGAAAGACCCCGTCTCCAACATATGAACTTGGGAATGACACACTCAGCCTATAATACCCCAAATATTTTGTGTCTGATTTATTTTCATATCCCCAATATCTAGAATACTTCCAACCAAAACTTAGGCTCTGAAAATAATATGTGGTACTAATTTATGTATATCATGTTCTCAGTAACATCAGTTACAAAGTTATAACCTCTGGCTTTATCTAGGACCTTGACTTATTTGATATGAATTTTTAATGTTTCTCCAAGAGCTGTCTCTTCCATCTTTCTCTTTGATAATTTTAAAAATCAGTAGGCTCTTCCTAGAAAAGTTAAAAGACAGGGTTGATGGAGAATATAGCAAGATAAGAAAAAGAAATATGAGGGGGTAGTGTTGCTGCAAAAAGATGAGTCACAGATGGAGACATTTGCAAAATGAAGAAGGAAAGAGTAGGAAATGAGAAGGCTTAATTATGGTGCATGATTCAACCACAGATGAAGCTGCTGTTCTTACTTCCAGTTTCCTCTACTTCTATTTAAAATGGATAAATCTGACTTCCTAAAGTAATCTATTTCTAGTAACATATATTCGTCCCTGACATGAATAATTCCTGTCATGGGCCACATTAACCTGAGAAAGGCAAAAACCAGATTCCTGACAACACTTGGCCTGGGAGCCCCTGTCTTAATTCTCTGGCTGCTTAGGAGACAAGCATGGTCCTCTGTAAGAGCAGCAGGTCCCTGTGGTCCTCTGTTAGAACCTCAAGGTCCCAAGTGCATCAGTCTTTTTCATCTCTGCGCAAATTCCACCAACAGGGCTCGATCTTTAATTGAGAATGAAGAAGGATCGAACTGCCCAAAGCAGAAGGTTCTGGTGATGGATAATTCTGGGTTAACCCTCAAGTCTATCTCTTCTGAGTTTGTATGCCCTTAACTTCCCCAGGCTCTGTTTTCCCATTTCAGAGACATACTGGTTTCCAACTCACAGGATTTTGGTGACAAGTGAATACTAATGTGTGTGTGATGCTCTGAGCTCTGTGCCAGGGATGCAGTGAGTGTGTTGAGTAGAAGATACATGCTCCAGTTCCTTCCAGCCACAAGGAATCCATCTGGGCCCATGGTGACTCATTAGGTCATGTAACATGAGGGCAGGTACCAACCCCTTCCTTCTGTGTCACCTCTGCTGTGTCTCCCAGGTAACCAAGTGTGCCTTCATCATCTTCCTGGGATGCGATGAACCTCACTCCCTGTCCAGCAGCAGCACTGCCTCTCTGGAGCATGGGAAAACCCTTCTCTAGAACACACTGGATTCATGGTTGCACTTTCCACCTTTCCAAGTTTGGCCACATCTGTGTGTGCTTCCACATGGCTCAAATGTAGAAGGGTGAGTAAGCTTGACTGATTATTCATCCTCTATATCTTAATCAGTATTCATGGATTCAGGGATTCTAGAACATCAAAAATTTTTTTTTACAAATGTCAATGGTGTACCATGTATGTGGATCCCAAGGTTTTCAGGAAAACGTCCGTGCATGAACTAGAAATATATATATCTTTTTTTTTATTATGACCCATTTTTTAAAAGTCTTTATTGAATTTGTTACAATATTGCTCTGTTTCATGTTTTGGTTTTTTTGACCATGAGGTATGTGGGATCTTAGCCCCCAGGATCAAAAGTGTACCCCTTGTGTTGCAATGTAGATTGTTAACCAGGGGGCCAACTGGGAAGTCCCAAAACAGGTAAATCTTAACTGAAGGCAGCTCATAGGGTCCTGTGTGAGATTTCCTCAAACAGGCCATAGACCCTTGCTTTGAGGCGCAGCTCCTCTGTGAAGTCCTCCTGATTTTTCTCAAATAGTGGTTGCTGTTTGTTTTTCTGTACCTTCAGAGCATTGTATGTGTAACTGATCATTTATCACTTTAGACTTGGTCTCCTTCAGTAGCCATAGTTCCTGAATATGGATTCTCTCTTTATCTTTGTGTTCCTACTACTTGCCTGTTACGGTCTGCCGTGCAGTTACCTGTCAATCATTTTTCCTCGTAAGAATGCACTGGTGAAAGCAATAGCCATTCTGCTCTGGCAACTTTCCAAATCATAAACCTATGGGATTGAGTTTTACCTGCTGATTCCACTGCGCTTAATGTGGATAGACTGCTCTGCTCCTGTTTTCACTGTAGAATGTGTTCCTGGGCTCCTCCACTGCCCTGGAGCAGATTCCTTCTGGACTATTCTAAGGCTCCTTAGATTCACATATCCCAAGGTCTTAGTTCTTCTGTCAAATCTTATCCTGAGTTGTGACCTCTCTGTACCACCCACGTTCAATCTCTGGGTGGGGAAGATCCCCTGGAGAAGGAAATGGCAAACCTCTGCAGTATTCTTGCCTGGAGAATTCCATGGACAGAGGAGCCTGGTAGGCTACAGTCCATAGGGTTGCAAAAGAGTCAGACACGACTGAGCAACTGAGCAATGAAAAAGACTCATCTTCACTAGAGCTTCTCTGGTACTTGCTCAGACCTCACCTAGTGAAAGGTTTATGCCTCTTACTGTTGGTAGATAATCACAGAAATCTAGCCAACAGCCAAGCAGATCTACCAAGACTACCAGAGCAGGTTATTAAAGAGAAATTCTCAGAGATGGGGTCAATAGTAAATGTGCCTTGCCCCACTGCCTGTCGCACCCTGGAGCATTGGCCAGGGATTCCAGAGGTATGAGCATCAATCTCCAGAGAGGAACCCCAGACCTTTGAGCTGAGAGACTGGGAAATACCAGCTTCTACCTGGCATAGTCAGGGACTGACACACACCAGCAATATGATGGGTGTAACCTCAGCTCTGGCCCTGGCTCGTTGGCCAAGCACCCATGGTCACAGAAACAAACATTTGGGAGTCCAAGCTGTGTGGTTGAAATATGGCTAACTGGTTGGTTGATTTGTACATCCACAGTCAAAGACCCTGATGCTGGAAAAGGCTGAGGGCAGGAGGAGAAGAGGGCAACAATGAGATGGTTGGATGGCATCACCGACTCAATGGACATGAGTTTGAGTAAACTCTGGGAGTTGGTGATGGACAGGGAGGCCTGGCGTGCTGCAATTCATGGGGTCACAAAGAGTCAGACATGACTGAGTGACTGAACTGAACTGAACTGAGTGACTGAACAACAACAAATCATGGTTGGGGTAGCACAAGCCCTCGCCCGGCATAATCTATGGGATTCAGGTCACAGACTACATAATGTGCTGGATGGTGACATTTGTCATCCCTCAGTCCTCTTATCAAAATCCATGGCCTGAATCACTCAGCTGCAGCTGCTTTCATGTGGCTTTCTAGGAGGTGAGCCTGTAGGTGATTAGTACTGGATAAATTAAGTTCTGAGTTTTCAACGGATTTAATCCCTATGTGGTCCTAACTCATTAGCATCTGCAGGGCCCAAAGTAAAATTAATGGATCACTTTCAACCAGATTGAAGTACTTCTTATGGACAAAGTCACTAACCCTCCTCTCTCTAAAATAAAAGTGGTTACTAGTCCCATGAGGGCAGGAGCTCTATCTAATGCCCTAATGAATCCCTAGTGTCTACACAACTGTTTTTGTTGAATGCATAAAAGAATGGATTCTCAGTTATGGGAATTAGACCTCATACTTGTTTAACATCAAAGAGGATTCAAATGTGTTTAGTATTCAGAAAGTATGATCCCAACATAATGATCATAAAAGCTAGTTTTTAAAAGGCTCATCCTTCCTGGTGGCTCAGAGGGTAAAGAATCTGCCTGCAATGCAGGAGACCCAGGTTCAATCCCTGGGCCAGGAAGATCCCCTGGAGAAGGAAATGGCAACCCACTCCAGTATTCTTGCCTGGAAAATCCCCATGGATAGGAGCCTGACGGGCTACAGTCCATGGGGTCGCGAAGAGTCAGACCCAGCTGAGTGACTAAGCACACAGCAGCACAGCAATGCTACTCAAAGCCAGTTGGTGCACTGATTTTGATTGTTGTTTGTTTGTATGATGAGGTCAATACAGAAATCAAGAGCAAGTGTTCAGAAAATTTTATAGCAAGTTCCCAGGGTAATACATGTCTGTGGAATCTAATAATAAATACATTAAGGGTTGGATTTCCTATGCCCTATATTTTGGGTTATTTAATTTTTCTAGTTGAAAAAGGAAATGGTAACCCGCTCCAGTACTCTTGCCTGGAAAATCCCATGGATGGAGGAGCCTGGTGGGCTGCCGTGTATGGGGTCGCGAAGAGTCGAACACGACTGAGTGACTTCACTTTCACTTTTCACTTCCATGCATTGGAGAAGGAAATGGCAACCCACTCCAGTGTTTTTGCCTGGAGAATCCCAGGGACGGGGGAGCCTGGTGGGCTGCCTAGAGTCGAACACGACTAAAGCGACTTAGCAGCAGCAACTTTTCTAGTAATGAAATTCATTTGCGTTGCATTTGAAACAATGTAATCCATAATGGAGTAAATGTTAAAAGAATAATACACACTGCCCTTTTGCTTCAGTTTGCTCTTTCTCTCTGGGCCTGTGTGTGTATCTCTTTTTCTCTCACAGACACACACACTCATACACACACACACACACACACACACACACACACACACACGGTAGGAGGAACAACTGTGGGGGCTCTAGGGGACAGGACTACATTTTCAAGTTTTCAAGGCTGTATGGTAACTCTGGTTCTGTCCCTGATTCCCAATAAGAGCAAAAGGGAATAATTATCCTGCCTGTGACTGGGTAAGTTACCTGATTATCATCCAAGGAAATTTGCCTCTAGTAATGGAAAAGGCTGCATGGTTTTAAGTACCATCTCCCTGTGGCATTCTTCCCAGTAGGGTTTTCTATTGCTGTTTAACAATCAGCTCAGTCAAGAAGTTTTGACCTCACAGAAACGTGGACTCTTTATTCTACCTACTCCCTGGTCTAACCCTGGTGTCAGATGTGCCAGTGTTTATAGAATATCAGAGAGAAGGAGAAGCAAGGAGGAGAGAAGGTAGGAAGCTAAAAAGAGAGAAGAAAGCAAGGAAAGAGAAAAAAAAGAAGAAGGAGGAGGGCCAAAAACAATCATCTCATAGAAACTGTACTAATGCCATTAACTTAAAGTTACAAACTTTTCATTTCATGCCAGGAGAAGGTTGCATCAATCTATATACAGCATCTTTAGGGTTTATACCTTACTGAACTCTGTGTTTGATTTCTAGCAATGCCACTAGTTATATCCCAGGATATTGCAATATTTGACATTGTAATTTATACAAAAAAATATATATATTTGGTCATTTAAATAACCCAAATATATTTTATTTATATTTGGTCTTTGCCTACAGTTCCTGGCTCATAGCTCCCAAAACTCCTGGTGGTGGTGGTGGTGGTGGTGGTTTAGTCACTAAGTCATGTCTGACTCTTGTGACCCCATAGAATGTAGCCTACCAGCTTCTCTTTGCACACCACTCTCCAGGCAACAATACTGGAGTGGGTTACAATTCCCATCTCCAGGGGATCTTCCCAATCCAGGGATTGAACCTGGGTCTCCTGCATTGCAGGCAGATTCTTTACCAACTGAGCTATAAACTCCTGGAATAGCTGCAAATTCATTGAGACTAATAAAGGTGTCTTTTGTTATGTTAATGAGTGACTTTTGGCCCGCATCAAGAATGGAGGCTGGTTGCTAGTGGAGCCATGGGAGCCTTGGAGTTTTCGGTCTTAACCCCTGACCTTGGAGAGGGGAGAGAGAATGGACATTGAGTTATGAAGCACAAGCTGGAATCAAGATTGTGGGAGAAATATCAATAACCTCAGATATGCAGATGACACCATCCTTATGGCAGAAAGTGAAGAAGAAACTAAAGAGCCTCTTGATGAAAGTGAAAGAGGAGAGTGGAAAAGTTGGCTTAAAGCTCAACATTCAGAAAACTAAGATCATGGCATCTGGTCCCATCACTTCATGGCAAATAGATGGGGAAACAGTGACAGACTTCATTTTGGGGGGCTCCAAAATCACTGAAGATGGTGACTGCAGCCATGAAATTAAAAGACACTTGCTCCTTGGGAGAAAAGTTATGACCAACCTAGACAGCTTAATAAAATCAGAGACATTACTTTGCCAACAAAGTTTCATCTAGTCAAAGCTATGTTTTTCCAGTAGTCATGTATGGATGTGAGAGTTGGACTATAAAGAAAGCTGAGCGCCGAAGAATTGATGCTTTTGAACTGTGGTGTTGGTGAAGACTCTTGAGAGTCCCTTGGACAGCAAGGAGATCCAACCAGTCCATCCTAAAGAAAATCAGTCCTGAATATTCATTGGAAGGACTGATGCTGAATCTGAAACTCCAATACTTTAGCCACCTGATGGGAAGAACTGACTCTTTGGAAAAGATCCTGATGGTGGGAAAGATTGAAGGCGGGAGAAGAAGGGGATGACAGAGGATGAGATGGTTGGATGGCATCACCAACTCAATGGACATGAGTTTGAGTAAACTCTGGGAGTTAGTGATGGACAGGGAGGCCTGGTGTGCTGCAGTCCATGAGGTAGCAAAGAGTCAGATATGACTGAGCACCTGAATTGACTGACTGAGTGATATGAACAATGGTGTCCTTGTAATGAAGCCTTCCAAAAATCTCAAAGGGACTGGATTCAGAGAGCTTTTGGGTTGGTGAACCCATGGAGATTTGGGGAGACTGATACCTGGAAAGGGCATGGAAGCCCTTTCTATTTGCCATGAAGTATGTGCCCCTTCCCACATACCTTGCCCATCTCTTTCAATCTGGCTCTTTCTGAGTCATATCCTTTGGTAATAAGCCAGTAATCTAACACATCAAATATTTTCTGAGTCCAGTGAGCCACTCCAGCAAATTAAAGGAGAGATGGTAGGAACTTGCTTGGTAACCAGTTGGTCAGAAGTACGAGTAACAACCTAGACTAGCATCTGAAGCCCAAGGAGGGGATCACTGGGGCCCCCAGTGTATGGCCAGTGGATCAGAAGCTCAGGTGACAGCCTGGAGTTTGGTGTTGGAAATGGGAAGGAGGTGCAGTCTGGTAGAACTGAACTCTTTCCTTTTAGAATCTGATGCCATCTCTAATAGACTGGAAAACAATTGAGTTGGATTGCAGGACACCCAGCCACTGTCCACAGCGTCATTTGTCAGTGTGCATGGGGGAACCCATATGTTGAAATTGGTGGTCAAAACCCAAAATGGTTCTTGACTTCAACAGTTGACTTAGATAACAAAATTAGAGGAAAGTGTGTAGAACTGGGAACCAAAAGCCTTGAGCTCCAGTCTTGCTTCTGCCATTAATCAGCAGAGTGAAGGTGTGGGAAAGCTGCCAAGTCTTGTGAGCTCTAGTCTCTTCATCAAAAAATTAAACAGTGTGACTTGACTCTTTCTAAGTTTCATGCTACCACTGTACTTTTTAAAAAGCATTCACTTGCTTATATTCTTTTCTTAATTTACTTACCTAACAAAAAAGATTAAAACCTTTTGCCTTTGGTTATTTAGGATGAGGCAGAGGTGAGGGGGATTTGTTGTTGTTTGATTTAGTTTTCTGCATATGACTTTGACTCTGGGCTCATAAATATTTTGCATCTCAAATTCTGCATCTCCTGCATATATGGGAATATGTGTGTAAAGAAGCTAGCATACTGAAGTCTGCAGTAAGTGTGAGCTGTATTTATTAACGTCAATAATTAAAATATTTATTCATCTAAGAAAGCTGAGTTTATAAAAGAAAACTGCATATTAGACAGGCTTCCCAGGTGGCACTAGTGGTAAAGAATCCATCTGCCAGTGCTGGAGAGGTAAGAGACACAGGTTCGATCCCTGGGTCAGGAAGATCCCCTGGAGAAGGGAATGGCAACCCACTCCAGTATTCTTGCCTGGAGAATCCCATGGACAGAGGAGCCTGGTGGGCTATAGTCCATAGAATCGCAAAAGTCAGATACAACTGAAGAGACAGCACTTTGCACGCATGTTAGATGTCTGCTTTCCACATTAACTTTATTCTTTATGCCATTCAAGAACTGAAAAACTGAATGATGGTTGAGATTGTAGTAATTGGAAGGTACCTCTGTCGTTAGAGTTTGCAAGAGGTGCTTGTGGAAAAGGATATTTTCACAGTGATTTTCCCATTAATCTTCTTAAATTGTTCAAATAATAAATATTATTCCCATTTACTGTCTGATCAAGCAGACATTAGTTCTCTGCCCATTGTTCAAAAAATACACCGGTCCTTTAGCTGTCTTAAGAGCATTAAGGAATATAAAAGGACTTCTCTGATGGCTCAGGTGGTCAAGAATCTGCCTACAATGGAGGAGACCGGGGTTCAATCCCTGCATCAGGAAGATCCCCTGGAAGAGCGCATGGCTACCCACTCCAGTGTTCTTGCCTGGAGACCTCCATGAACAGAGGAGCCTGGTGGGCTACGGTCCATGGGGTCACAAAGAGTCAGACATGACTGAACAACTAATATACACACACAGCAATAGAAAAAGCTATTCTTTCCTGAGGGGGAAAAAAATCTATTTTTTCCCCCAAAGGCGAAAACAGAATCTTTACAGTGTTATAATGAAGACTATTTCTCTTTTTCTGATTTCTAATACCATTTTCCAATTAAAAAAGATCCAGTGCTCACTGGAAAATTGATTCTAGGGTTGGGATGGGAAATAAGCAAGATGAACCCAGAGTATCTTGTGGTATCAGGAAGTAAGGAAGTACTCAAACAAAGAAAGTTAAGGACATATCACAGAACACAGAAGCCAACTTGGAAGGCCTCCCAGTGGTCAAAACTATAATGGTGGGAGCAACAAAACAAAAAACATAGCACTAGATAACCCATGCAAAGTATATAGACTAAAGAATACATACGCCATTTAAATAAATAAATGGAGGAGAAAATTGTTTTTCTCACAGAAGAATTCCAAAAAAAAAAAAAATATATATATATATATATATGTATATATAGGTATTCTCTCCTCCAGGAGATGGAGTTCAATTGTCTCCCATCCCCACTCCCACCATATCCTTGAGTTGTGACTGGAATTAATGACTTGCTGAGGCTTCACAGATGACTCAGTGGTAAAGAATCCACCTGCAATGCAGGAGAAGCATGTTTGATCCCTGGGTCAGGAATATCTCCTAGAGAAGGAAATGGCAACCTACTCCAGTGTTTTTGCCTGGAAAATCCCACTGATGAGGAGCCTGGCAGGCTACAGTCCAATAGAACACACATGCATGCATGCTAAGTTATTTCAGTCGTGTCTGACTCTTTGTGACCCTAGGGATTGTAGCCCACCAGTCTCCTCTGTCCATGAGAATCTCCAGGCAAGAATACTGGAGTGGGTTGCCATGCCCGCCTCCAGGGGATCTTCCCTGAATAGAGTATAGAAAGGGAAAAATAATAACTTTACAATGGAGAAACCTGGCAAACAGTGCCTTAACCAATTGATCAAGGTTAACATCAGCAGTGATAAAGCACTTTGATGTCATTTATCCTCTGATAAAACATTATAAGAAGGGTATTTCACTTCCATGATATTCTTCTCAAAATTTGTAACGCCGGTCTTTGTCATAAAAAAGCACCAGACAAACCAATCTTGAACATTCTACAAAACACCTGCCCAGTTTTGCTCAAAAATGTCAAGGTCCTTAAAAACAAGGAATCTGAACAACTGTCACAGCCAAGAGGAGCTTAAGAAGACATGAGGACTAAATGTAACTCATCTGGATGAGATCCTAAAATAGTCGAAAGGACTTTAGAGAAAAACAAATGAAATCAAAGTGTGGAGTTTAGTTAACAGTAATGCATGAATGTTGGGTCCTTAGTTGTGATAAATGTAAAGTAAGATGATAGCGAAGGGGACAACTTACGGAGGGGTGCACAGGCACTACCTTTATAACCTTTTTTGTAGCTCCAAAACTACTGTGAAGCAGACTTTACTTACAGGTTTCTCAAAAAGTGAATACTCCTTGATAGTTTATGTGGAGGTGTTTACAACCACTTGACTGAAAGCTGGCAAGAACCCAGCACCTAAAGCAGGGTCTGGCATACCATATGCAGTTGACAATCTCTGTTGAACAAATGTGATGGCTGCTAAATATTTATAGATCATAAGCTATTTATTTGCAATTAAAAAGAATTTTGAAAGATCCTTACATTTTAAGGTTGTGGGAGAAAACAGTATTTTCATTTACTTAATGTTTCCAAAAGGTATTCAAACTAGGGATAATTTTTTTTTAAACTTTACAT
The DNA here is from genome assembly GCF_019923935.1 of Bubalus bubalis. NCBI lineage: Eukaryota > Metazoa > Chordata > Mammalia > Artiodactyla > Bovidae > Bubalus > Bubalus bubalis. The sequence goes on along the minus strand of NC_059169.1, from coordinate 34,557,226 downwards.
AATTGTATTAGTTTTGCCAAATATCAAAATGTGGCAGAAGCCATCACAATATTGTAAATTATTCTCCAATTATTATAAATAAATGTTTTTTAAAAAGAAAGTTACAGAGGAGGTGGCTCATGTAATCAATCAGTGAGCTTCCAGGCCAAACAGGAGCATTGCCCTTAGAAAAAAGGGGAAGAGCCTGATTAAAAGTAGGTATGTTTCAGTAAATGCTGGAGAGGGATGGGGAGAAAAGGGAACCCTCTTGCACTGCTGGTGGGAATGTAAATTGAAACAGCCACTATGGAGAACTGTATGGAGATTCCTTTTAAAGCTAGGAATAAAACTACCATATGACCCAGCAATCCCACTGCTGGGCATATACCCTGATGAAACTATAATTGGAAAAGACACATGTACCCCAATATTCATGGCAGCACTATTTACAATAGTTAGGACATAAAAGCAATATAGATGTTCATTGACAGATGAATGGATAAAGTTGTGGTACATATATACAATGGAATATAACTCATCCATATAAAGGAATGCATTTGAGTCAGTTCTAGTGAGGTGGATGAACACGGAGCCTGTTACACAGAATGAAGTAAGTCAGAAAGAGAAAAACAAATTTCTTATATTATGTGCGTATACAGAATCTAGAAAAATGGTACTGATGAACCTATTTGCAGGACAAGAATAGAGACACACACATAAAGAACAGACTTAAAGCACAACCGGGGAAGGAGAGAGTGGGATGAATTGAGAGAATAGCATTGACATGTATAAGCTGCCATGTATAAAATAGATAACCAGTGGGAATGTCCTGTATAGCACAAGGAGCTCAACCTGGTGCTCTGTGACAACCTAGAAGGATGGGATGGAATGGAGGGCTAGGGAGGAGGTTCAGGAGAGAGGGGACATATGTGTACTTGTGGCTGATTCATGTTGCTTTATGGCAAAACCCAACACAACATTGTAAAGCAATTATCCTGCAATTAAAAAACAAACAAACAAAAAAACAGAATGTCCCAAAATATACAAGGTAGACATATTCAGGTTCATTTATATAAAGGAAGTTGATATCTGAGTTAATTATTAAAAACAACCCAATTTTGGCAGCAAAAAATTAAAAAGTAGGTATGGCTTCCCTGGTGACTCTGATAGTACGATAGTATGAAAGGTATGATGGTAAAGGTACGTGAACTTGAAAAATTGATACTGTTTTCCCTTCTTCCTTTTGTTTGTTGAGTATTTTACCCCTTTGTGATCTTTCTCATGTTTCATTTTTCTTCTTTCTTACTCCTCTGATTACCTTCTGTCTTTTTTCCCCTCTCGTAACCTGGCACCCCCAGACTGAAGATTGGTTCACTTCCATGTGAACAGCTCAGCCTCTCTCTTCTGTTCTTGGCATCTGGCTTTGGGCTTTCTCATTGCTTATTAGCATTTTCTCTAGGGACTCTTGTTGTTGTTTAGTCGCTAAGTCATGTCTGATTCTTTGCGATTCCATGGACATGGGATGACTCTTTGCGATCCCATGGACATGGGATCCCTGCCATGCTCCTCTGTCCATGGGATTTTCCAAGCAAGAATACTGGAGTGGGTTGCCAATTCCTTTTCCAAGTGATGTTCCCCACCCAGGGATCGAACCTGCATCTCCTGCATTGGCAGGCAGATTCTTTACCACTGAGCCACCGGGGAAGACCTCAGGAACACTTACAGGCACTTATAGAGTACTCACTCTTCCTTCTATCATGGATATCTGAAAACAGACATATCTCATCAGGTTTGTTAATTTACAGATCTGGAAAACACTGTTGACTTTGGTGGCAGAACTTATTTTCCCAAGAATAAAATGACATAAAGCCAGTGTTCTCCCCATTTAAAGTATATTCAAAGCAGAATTTTGTAGGAAAAAAAAAAATACGTGGCCAAACATTTTTATCCTTTGCTTTGAAATATATTTTTTAAACCTTCATCAATTTCGATGCTATTTTTATTGCCCAAGGAATCAGAAAACAGTTTCTGGTCTCCTCCCTGGGAGACTCATTTAATCCTTCAAGACTCCATGTGTCTAGTTGTAATATGGAAATTATCTATAACACATTACATAACCAGAGAGACAGCCAAACCCAGTCATGGGTAGATGGTCCTTCCAGATATAAAATCTATGATACTAAGTTTGGATCAGTATTTGAGCAGCAACTTCTACACACACTTTACTTTGCAAATCAGTGAAGTTGGAGATGCCACTGAGAGTAGTAGAGTCTGAGAGAAGGATTTAGCAGGTGGGGAGTGGTAGCCAGAAGAGAGGAGAGTGATCCCCAAGTTTTCGTGTGCTTTTCTTTTCTTTCTTTCTTTTTTTTTTTCCATGTGCTTTTCTCTCTGAGATCAAGCACACCAATAACAGACCAGTTCAAATGGGAATGGGACTCTTCTGACAGTTACTCTATGGACAGATGTAACTGTCAGCCTTTGAGTCTCCTAATGAGAATTTCCAGTCATACCTCCATGTTGATTAGTAATTTATACACTTGAGTCAGATTTTTAAGAAGATCCAAGTGCATACTCAGATGGCAGTGCAAATTCAGTTTGGGTCATGCAGTGTATATTACTACTAAGATAGAAGTCTAAAAAAATTTAGAAAACCATTTACTGGTACATTGTCATTTGTACCAGTAGTACAATGTAGTGAGATCTTCTCTTTTTTATTCTCACTCCCTCCCTCCTACCCCAAGCAGCTCTTAGCCTACATGGATAGTAGTTAAAATTTTCCTCGAAGGTCTTTAGTGATCCAGTGGTTAAGACTTCCATTGGAGGGAGCTCAGGTTCAGTTCCTGGTCAGAGAACTAAGATCCCACAAGCCATGAGGTACAGCCAAAAAAAAAAAGATACTTGAAATTTCCCAATCTGTGGTTTTCTTTTCCTTCTTTTATTTTTGTAAACTAACTGTATAATCAGACAATGTTTTTGGTGATCTAGCTGTCTTATTCTTAAAATGATCATTTCTTACATATCTTTATTTTGTGTAGTAAAGCATAGAGCTCATAGTTGATAAAGTAGAACAGTAGGGAATTTTCACAAAATCATGATTTCATCTGTGTGCACAAAGTGACCATTTCATTTTCCTATCACCTACACATATTTCCTTCCTCAAAGGAGGAATGATAATATACTGCTCTCCCTTACGGGACTTACTCTTAAGTATTATTCAATTCAGTCCTCATATCATTCCTATGATGGATAGAACAATTCTATTAACATGAGGAAATAAAATAAGAATTTTATATGACATAAATGATTGGTGAAAAATTGAAAGCAACTTGAATATTTAAACATAAGGTAGTCCACAAATCATTACAATCCATTCATTGGCATACTACACAGTCATTATAAAGCATGTCTATAGAAATATACTTGTTACCAATATATATACATGTATTGATATAGAAAGTTTCAATATATTATTATACAAGTATGAGTTCAGTATGTTATATTTTTAAAATATGCATTTATATATAAATATTTATACCTAGAAATAAATATTTGGGAAGGTTTATTGATTGCATTTTCCTTCTATGCATCGTTTGATTTAAAACCTTTTAATTTTATCTTGTTTTACTCTGAAGAGCCCAACCAGAATGACAACTATGTCTCTTGTATCTAAGTATGGTCTTATTTCCATGTCATTCTGTGTCATTCAACTACAAATGTGACCAGGGGTCATCTGGGCAGTGATTAAGAGTTTGGACTCTGGAGACAGCCTGCCTAGGCTTTAATGATGGCTCCGCCGTTCTATCCAAGCAACCTTATTTAATCCCTTGAAGCCTCAGTTGGGCTTCCCAGGTGGCTCAGTGGGTAAAGCATCTGTCTGCAATGCTGGAGACACACGCAGATGTGAGTTCAATCCCCAGGTCAGAAAGATCCCCTGAAAGACGGCGTGGCAACCCACTCCAGTATTGTTGCCTGGAGAATTCCATGGACAGAGGAGCCTGGTGGGCTACAGCCCATAGGGTCACAAAGAGTTGGACACGACTGAAGGGACTTAACACACATGCGCATGCACACACACACACACACACAAATAGTAACTACATCAGATTATTATTGTGAGGATTGAATGAGATAAAGCATATGAAATTTTCAGCTGGGTGCTTGGCATATAATATGTATTCAGTTAATTTGCTACTATTATTGCATTATTTATCTGGGTCCATGGGTAGACTGTGGGAATATGAATATAATACATACTCAGTTATTGCTACCATTATTACATTATTTGGGATTCCCTGGTGGCTCAGATGGTAAAGAACCCTCCTGCAATGAGGGAGACCTGGGCTCAATCCCTATCTGGGTCCATGGATAGACCCTGGGAATCTGTGAGCTTTCTGAAATTTGAGGTATAATTTTTTGTGTGTGATTACATTTACATATATTGCATATTTAGAGGTCAAGGGTCAAAACTCAGTAATTTCTCAGAATGCTCCATGCACTCGAAATAGGCTAGAACCATTGCTCTAAACACGTATCCAGAGAGCAATGGGAATGATCCACAGAGCAAGTGTCACTGCATTAGAAAGATCTCAAAAAAAATTTCCAGTAGAAATTGAATCAAACGGAAATAGAAACAACCTCCCAACTCATTATTTAATCTTTGTGTCATTAGCTCAGATGATAAAGAATCCGCCTGCGGTGCAGGAGATCCAGGTTCAATCCCTAGGTTGGGAAGATCCCCTGGAGAAAGGAATGGCAACCCACTCCAGTATTCTTGCCTATAGAATCGTGTGAACAGAGAAGCTGGCAGGTTCCAGTCTGTGGGGTTGCAGAGAGTCAGACAGAACTGAGCAACCCACACTTCTGCACTTTCATCCAGATGCTCATAGGATCTGGGAAAATGTGTCTGTGCAGACTTGCACACCTCCTTCCAGGTCTCCTCACTTCTTGTTCCTCAGGGTCTGCCTCCCTCTATTCAGGGGGTGTTCTTCAGGCAGCAATCTCTGCAGTGTGCACAGAGGCCAGAATCCCTGCCTGGGGAAGATTTATGTAATTTCAAATATTATACTATTCAGGGTTAAAATAGCTTACATGACTATTCCAAACTATTTTTCATATCTGTTAAGTCTGCACTTGAGTATTATAACCTTATTTTAGCCATGGGCAGGGGAAAAAACAAATAATAATCTGTGGCTGATAAGGTCTTCATCTGTGAACTGGCTGCTTCTCTGTCCCTGCTGCTGAAGTAGTCTTGATTTTCATAAGGATGTGCTTAAAAGCAGAGGTTGGGAAGCATTCTAGATATTTAGGTGACCTGGACATGACTGAATATTTGTACTCATGAGCGTTTCTATGTTTACTTTTCTTAAAGTCCCAACTCCATAGCATTTATTAGGAAACCTCTCCCCCTTATCCATCACCCCTGAGCCACATACCAACCCCCACAGTCTCCCCTACCTGTAAACCTCCAACTCTGCAAGGTTTTCATATTCTTTAGGTGCTTCCTTTTTTCTGAATTTTTATGCATATTTTGTCTGCTTAGAACACTTTTTGTCCTTTTCTCCCGCCCTCATTTTAAAACGAAGCAGTGACTCCTGTTTATTCACAGGCCCCTCAGATGCTGCCTCCTCAGGAAGTGTTTGTTACTCCCAAGTATCGAGTCTGTGACTCTCCTGTTTTCTGGTAGCACGTAATGTGTCTTGCATTTGCTCATGCTGTATTGAAATGTCCCCTCTCCTTGTCTGGATCCACACCAGACTATGGGCAGTGACAGTGGGGTCCCTGTCTAGGCCATAGTCGTGTCTGCACCTAAGAGCACCTTGCAGCATATCAGGCATCCAAGAACTAGTTGTTGTGATTTTTAGCTATTTGCTATTTATCGATTCTATGCTGGATAATAATATTTCTAGTGGAGAAACACAAAAGCGAGAAAGAGAGAGTAGAGAAAGGAAGGAAGGAAAGAAGAAAGGAAATTTGGTTATCTATGGAATTATTTTGCCAGTAAATTCCTTTCTGAAATATTAGATATTAATTCCATTATACTGCACTGAAATTGCTTCAATGAAAGAATTAAGAACTGTTATTCATCTGTGTTTCTTTTATATAGAAACATATTTCAATAATTAGATATACTGATTATAGTGAATATAACTGACTCTCAAAGTAAACGAACAGATAAATTATGTGGATGAATTATTGTATATATGTATATATACAGATGTCCGACTATTGTATGATGTCTTTGAAGAATAGATCGTTATTTCTTCTCCATTGAGAATTCTTTAGAAGAGTCTGTACTGTATGTAAATGTGTACATACATACAATTTTTTACAGCTGTTTCATATTTGAAACTGAAGCTATTTCCTTTCAAAATTAGATATCTCTTCAAGATAGACAACTGTTTTTAATGGTAACAGATTTGGGGGTTATTTTGAAGAACTATTAATGAATTACTGCTGCATGACTTGTGAGAGACTATACAAGATTGTTGAAAACATCAAATATCTACTTCCAAGCATAGGCTTCACAGAACAGAGCACCACTATTACTACTCATGGCACTTACAGTCATCACTGAGACTTTTAAGGTGTCTTTTGAGAAAATCTATGGGGCTTGGGAGTGTGCTCTTTTATTAGGGGTTTTAAAATGGGGATTATAATAAGCCAGTTAACAGTTCTAGAACTGGAAACAGGTCTTTGGCAAAATCTTTTCACTCCTGTATTTTCTCTAGGTTTCCACTGTTCCCTTGGACTTCAGGTGATTTGTCTTCTGTTTCCTGTCTGTCAGCTTTCCTTATCTCTGACCATACTACATATTTTAATTTGTCTCTTCTTTTCTTGTCTTTTTTGTTCCTGTCCCATGGCCTTCAGCCAACATCTGGACTTGACATCTCAAGCCTGGGGTTCCACCTTGGCTATCAGTAGCCATGTCTTGGGCTTGACAACTTCCATTTCTATTCTATTTTCCCTGTTACTAGCATGATTAGGGTTGACTCCATGTCCCACAGTTTCCATTAGGCCAGCTAAATCAATAATGTGATATTTTTAATATTTTCATATGATAATGCTTCATTGCTGACCTCCAAAATAACATCACACTTACTTCCAGGAAATCAACACTGTTTTGTCATAAACAAGTGATAGGCATGAAAAAAAATTTTTTTTTTCCTTCTACAGTGAATATATGGACCAAGAGCCATTGCTAGAAAGAAAATGGTTTACAGTGGATAAAAATGTGAGTCAGAGGCAGGACGAAGACTTGATTTCTGGTTCTTTTGCTTCAGAGGAGGGCTTCAACTTACAGAATGGGGAGCATCATAATTCCATTTCCCCCATATCCTGTGACAGTATTACATATCACTATTTACACACTATTGGTGAAGGTCAGACCTGGGACAATTTTGCCTTCATCTGTAGCTAGTTTTGGCCACATACCCCTGGTGGCTCAGATGGTAAAGTGTCTGCCTGCAATGCAGGAGACCCGGGTTGGGAAGATCCCCTGGAGAAGGAAATGGCAAGCCACTCCAGCACTCTTGCCTGGAAAATCCCATGGACGGAGGAGCCTGATAGGCTACAGTCCATGGGGTCGCAAAGTGTTTTGTTTTCTGTCTATAAAATGTATAAACTGAATTTTGATAAGTAGAAATATGTCTACACTGAAACTCTATTTCTTAGCCATGCAAATATTGTTTTAGTCACAGTCCTAACAAGTTTGATTCTTTGAATCTTCATAATGGCTTAGAAGTAATACATAGAAAATGCTAATAGTATAACAAGAAGCATATTGAAATGTAGATGCAGACAGCTGAAACAGCCTGTCTGCAGGAAAAAAAAAAATGAATAGAAGTTTGGGGTCATTTTATATAAAGATGAAATAATCTATTATGTTTCTCAAAAGACAATGAAGGCATCAAAGAAATGTAGGACAATTCAATAACTGAGATTAAATTAGGTTCATTCTCTCTTTGAAGACGTAGATGAATTGCAATGTACTTGAGACTGTTTCCAGCCCAAATCCCCCCTCCATCCTGCAACCAGAGCCCTATTTCTAAGACAAAAGTGTCATCCTGTCATTCCCCCCATTAGAACCCTTCAGTGCTTCCCTTTGCCTGGAGGCTAATAATCCAAACTTTTTAGACTGGTATCCAAAGCTCTTCACAGCCAGACTGTCATTTACATTTCTTAGCTGGGCCTCTACCACTTTTCCACAAGACATAGCTTAGTATGTGCTAGGTTTAAGACCTAGAGATGGCCCTGAAAATAGTAATCATAATACTTAATATTCCTTGACTGTTTGCTATTTCCAAGTATAATTTTAAGAATTTTTGAACACTATCTTACTTATACATATAAAAAAAGAATATTGATTATTTTATAGATTAGGAGACTGAAGCTCAAGTAAAGATTAACATTCAAGAGTTTACAGGTACTAAGTAGCCAAGATCAATGTTAACCAAAGAGTCTGATTCCTAGTAGGTAGTGGCCTCAAGTTTTTGCCCAAGACCGCAAGCACACCTGTGGTCATCCTCTTATGAAAGGATGGCTTCCACTTTGCCATCCCTATGAGTCAGGATTTCCTTAAAAAAAAAAATATCAATAGAATAAATTAAGATTATTTCAGTGTGTTGCTCACTAAGATTTATAACTCAAAGACACATGGGGTATATGTGTAACAAAGCATGTTATCTGTTTGATGGGGTAGACAGAAAACAGAGGTCCTGATCCACTTCGAGTAATTAAAGGGTCTGTGACACATCTTGAAAGTGAAGAGTATGAATTCCGGTGCCCTGGCCAGATTCCAAGCCACATAATTATACCCTCCCCTTTCTACCTAAAAATTCTCCTCAGAGTTTCAACTGAAAAATAAATTCTTCACTTCCCATACTAACTGCTGTCATTGCAGCTTGAGACATGATTATGCTTCTTTAAGCAGATGCTTCCTATATTTTACTGAAGAATAGAGTTTCTCTTGCAAGATGGCCCAGAATAAAAGATACTGTTCGATATACCTTTCCACACATCTTGGATAAATATGAGATGCATGGCCAACTCAATCCTAGGAAGGAGCTAGCTAGCTGGATTATTGAGTAATAAATAAACAGATATTAAAAACATACTAAAGTCAAGGTAATAGAAAATTAGAATTATAGGTATCCGTCCTTACAGGTAGCTTCCACATCTGTGGATTCAACAAATAGATCAAAAATATTTGGGAAAAATTTTTCTGGAAGTTCCCAAAAGCAAAGCTTGAATTTCCTGTGTGCTGGTAACTATTAATATGGCATTTACATTATATTTACATAGCGTTTAGGTTCTATTGAGTAACATTAAGTAACCTAGAAATGATTAAATGATTTAAAATACACAGGAAGTTGTGCATAAGTTATATGCAAATACTACCTCAAGTCATATAAAGGATTTGAGTATAGAGTTTGACCCTGGAACTAATCCTCCATGGATAGAGGGATGACTTTATTAGATTTATTTGAATTATTGTATGAATGCTTCATTTAAACTACAGCTTACCTCTTGTATAACTGGTGGCTCTGACCCTTTGGGATGATTGTTAATAAGATGAAATAAAATGAATTATTTTAACTGTAACTGATTGAAATTAACATCAAGGGTCACTTGCAAGTTTCTCTAAACTGCATTATGCTTTGGCTTTCAAAGATAATTGAAATTTGTCCCAATGAATTATACTAGGAGTGTTATAACCAACAGTAATTAAAGTAGATGTCTCTTTATTAAAAGTAATAATATCCTTTTTACTACTCTATAAACTTGAGCAGAAATTCTTGCTAAATATTCATAAAGTATAGAAACAGGAAAAAAAGCAATCCGTTTTGATTGTACTTTCATTTGGAATGAGCCACCAAACAAATTTATTAAGATTACATACTATATTAAATTAGTGAACTGCTGACCTTTCTTGAATAATGTCTTCAGCACTCCTCTCAAAGAAGAGGACTATGGACTTCCCAGAACTGCCAAAGAAGGAAATGGGACTAAGTCATCCACCCCATTTTACTCTTGGGAAACAGGAGTCAAGTAATTCCAGCATTGTGTTTTACACTAAACTCATTGTATAATGGAATGACTTTAAATTTTAAATTAATCTTTGGATAAAACGACACTTCAAAGGAGTGTTGAACTTGTGATGAGGCTGCAGGGTAGATGAAGAAGCAAAACATAGTCAGAATAACCATAAGTGAAATGATTGTTCTGTGAATACTATTTGCTTTAATATGATGAATCCATATCCATTCCAGGTCAAGAAATCTCTAGCCTTTCAGTTTTCTTCATCTAAAATTTTAAAGTGTTTGTTCTAATTCACTTCCCCAGAGTTTATCCTCTCAGCCAAACCAAGATTCCTAGTTGGTAATAATAGCTTAGTCTGTATAAAGCAGAATAAATGATTATGCCAGGTATTAAACTCCTACTCTAACCATTATTATGTATGTGCTTATACAGTAAACTGCACAAAACAACTTATAGGGGTTTAGGTTCAGAATGTATGCTGTGCATATTTTTTTCTCTGCATGTATGTCCATATACACAAGCACTCCTGTCTTTTCTGAAGAAGCAAAAGCAAACAGACAAAAACTAATATTAAACCGTTTCCGTTTGTAAGCTGGAATTTTGATTTAAAAAAAAAAAACTTAGGATTTCATCCTTTTGTTTCATTTCTTTCAGTTCACTATTATCTTTACATGATGCACCTTGTTAATTGTCATTTTCTTCTTAAGGTAAATTACAGCCTTGTGAAATGGTCGATGCTACTCACAAAATGCTGTCAAACTGAATTACAGGAGCCTTTGATGGAGATAATAAAGATCAAATAACATTGCCTTCCTTTTCCAGATGGCATTTCTTTCCAAGATTTAGTTTCAATCAATACCATTATTGCTACCCATGCATTTTTGTCATTCCAACATCAACAAAAAATTCTTGTCTTTCTAACTTGTGAGATAACTGTTTTAGCCATCAGAATATTTTTTTAATGTATACTTTTTAGTAGAAAGGTATTAATTTTGTAAATGCTATGCTTTACCCAACAGAGACCTTGCTCTTGGGTGTAAGGACGGTGAGTTGTACAAATATTTTGCAGCATCACTGAGCTAGGACTAAAACACTAACACTTTGAGAGAGAAATAGATGTTCCAGTTTTTCAGCATATTCTTCTTTCTATACAGCATCACAGTAGCATGAATCACTTTAGAAATAATCCGTGATTAACAAAATCATGTCCAAGGCCAATCCTAGACAATCCAGGGGAGACTCAGAAGCTCAGTTTTTTCAGGAATCTCCCATGATGTCCCACCAGGTTGTCTCACCAAATTCTCAGTCATCAAGCACTTTACATCTCCAGCTTATATTAACCATGTTTATCATCATTCACATGATGTCCTTCCCTTTAAATTGTAGTCCCCATTAGAGCAAAGACTACAACTTATCCAAGTCATCTATCTCCCTAGGACCTAGCAGAGTCCCTGGCATATACTAATTGTTTAATTAATATATATTGAATGGATACATGATCAAAGACAGGGTTTTCATTTCCAGTTTGGGTCACTATTTTAACTTCTTTGGTTCTAGTCTAGAACAGGCCTACTTGGCCACAAACAGCTCCAAGGTAAGGAAGAGAGAGATGGAGCAAATTGAAATCTCAATAGGGGTCAGGCAGGGCTGGTCATAGGGTGCAGGATGAGCCCTGAAAAAAGAGGATGATTGAGTTCGGTTCATTGTAGCCATGTGACAAATCCAGATCTTATTTTGTTTTTCCCAAAGAGAAGCGATTTCTTATATTTTCACATGAAGTTACCAGACTGGCAACACTTTCTGATTTTTTAAAAACACCTTTTAGGCCATCAGAATATGTCTGCTGCTTGTCTCAGTGCACATCTAGCAAATATGTGATCTCTGATCTACATCCCCTCTCCTTCTTCAGTGGATGGATTTATAAAGAAATGTTTCTTGGTAGTTACCGCTTCACTTGCTAAGATATCTAGCTAGGACCCATGTCAAAAATCCAGATTAGAACCAAACTTTGTTGTGTTCCTTTCTATGCTTTCTGGTTCTTTGGTTCAATTTTAACTTCTGTCTCTCATCTACCAGGGGGTTCTTCTGATGATAGAAATGGTGCTATGCTTCAACCCCTCAATGGCTGTCTCTGTTTTTATGTTCTGGCCTTGAGGAGAAAAATGGCCTCTTACAGTGAGTCATGTGCTCCTACTGATGCAGTTACAATAGCTACTGTTAATATCAGCTTTATTCACTTTTCCCTTCAAACTTGGGCTGTGTTTTATCTCCCTTTCCCCAGCCATCTTGAAGTGACTGTTTCTTCTCTTCTGAAACAAGTCATGTGCTCCATTTTTTGTCATTCATATCCCAGACTTCATTCATTTTATTGTAAATCAGTTACCTTTGGTTTTAATTGCCTGAGAATTATTTGTTTTGATTCTTTATTCTTTGATACCCACAGATATTCATTATAATAATGTTGACTAAGCACGTCCTAATCTACTTGTTTTCCTCTTATGTCTGCTTTGATTTTCCTTACCATCTCTTCTATTCTCCAAATAGTTTAATTACAAATTCTGCCCCAACCATTTGTAGATTTAGATACAAGAACATCTGTGCAAAGAAATCTGAAGTTGAACAAAATATTTTACATTTACTTAGAAGAGCACTGATCTGAAATCAGAAACTCCAGTGCCACCACTTAGAAGTGATTTGGTCTTTGGCAAACTAATCTCTCCACAGTTTTGTTTCCTTATTCATGACTTGGGTATGCCAACCATATAATTTTTATGGTGTTGCCATGAAGATTAAATGAGATAATATTTGCAAAAGTACTTTCAGGTTCAAAAGTACTACATGAATATATGACAATATTATTAAATGAAGTAAATTTATATTCTACATTTATTACTGCCTTGAAGGATAAGATCACATCCTGCTGTGACTGTCTTGATGCAGGTGGTACATATTTCATGCTGCATTTTCCCAGTTAAACACCATCTCCTCAAGGAAGCAAAGATGTATGTTGCTTTTGGCTGTGCTCTGGAATATGGGTGGGGTCTACAGGGTGGGTTGCAAGAGGAATGAAGGAAGCAAGGAGATTAACTTTTCTTGGCTTCTTGTTTTAGATTTACCCTTTTCTAGTATTAGCTGGTCATCTGCATTTAATGATTTCCTTTGTTTTGCATCAATGACTCATTATTTGGTCCGTGCATGATGCCTGGTTTCTGCCCATCGGGCATACTTATTTGCTTGGACTTAGGCTCTAGTCTAAGAGATGAAGGTGAAAGAGGAGAGTGAAAAAAGTTAGCTTAAAGCTCAACATTCAGAAAATGAAGATCATGGCATCTGGTCCCATCACTTCATGGCAAATAGACGGGGAAACAGTGGAAACAGTGTCAGACTTTATTTTTTGGGCTCCAGATGGTGACTGCAGCCATGAAATTAAAAGACACTTACTCCTTGGAAGAAAAGTTATGACCAATCTAGATAGCATATTGAAAAGCAGAGATGTTACTTTGCCAACAAAGGTCTGTCTAGTCAAGGCTATGGTTTTTCCTGTGGTCATGTATGGATGTGAGAGTTGGACTGTGAAGAAAGCTGAGTGCCGAAGAATTGATGCTTTTGAACTGTGGTGTTGGAGAAGACTCTTGAGAGTCCCTTGGACTGCAAGGAGATCCAATCAGTCCATTCTGAAGGAGATCAGCCCTGGGATTTCTTTGGAAGGAATGATGCTAAGCTGAAACTCCAGTACTTTGGCCACCTCATGCGAAGAGTTGAGTCATTGGAAAAGACTCTGATGCTGGGAGGGATTGGGGGCAGGAAGAGAAGGGGACGACAGAGGATGAGATGGCTGAATGGCATCACTGAGTCGATGGACGTGAGCCTGAGTGAACTCTGGGAGTTGGTGATAGACAGGGAGGCCTAGCGTGCTGTAATTCATGGGGTCGCAAAGGGTTGGACATGACTGAACGACTGAACTGAACTGAACTGAGGCTCTAGTCTTGCCTTACTCTGACTGTACCTGTGTCCCAATCAAGGACCCCTAGTCTCATAAGATGTTGTTACTCTCCCCGTGGTATACAATTCCTGTCTTACATGCAGTTCATTGTATATCAAGTCTCATCTACACAGCCTGGTACGTGGATGCTCCAAGACACTGGATCTCAGCTCATATTCCTGTCCCCAGGGACTCTGACTCATTCTGCCTATTGGACCTCAGCACCAGGCACTATTTAATTTGATGACCTGACCCTTTATAAAATTTTGCTGTGATTATTGAAATGACAACAAAAATTTTAGAATATTGCATAAACTTAGTTGATAAAGTGGTGGTGGCTTTCAAGAGGACTGACTCCAATTTTGAAAGAACTTTTACTGTGGGTAAAGTGCTTTCAAACAGCTTCACATGCCACAGCGAAATTGTTCATGAAAGGAAGAGTCAATCAATGCAGCAAACTTCATTGCTGTCTTATGTTAAGAACTTGTCATAGCCACCCCATCCTTCAGCAACCACCAACCTGATGAGTTGGTATCCAACAACATTGAGACATGGCCCTCCATCAGCAAAAAGATGACTCAATGACTTAAATGATGGCTAGTATTTTTTTTAAACAATAAAATTTTTTAAAATTGAGCTCTGTACATTTTTTAGACATAATGCTATGACATACTTAATTGACATCAAGTATAACTTTTATATGCACTGAGAAACTAAAGAAACTTCATGACAGCTTTATTTTGGTGGTCTGGTAAAACCCCACAGTATCTCCAAGGTGTACCTGTATCTAGGCTTCAACTGTCCTGATTCTCAGGGTCCCAGAATCTTTGGTTTATGTCTGTTCTATATCTAACCGGAGCATTGACTAGCTTGCTCAGCTTCCTTCTTGCTAACTTGCTCCATATTCCAACCCAGTTTCTGACCCGATTTCTCCACTCTTCAAACTTGGGAGTAGCCTATATGTGGAGGTTAAAGTGAAAGTGAAGCCGCTCAGTCGTGTCCAACTCTTTGCGACCCCATGGACTGTAGCTTACCAGGCTTCTCCGACCATGGGATTCTCCAGGCAAGAATACTGGAGTGGGTTACCATTTCCTTCTTCAGGGGATCTTCCCGACCCAGGGATCAAACCCAGGTCTCCCGCATTGGAGGCAGAAGCTTTAACCTCTGAGCCATCAGGGAAGCCCAAACTTAGGGCAAATAAGGATACTTAGAAAACCAGGTATGATTTCACAAAAGGCTTCACAGCATAGGCATCTCCTAAGAGCTGAATCAGAATCAGCATTTTCATAAGATGCCAGACGAAGTTATTCCTATGCCAAATAAAGTATGAGAGGCACTTACTTAAAGCACTCACACACACAAAGTATATAATATAATATATAATAAAGTACATCTATTATAGTTTAAGATAGATTATATATATAAATTATATAAATAATATGTTTAATAAAAGTAAAGTAGAGCTTAAAAATTCTATACTACCAGTTGGTTTATTTAATTTTCCTTATAAAACTTATAAATTACATTAAAATAGGAAAATGTCTGAAAAGTAGCAACAACCAACTTTAAAGGCAGTGCGAAGTAGTAAAATATCTAGGAATTCAGTTTTATAAGACCTGGTTTCTAGTATAACTTTGCTGTAGCTTAAGCAAACCCTTTTAGGTCTCATTTCTTCATTTCAGTTCAGTTGAGTTGCTCAGTCATGTCTGATTCTTTGTGACCCCATGGACTGCAGCATGGTAGGCTTCCCTGTCCATTACCAACTCCCAGAGCTTACTCAAACTCATGTCCATCAAGTCATTTGGAAAACTGTAATTTAAAATTAAGTGAACTGGAAAATGTTGTCTTCCTCTAACTCTTATGGGTATTTTTTAATTTTTAAAAATTATTTATTTACTTATTTTTGGCTATCCTGGGTCTTTTT
Organism: Bubalus bubalis; assembly: GCF_019923935.1. Classification (NCBI taxonomy): domain Eukaryota; kingdom Metazoa; phylum Chordata; class Mammalia; order Artiodactyla; family Bovidae; genus Bubalus; species Bubalus bubalis. The sequence continues at coordinate 34,541,303 of NC_059169.1, read as the reverse complement.
TGCTTCCCGGGCTTTTCTGTAGTTGTGGCAAGTGGGGGCTACTCTTGAGTTGCAGTATGCAGGCTCCTCATTGCAGTGGCTTTTGTTCTTGAAGAGCACAGCCTCTAGGGTACATGGGCTTCTGTAGTTGTGGCTCCCCAGCTTGGAGCACAGGCTCAATACTTGCGGTGCATGGGCTTAGTTGCTCTGTGGCATGTGGGATCCTCCCAAATGAGGGATCAAACCTGTGTCTTCTGCATTAGCAGACAGATTCTTTACCAGGGAAGCCCTTGTGGATTTTATACCTAATTATTCTCTAACATTTTTTCAATTCATCAATTCATAGCTTTACAATTACTGAGTCTTGTCTTATCAATTTAAATTTTTATCCATTTCTCTGTTTATTACTTTTATCTTTCTTCTATGAGTGGGATTTATTCTAATCAGGGTTCCTTTGGTTGCGAGAAGTAGAGACTCTGACTAGATGACCAAGTTTGCTGGGAATGGAGTTGTTTTCTGCTAAGATTAGGAAGGTACCATGCAAATTGGGGTGGTTGGTCACCCAGTTAGTCCAGATCATGCCAGAAAAGGGACTTTATTGAGAGAACACACTAACATTGAATGCAGGGGAAATTTAATAAAGCCTCAGAGGAACTGCCATCAGTCAGTTTTTTTCTTTTTGCTTTTGTTTTTTGTTGAAGTATAATTGACACATAGCATTATATATTTAGTTTCAGGTGTGCAGCATAATGAATTGATATTTATATATATATTGCAAAGTGATCATCACAATCATTATGGTTAACATCCATCCAGCCACTGAATAATTTCTATGTCTCTTACAGTGTCTTTCCTTTTTCCTTATATGAACTCTAGTCCTATCTGTCTAATGATTAGCTGCTTTTCTTATTTGTTTCTATTCCTGTACCACTTCAGTCTATACAAAAGTCTAAACTTTGTGATTATATTGTATCTTTAGAGCCATGGCATAGATTTTAATATCAGATAAACCATAAACAGGCTATTCCTAGATCCAAAGTGATCATGACCAGTGGTGGACCAAGAAGTAAGGGCATGTGTGACCAAATATTGGAATTTTGGAGATCAGAACCTACAAGTCTGGACCTATCCCTTACATAGGAGCATGAATAGGGCAAGCTTTTCAACCTATATCTAGTATACCACTCTCATTACTATTCATTCTTGGCTCCCTCTGTTCAAGTTTATGCTCAGATGCAGGTTCACACACAAGTGTAAAATACAAGCATAGGACTTCTCATTCTGTAGCCAAATGCCCTTAAATGATCTCAGATTTTTGTAGCACAGGATATTCTTTCAGTTTGAAGCCCAGTTCAAAGCCTTCCTTGAGTCTCCAGCCATCTGGTGCCAAACCATGACCTGCTCTTAGAGACTTTTCAATTGTCTGTTTAGAGGAAAAAATGTAATATCACAGGCCATCCTAGATTTTCGTAATTTACTCACAAGACTTACTCCTTCACCAATAAGGTGATATCATCTGACTTATATATTTTAACATTCTGATTTTATAAAGTACAAGGACTTTTCCCCCAAATACTTTGAAAAACTGCAACATGGATTTCAACAGTTAAAACCTCACATTCCTCAAGTTATCTACAATTACCTTGTAAAATATATGATTTATGACATAAATGTCCATTGGATAAGTGTTTTTTAAGAAATTCACTACAATTGAAACTTCTGATTTGATTTGTATGTGAACAATGCAGTGAAACCAGACAACAATGTCTCTTCCTGCAGGTGAACTTGCTCTTTTGCGATCTTTCTTTGCATAATGTGATTACTGATCCATTTCTGCCTCTCATCTCAGAGCTTTAATTTGCTTTGACTATTATTTATATTAATACAGTAGAATCAAATTTTAGGAAATTCTATTTCAATAAAGATTCATTTCTACTATATATAGGAAATTATCCAGAAAAAGAAAAACACTTCTGTAATTGACATATTGTATTCTTTATAAAATCAATAACATTTGTCTTCCTGAGAAATCTGCTAGATAAATTTTTAATTTCCATTTATCAAGAAAATCTACTTTTATAGAATAAGCTGAGTCCTCATATATTAGGTATAAGTGGCAGTAAGTGGATTTCTACTTCTACTCTAAAATAACCATCAAAATTTGATTAAAGGTATGACTTATACTCTGGAATCCATTTAGAATTTATTAAGCTAAAAGAGTTGACCTGACTCATTGATTCACAGAAAATACCCTCTGAAATACTTATTTTATAATTGCTAGGTATATTCGACCTTCAAACATACATGTCATCAGTTACTCAAAAGATATAAATGAATAAGAACTTTTTACTTATTGGGTTAATATAAACATTCACCTGTAAGTTCATGATGCATTTTTATAAGCTCAAGTCCACAGTCCACAGGCAGTTTAGAAAATTTCCTGAGCTGATAAATGAAAATCTCCTACCAGTTATATATATTTGCCAAATATCTATTTTATTTAGTTTAAAATTGGTTTGTTTTATAGTCACTATATACATACATATTTCTCATATTTTTTTCTTCTTCATCCTTCCTACAATTACTCTTATATAGAACTTCATCATTCTCAACTAGATTATTTTCCATCTAAGTAGTAAAATTCTCTACAGCTTTTCCCCTCCATCATTCATTCAGCATATTCCACCAGTATTCTCACCTGGAGAATCCCATGGACAGAGAAGCCTGGTAGGTTCCCAGTCCCTGGGGACTCAAGAGCCAGACATGACTTAGCAACTAAACCACCTCCACCACATCAATCTTCTTAAAACTCTGATTTTAAAATGTAACTCCTCTACTAATGGGTTTTAATTTTATGTTAAAAGATCATCTTCAAACACTGAAATTATGAAATAATAAACATGTTGGTCAGAAGGAACCTTTGAGCTATCTAGCCCATCCTCCCAAAGCATGTCTAGTATAAGCTTTATGTACCTATTCTGCAAACATTTACTGTATTCCTGGTGGCTCAGCTGGTAAAGAATCCACCTGCAATGTGGGAGACCTGGGTTCAATCCCTGAGTTGGGAAGATCCCCTGGAGAAGGGAACAGCTACGCACTCCAATATTCTGGCTGGAGAATTCCATGGACTGTCTAGTCCATGGAGTTGCAAAGAGTTGGACACAGCTGAGCGAGTTTCACTTTCACTACTATGTTTAAAACATGGGTATAGGCTTAAGATATGGTGGTGAACAGAATGGATTATAGTTGCTTTATTGGAATTGATATTCCAGGTGAGAGAGAATACTAAAAAGGGAAAATAATTTTAAAAAGTGAAAAGTGCCATAAAGACAAGAAAAACACAATGACTTTAGATAAGAGTGAGTGCCATAGTAATTATGTGAAGAGTTTACAACATTATTGCAAGAGTAACAAATGGCTCTTAAGGTTTCCTAATTACTAAAAGGCAAGTACATTAACAAGCTTAGGAAAACTGGTAGTGCAAACCACGAGTTCCGATACATGGTCCATCAACTGTTATACTTTTTGACCAACCTAAGGATTCAGAAACCAGTTGACAGTTCCATTTCAAGCAGCACAGCTTAGCTTACGGAGTCAGTGTGCTCAGCTTTTACTCTCCCAGGTGAAGAGCAGACAGCCTTAGGTCAGTGCCCTATTGACTTAATGCTGGAAAATAAAATTCATTTTAATAATTAAGCAGCCTCAGTTATCTGGGACCCTTCAGTTTTTCTTGTCTCAGCAACTACAAGGCAACATTGTTTCCAGGATGCACAAACTGACAGCATATAATGCATAAGAAGCTACAAAGTATCAGTGAGAATACTTTGTTATAGAAACAAACAGCTGTTCCCAGGCTCATCACTGGAGAATGGCAACTGCAGTCTTCAAATCTACTTCTCTGGGAGAAACTAAAATACCTGGGGATTTAATTTGGTTGTACTATGTAGTAATGTGTGACTTTATAAAATTTGCTTAATTTCCCTGAATCTTAATTTTGTTTTCATTTGTCAAATTTTAGTAACATCACATCTCACAGGGAGATGGCAAAGTGATTTGAAATATGTTTATAATGGAGTCTCTCAATTATCATCAATATAAAAATCCACTTTTGCAAATTCTGAGAATTGAGTGCATTGACATCAGTTTTAGGAGAACTGGTTAAAAACAAAATCTGTAGGGGATGATCCAGGAAAAGCTATTGCAATATAAAATAAGGTTATAAACCACCACCATCCACCATCCCCCCACTTCCCACGCACACCCAGGGAAGAAGAGATGGAAAATGTACGGAACTTTCAGAAGAGGGAAAGAGTGCAGATCTTGAGAGTAGATACAAAAACTTAAAGGCATTTTACTGAGGGTGGCTGGTCTAAAGGGAATTGGGCTACCAAAGAAATAGTACATTGAGAAGTGATGAAACACAATGGTAGAAGTCTGGGGGAAGGTTGTTTGCTTAGGATTCAAAAAATATCTGTCCACAAAAGTAATTTAATCTCTATATGGGAAAAAATAAATAAATAAAAGTAGCAACAAAAACAGCAAACAACAACAACAACAACAGTAATATCAAAGGTCAACTTGAAAAATGGTAAAATGTGGATTTCTCTAGATTGATTAATATTTCTGGCATCATCAGTCTATTTGAGTAAGCTGTGATGCATACTTTTAACTTGCCTCAAGTATATCTGATATGTAGCACAACATTTCCTCCACGATAAAATAGGCTAGTTATGAATTTTTCACTAAGAAATTGTGTAATCTAATAATAAGATAAGAACACCATGGACCAAAGGTACTTCAGAAAAAATAAACAAGAAAAGGTGCAATTTAAAGATGTTTATGGAGGAGACATTGCCCTGATATTTCATAAACAATGAATCAAGCAAGCAAACAGAACCTAACTTGAGAGTCGACTCTTTGGAAGACTATCCAAAGAAGAGTGAGAGAGATATTTATCCACAGAAAAAAAGAGAAAGTGTTTGGAGATGGCATCACATTTTTTGGCACCCAGATCTTTCTTTGGTCTGCTATTCTGTTACCTAGCATCATGCCATTAGCCAGATTCAAAGCTAGAGGAGAAAAATAGTCCTGTGCCTACTTAAAATTTTAATGCGTCAGAGATCCAAATCTCCTAAATGAAATGACACCAATCCTGTCTCAGAGATAGTTCAGTAACTTGAGAAAGGCCAGAAGTTCCAAGTGAAATTATGTTCACAGAAGGAAGAGGATAAAACAGATTGTGGCCCACAGACACATGGATAGGTTGGTTTGTTTTAAATATCATCAATGAATTCAGGATGTATGAGCAACTTCAGGAGTTGGTGATGGACAGGGAAGCCTGGCATGCTGCAGTCCATGGGGTCGCAAAGAGTTGGACCCGACTGAATGACTGAACTGAACTAAATTCAGAATCAGCTGCCTCCTTTTCAAGTAGTAGTACTAGTAGCATTGGTCGTTCAGTTGTGTCGACTCTTTGTGACCCCATGGACTGTAGCCTGCCAGGTTCCTCTGTCCATGGGATTTCCCAGGCAAGAATGCTAGAGTGGGTTGCCATGCCCTTCTCCAGGGGGTCTTCTTGACCCAGGGATCATACCTGGGTCTCCTGCATTGCAGGCAGACTCTTTACCATCTAAGCGACCAGGGAAGTCCCTTTTCAGATAATACTCTGTAAATCCTTAAAGAAGTGATCAAAGTAATAAAATTAGTTTTTCATGTATTGGCCCAAGAGCAGATAAATCCTATAAAATGACCATAGGCTATCAGCCTAACTGTATTATCACACGGGTTATGCCTTTGGTACCAGAGACTGTGATCCTGATACTCCCAAGGCCACAGTTGCTTAATGTGCATCTGTCCCGTTAATGTAAACTTGAATGCCTTCCCAAGAATGATGTCTGGGAACTTCATTTTCTTTTGCCCTGGCTCCCTCTCCTCTTGAGTGACACACTGGACACAGGCAGCATCCCTGTCTTCCTGGGGCGTTGTTCAACATGCTAATGCTTCCACCTGAGCTCCTGCTCTGGTCCCATATTTCCATTGTAACTTGAACCCCAAGCCTAACCCTAACCAGATGGTTCTTTCCCATTAATTATCATTTAACTGGATGGTTCTTTTCCATTAATTATTTAACTTCGATTTTGTGGAAAGAACCTGGCTAGAGAGTAATTTGTAACTAGACTGGAACATGACATCTATCCTTTTCCTGGCTGTGAGGTTTGGGTTAAATCATTTCCCTTTCTCTAATCTATGTAGACCTTTGCTGCATGCATGCTCAGTCACATCCAACTCTTTGTGACCCTATGTTCTGACTCTATGGTCTGTAGCCAAGTCTCGTCAAGTTCTTTCCATGGGATCTCCCAGGCAAGAATACTGGAGTGAGATTCCATTTCCTGCCTCAGGGGATCTTCCTGACCCAGGGATTGAACCTGAGTTTCCTGTGTCTCCTGCATTGGCAGACAGATTCTATACCACTGAACCACCTTGAAAGCCAGACATTTGGTAGGTGGAGTCTATTGCTCTTATCCCAAGAACCACTCTGTTAGTGATTCTGATTTCCTGTGTGGTTAACCAATGGAACAAATTGGAAAGAAGATGAACATTGTCTCTGAGAGAAGATAATGAGTTCAAGTTTGGACATCTTGGGCTTGAAAAAATGTGAATGGGATAGCCAAGTGAACCCATTGTTCTTTTCAATTATACTGAGGCTCAGTTGTGGATCTAAAGCTAAATATCCCTAGAGTTACCTGAACTTGGAATCTGTTACCTGAACTTGGTCCTGTGCAGAGTGTTTTAAAACCTTCCATGGCTCACTGCTTTCCTTAAGCTCGAGTCCAACTATAGCATGAAATTTAAAGCTATTCGTGTGCTCCTCTTTCTCTCTCTAGGTGTGGTTATGCAGGGTTTGATACAGACTCTGCCTTCCTGGGGGTTACAGTGCAAAGCAGATACTCACCTGGGTACACAAGCACAGACCAGAGATGAAAGGTCCTTGAGAATCAAGGAAAGCAACCTGAGAAGTTAAGCAATCCTTAATTTTGAAAAGAAACAAAAAATGTCTAATATTATTCCTTTATAACAATGATCTACATATCCTCTGTATTCAACATCTTTGGAGAAGAATCTTCTATATGTCATATATACAGTTTATTGCTTATAATACTGCTTGGCACAATGCTTTTCTAGGTTCTAATTTAAATTTCTTGCTATAAGTCTCCCCGTCTGCTATATTTAGTGAAATGAGTGAGTGAGTGAGTGAAGTCGCTCAGTCGTGTCCTACTCTTTGCAACCCCATGGACTGTAGCCTACCAGGCTCCTCAGTCCATGGAATTTTCCAGGCAAGAGTACTGGAGTGGGTTGCCATTTCCTTCCTGCTTAAATAAAATTACTTCGTATGTGCTTGCATTATATGCAGTAGTCTTTTTGAGTCTTCTACAGACAAAATCTACAAATATAATTTTTAGAAATGTTTTTAGTGAAAGTGTTTCTTTTTTATCTGAAGCCTTTATCAAACCCGAGTTATATTTTATTAAAAGTACATGTCCCATATTACAAGTAACAAAAAATATATTAATATATGAGAATATGTCTTTGTTTTCAGCAAACAATAAATATTCTGGGGAAGATTCATAATTTCTCATATTTCTTGTCTAGATAGCCCTGTGGCCATTCTGTATCTATTTCATCCTGTCTTTTGGTAAAATGCTGAACTTCCATGTTTGTCCTTTCTTAGCTTAATTGTTACACATTTCAAGAAAGTATTATTCAATTTGATCTTAAAATCTTGATCGTTGTGTCATTCAAATCCTGGTGTGGATGACAAGTTCAGGTAACAGATGTACTCTCCAGGGATATTTAGCTTTAGATCCACAACTGAGCCTCAGTATAATTGAAAAGAATAATGGGTTCACTTGGCTGTCCCATTCACATTTTTTAAAGCCCAAGATGTCCAAACTTGAATTCATTACCTTCTCTCAGAGACAATGTTCATCTTCTTTCCAATTTGTTCCATTGGTAACCACACAGGAAATCAGAATCACTAACAGAGTACTCTTGGGATAAGAGCAATAGACTCCACCTACCAGAAGTCTGGCTTCCCATGTGGCTCAGCGGTAAAGAATCTGTCTGCCAATGCAGGAGACACAGGAAACTCAGGTTCAATCCCTGGATTAGGAAGATCCCCTGAGGTAGGAAATGGCATCCACACCAATAAGGTCATAATGGTTATCTTTATTATTTAAAATCAAATTATTTTAAAAGTCCATTCTGTAAACCTTAATTCTAGGCTGGGAGAAGATAAGTAATCTTATCTGAAAGGGATCATTCTGAATTCCTCTGTATTAATAGAAATCTTAATGATTTGTCCAGCTCACTTAGGGAGGTGTGTGTGTGTGTTTCATAATTCTACTTGACATTATAGGAGTCCTCATTTGCTCTTTCAAAATATTGACCTGAATTTATTTTGAACTGACTTGAGTTCACAATGCACCCATCAATATTTTTGACCTACCCTAGTGTTTCGGATGAATTCTTTACCCTGACACAAATCAATAAAGAGACACAGTTTAGTTAAGGCTTCCATTAAGCCTGATTTTTTCAGGGATAATCTGTGACAGAATAGTCAGCATCTTGCTTTTGCTTATGTGGTACTTCTGAGAACTGAACAGTCTGCCCTCAGGCAATTGCATCCCCAAGCCAAGGAGGGATGCACCCTCATATTGTGTTAATTGATTGAAAGGGCAAATGATCTATAGGAAAAGTTGCATCATTAAGTTAATTGAGGGCAAAGCCTAATTAGAGGGGAAATGGAGTAGACAGAGCCAGAGACACAGCAGGCCTTCATCTGTGATGTCAACAAACAGAGCTTGTAACTAGAACCAGAGAGACTGCAGGCCTTCATTTACATCTTCAGTTTCAACGTGAAAAAAATCCACTCTGTGTGTGCACGTGTGTGTGTATGTGTGTGTGTGTGTGTGCATGCATGCATACATGTTTGGCCAGGGGAAAAGCAAAAGTTTACATACTAGGATGGAAATCAGTTACTCCCAGGTGGAGCAGCCTACAGAGAATCAGTATGTTTTAAACAAGTTAACTGAATTGTATATGTTCGAGAGGGTAATCTGAAACACATTTGAATTTTAAATCTGGAGGAGGGATTGATTTTATTCCCATTTGTAGAGTGGCCTTACAAATCAACCAAAAACAAAGATCGTTTTTTCCAACTTGCACGTGGGCAGGTTACAACAGGGACTTATTTTGGACCTGATCATACTACCATCAGAACAGATGTGAAGTTTTTGAACATATTTTGGTTAACACCAATTTATCCTGTAATAAATAGTCTTCCTGAAATTGGTTCAAAATTATATTATGTTACAAAAGATAAGAAATACTCATTCCACTGCAATGCAAGTTGAAAGTAAAGAAATCCAGCTTCTTCTACATTCTGTAACTGAACTGCTTCTTAGCATCCCCTGGTTCTTCGGGGATCTTCTTAGATTCAGAAGCCACAGTAGCATAAGTGGGAGTATTAAATTTTAGATGCTTCTAGAGTGTTTCAAATTTGGGGTTCAGATTTGAGCTGAGACAGGTGGTGATGGTCAGAACATGTGTTTTTTATTCTTTCAGAAAATTTTCCGTGTCCAACTTGCCAAAGAGTGTACTTTTCTCTGACTGTAGCAATACAAACAAAATCTTTCACAAGAAAGACCACTCAAGAGAAATAAAGAATGCAGGCAGACATGTTTAGGCTATAGCACTAAGTTGTTAAAAATACATGGATATTATTATTTCTCAATTCAACTGTAGTCCTTGACTTTGTAAAAACTGGGCCCCATTTCTTATTTCTCATGGTTTTATACAGATAAATATATATTATTATAAATATATAAATACACAGATAAATAGATACACAGATTTCTATATTTAAATAAGAAAATCATAGCAACATTAAAAAATAGAAAGAATGGCTAATAAAATATTTTAGCTAGGAAAGAGAGAAAATTCACAGTAATATTTCGCTGAGCATACCAACTAGGTACAACATTTGAGCAACAAAATCAAAATTATTTGAACAATAAAATCAGACCTTTTGTATATAAGGGTTGTTTAGACAGTAAAGAATCCTCCTCCAGTGCAGGAGACCGCAGTTCAATCCCTGGGCAAGGAAGATACCCTGGACAAGGAAATGGCAACCCACTCCAGTAGGTTGTCTTGGAGTCTCCAATCTCCAGCCTGGAGAATTCTATGGACAGAGGAGCCTGGTGGGCTATATAGTCCATGGGGTCATAGTCAGACATGACTGTGTGACTAACACTTTTGTATATAAAGAAGAATCCTAAGGACCTTGGCCAGGAAACATAACAATTTGCACAAGTAGAGACTTAAAATTATATTGATAGATTGTGTTATTAGAAATCTGAATCAATTGATATTTTCAGACTTGGTTAGGAAAATTCTTTCTTTTCTTGCCTTATTTATTGCTCTGAATATTTAATACTTTTCTGAATATATTGCTTTTCAAGTTGGACTCATGTGCAAACCACTGAAGATTTTCAAATTGTCAAAACCAGATCAAGAGAAAGAACTAATCACAAAGTTTCTTCTTAGAGGTCATGTGGTCATAAGGAACAAATCTAGTCACAGCCACTGATCATCAGAAGAACCATGCTGGCTTTTCTTCCCTTCTTCTCTTTGCAAACAGCTAAGACCACAAATATCATTCAAAAAGTAACAAAGGATAAGGGACTTCCCTGGTGGTTCAGTGGCTAAGACTCTGCACACCCAATGGAGAGTTGGGGAACCTGGGTTCAATTCCTGGTCAGGGAAGTAGATCCCACACAGCACAACCAAGAGTTTACACGCTGCAATTAAAGATACCTCATGCCACAACTAGAAGATTCCACATGCCACCACTAAGCCCTGACACAGCCAAATAAATAGATAAAAATATTAAAACAAAACCAAAAGAACCAAAGGAATCTATGGAGTATTTTTTGATAGTTTCCCTCAAGCATAGGCCTGAGGGCAACTGGACTCAGCAAGTAAAGGTGGCATTTTTGTTTAAATATAGTGGTTGTTTCCTTTTCCTCTCAGATTACGTTTACTGAGAGATTGTTGGGAGGCAATACACAAATAATTTCTGGAATAATAATAACAGCATTTTCTCAAACTTAATCCAAGGAGTATTGTCTTGGTATGGTTAGTAGTAGTAACTTTTGCACTACAAATCCATAAAAATCTTGTCAGGCTTTTAATATTTTTCTCATCACACCATCAAAAGTGAAAATGTAGATCTAATAAGGTAATAGATCTGCTAGAGCTAGATCTATTCAGCCCTCTGCTAGAGTGGTGATTTTCTTTGGTTCTATGTGTGCTCAGTCATTTCAGTCATGTCTGACTTTTTGTGACCCTCTGGACTGCAGCCGGCCAGGCTCTTCTGTCCATGGGATTCTCCAGGCAGGAATACTGGAGTGGGTTGCTGTGCCCTCCTCCAGGGGATCTTCCCAACCCAGGGATTGAACTCCCATCTCCTGCATTTTTGGTGGATTCTTTACTGCTGAGCCACCTTTGCTTCTATATCATGCTGTGTTTGCTTCTGGAGAAATATAACTATGGGCTCTTGCCACCTGAAGGGCTTGGAAAGAAATGGAAAGTCTAGATCTCCTTGTGATTTTGATTCTACTGACTGAGCTGTAATAAACTCCAGATGAAATTGGGCAACGAAGAATATATGACACAGGCCTTCCAAATCACAGAACTCCGAGTCTTGGGTTCCAAAATAAAAGAATTCAAACACTGTCACCAGCACTATGTTAAAAAAAAAAAAATCCATAACCTATTATATAGCACAGGAACTGCACTAGATGCTCTGACTAACTGACAAGTGCTCAGTCTTGTTTGACTGCAGCCCCATGGACTATATATAGCCTGCCAGGCTCTTTTGTCCATGAGATTTTCTAGGCAAGAATACTGGAGTGGGTTGCCATTTCTTCCTCCAGGGATTCTTTCCAACCCAGGGATCGAAATCATGTCTCTTGCATCTCCTGCCTTGGCAGGCAGATTCTGACACCAGTGACCTATAAAGGAAGGAAATCCAAAAAATAGGGGATATATGTATCAGTTCAATCCAGTCGCTCAGTCGTGTCCGACTCTTTGCGATCCCATGAATTGCAGTACACCAGGCCACCCTGTCCATCACCAACTCCCGGGGTTCACTCAAACTCATGTCCATCAGGTCTGTAATGCCATCCAGCCATCTCATCCTCTGTCGTCCCCTTCTGCTCCTGCCCCCAATCCCTCCCAGCATCAGGGTCTTTTCCAATGAGTCAACTCTTAGCATGAGGTGGCCAAAGTATTGGACTTTCAGCTTCAAAATCAGTCCTACCAATGAACACCCAGGACTGATCTCCTTTAGGATGGACTGGTTGGGTTTCCTTGAAGTCCAAGGGACTCTCAAGAGTCTTCTCCAACACCACAGTTAAAAGCATCAATTCTTCGGCACTCAGCTTTCTTCACAGTCCAATTCTCACATCTTTACATGACCACTGGAAAAACCATAGCCTTGACTAGATGGACCTTTGTTGGCAAAGTATTGTCTCTGCTTTTCAATATGCTATCTAGGTTGGTCATAACTTTCCTTCCAAGGAGTAAGCATCTTTTAATTTCATGGCTGCAATCACCATCTGCAGTGATTTTGGAGCCCCCAAAAATAAAGTCTGATACTGTTTCCACTGTTTCCCCATCTATTTCCCATGAAGTGATGAAACTAAGCCATGCCGTGTGGGGCCACCCAGGATGGGCGGGTCATGGTAGAGAGGTCTGTCAGAATGTGGTCCACTAGAGAAGGGAATGGCAAACCACTTCAGTATTCTTGCCTTGAGAGCCCCATGAACAGTATGAAAAGGCAAAATGATAGGATACTAAAAGAAGAACTCTCCAGGTCAGTAGGTGCCCAATATGCTACTGGAGATCAGTAGAGAAATAACTCCAGAAAGAATGAAGGGATGGAGCCAAAGCAAAAACAATACCCAATTGTGGATGTGGCTGGTGATAGAAGCAAGATCTGATGCTGTAAAGAGCAATATTGCATAGGAACCTGAAATGTCAGGTCCATGAATCAAGGCAAATTGGAAGTGGTCAAACAGGAGATGGCAAGAGTGAACGTCAACATTCTTGGAATCAGCAAACTAATATGGACTTGAATGGGTGAATTTAACTCACATGACCATTATATCTACTACTGTGGGCACAAATCCCTTAGAAGAAATGGAGTAGCCATCACGGTCATCAAAAGAGTCCGAAATGCAATACTTGGATGCAATCTCAAAAATGACAGGATGATCTCTGTTCATTTTCAAGGCAAATCATTCAATATCACGGTAATCCAAGCCTATGCCCCAACCAGTAATACTGAAGAAGCTGAACGTTTCTATGAAGACCTACAAGACGTTTTAGAACTAACACCCAAAAAAGATGTCTTTTTCATTATAGGGGACTGGAATGCAAAAGTAGGAAGTCAAGAAACACCCGGAGTGACAGGCAAATTTGGCCTTGGAGTGCAGAATGAAGCAGGGCAAAGGTTAATAGAGTTTTGCCAAGAGAACGCATTGGTCATAGCAGGCACCCTCTTCCAACAACACAAGAGAGGACTCTTCACATGGCCCTCACCAGATGGTCAACACCGAAATCAGATTGATTATATTCTTTGCAGCCAAAGATGGAAAAGCTCTATACTGTCAGCAAAAACAAGATCAGGAGCTGACTGTGGCTCAGATCATGAACTCCTTATTGCCAAATTCAGACTTAAATTGAAGAAAGTAGGGGAAACCACTAGACCATTCAGGTATGACCAAATCAAATTCCTTATGATTATACAGTGGAAGTGAGAAATAGATTTAAGGGACTAGATCTGATAGATAGAGTGCCTGATGAACTATGGATGGAGGTTCGTGACATTATACAGGAGACAGGGATCAAGACCATCCCATGGAAAAGAAATGCAAAAAAGCAAAATGGCTGTCTGGGGAGGGCTTACAAATAGCTGTGAAAAGAAGAGAAGTGAAAAGCAAAGGAGAAAAGGAAAGATATAAGCATGTGAATGCAGAGTTCCATAGAATAGCAAGGAGAGATAAGAAAGCCTTCCTCAATGATCAATGCAAAGAAATAGAGGAAAACAACAGAATGGGAAAGTCTAGAGATCTCTTCAAGAAAATTAGAGGTACCAAGGGAACATCTCATGCAAAGATGGGCTCGATAAAGGACAGAAATGGTATGGACGTAACAGAAGCAGAAGATATTAAGAAGAGGTGGCAAGAACACACAGGAGAACTGTACAAAAAAGAGCTTCATGACCCGGATAATCACAATGGTGTGATCACTCACCTAGAGCCAGACATCCTGGAATGTGAAGTCAAGTGGGCCTTAGAAAGCATCACTAAGAACAAAGCTAGTGGAGGTGATGGAATTACAGTTGAGCTATTTCAAATCCTGAAAGATGATGCTGTGAAAGTGCTACACTCAATATGCCAGCAAATTTGGAAAACTCAGCAGTGGCCACAGGACTGGAAAAGCTCAGTTTTCATTCCAATCCCAAAGAAAGGCAATGCCAAAGAATGCTCAAACTACCACACAGTTGCACTCATCTCCCATGCTAGCAAAGTAATGCTCAAAATTCTCCAAGCCAGGCTTCAGCAATACATGAACCGTGAACTTCCAGATGTTCAAGCTGGTTTTAGAAAAGGCAGAGGAACCAAAGATCAAATTTCCAACATCTGCTGGATCATCAAAAAAGCGAGAGTTCCAGAAAAACATCTACTTCTGCTTTATTGACTATGCCAAAGCCTTTGACTGTGTGGATCACAATAAACTGTGGAAGATTCTTCAAGAGATGGGAATACCAGAGCACCTGACCTGCCTCTTGAGAAACCTATATGCAGGTCAGGAAGCAACAGTTAGAACTGGACATGGAACAACAGACTGGTTCCAAATAGGAAAAGGAGTACATCAAGGCTGTATATTGTCACCCTGCTTATTTAACTTCTATGCAGAGTACATCATGAGAAACGCTGAGCTGGATGAAGCACAAGCTGGAATCAAGATTGCCGGGAGAAATATCAATAACCTCAGATATGCACATGACAGAAAAGTGATGGCAGAAAGTGAAGAAGAACTAAAGTTAAAGAGGAGAGTGAAAAAGTTGGCTTAAAGCTCAACATTCAGAAAACTAAGATCATGACATCCAGTCCCATCACTTCATGGCAAATAGATGGGAAAAGAGTAGAAACAGTGTCAGACTTTATTTATTTTTTTTTTTTGGCTCCACAATCTCTGCAGTTGGTGATTGCAGCCATGAAATAAAAGACACTTACTCCTTGAAAGGAAAGTTATGACCAAGCTAGATAGCATATTAAAAACAGAGACATTACTTTGTCAACAAAAGTCCGTCTAGTCATGGTTATGGTTTTTCCAGTGGTCATGTATGTATGTGAGAGTTGGAGTATAAAGAAAGCTGAGTGCTGATGAATTGATGTTTTTGAACTGTGGTGTTGGAGAAGACTCTTGAGAGTCCCTTGGACTGCAAGGGGATCCAACCAGTCCATCCTAAAGGAGATCAGTCCTGAGTGGTCACTGGTAGGACTGATTTTGAAGCTGAAACTCCAATACTTTGGCCACTTCATGCGAAGAGCTGACTCACTGGAAAAGATCCTGATGCTGGGAAAGATTGAGGGCAGGGGGAGAAGGGGACGACAGAGGATGAAATGGTTGGATGGCATCACTGACTCAATGGACATGGGTTTGGGTGGACTCTGTAAGTTGGTGATGGATAGGGAGGCTGGTGTGCTGTGGTTCATGGGGTCACAAAGAGTCAGACATGACTGAGCAATTTAACTGAACTGAAAAGGCATCCATGATCTGGAAGAGTTACAAACCACTAGTCTGCAACAAAGTACTGGCAATTAGATAAGTTGGATGCTGTTAAAGTTTCTACTTGAAATATAACTCTAAAAAATTATCAAGGTCATTCCATCGCTCAGTTTTTTTAGAGATGGCCACGTGATAGCTACCATATCTTCAGTTCAGTTCAGTTCAGTCGCTCAGTTGTGTCGGACTCTTTGAGACCCCATGAATCACAGCACGCCATCTTAGTGAAATACTACTCAATGAAAATTGACTATAAGAGGATATGCTAAATGTATTAGTTTCCTTGTATTTCTGTAACAAATAAACACAAACTTAGTGGTTTAAAACAACACTAGTTTATTGTTTAATAGTTCTGGAGGTCAAAAATCTGTAGTGGGTTTCACTGGACCAAAATTAAGGTGTTGGCAAGGGCATGCTTCCTCTGAGGTTTTGGAGACAGTCATTTCCCTTGCTTTTCCAGCTTCTAGGGGTCATGTTCATTTTTAGGCTCATGGTCCTCCCTTTCATCTGCAGAGCTCATCACTTCAACTCCCACTGTCATATCTCCTCTCTGACTTGTCCTCCTACTTCCTTCTTATCATTATACATTGGGCCCAATGGATAATCATGGATAGTCTCCTCATTTCAAGATCCTTAATTTAACTACATCTGCAAAGTCTTTTTTGCCATCTAAGGGAACTTATTTTGCAGGTTCCAGGATGCGAATATCTTGGGAAAACTTATATTCCATCTCCCACACTGAGGTATGAAGTTAATGTCAATAATAGAACCTAGAGACACACTCATCTTGAAAGACACAAATAAATTTAATCAAAATGAACAAGCCAATGATATGCATAGAATCAACCTCATTCTATGACTAACACCAAGAAGAGAAAACACTACTTGACATATAATTACACTTGATTGGCATAGTGACTCAGGAGTTCACATTTTTTTAAAAAAATACTTTACCTTTATGGATGCAATGTATTAATGAATATGTGGGATGGAAGAGGAGGATGGGGAAGTTAGGGAGGGAGGAAATAAAGCATGACTCATTTATCATTTTATATCAAAATGAGTCATGAAAGTCATAAAACGGAAACTTTTTTATCAACTGAAATAACTGAATTTGATAAAGTAATCCAAAGTAAAGGTCAAGAAAGCAGACTTTTAATAGCATATAATGGAAAGAGGAGCTTTAGATCCAGGTCCTATGTCTTATATGTGACCTTGAACAAGTAACCTAACTTCTATGAGCTTTTTATCTCTCTTTAAAATCAGTTCAGTAATATCTGCCTGGGGCTTCCTTGGTGGCTCAAATGGTAAAGAATCTGCCTGCAATGTGGGAGACCCAGATTCGATCCCTGGGTTGGGAAGATCCCCTGGAGAAGGGAATGGCAACCCACTTCAGTATTCTTGCCTGGAGAATTCCATGGACAGAGGAGCCTGGCAAGCTAAAGTCCATGGTTTCTGAAAGAGTTGAATGTGATTGAGTGACTAACACAAACACACAATATCTGCCTGACAGACAGGTTGTAAGAGTTTAATGTAATTCTATCAGTTTTGTAGTGAACAGGAGTTATACATAGCCTTCACAATCTCCTCCAATATATTAACTGTCAATATAATATGTAACTGTCCAAGTTTACCTTTAATAAATTATCAATCTTCAGATAACTACAATCCAGCTACTCTAGTTTAGAAGTCACTAAGCTGGAGATGGGAGAGTGAAAAAGTTGGCTTAAAGCTCAACATTCAGAAAATGAAGATCATGGCATCTGGTCCCATGACTTCATGGCAAATATATGGGGAAACAGTGGAAACAGAGTCAGACTTTATTTTTTTAGGCTCCAAAATCACTGCAGATGGTGACTGCAGCCATGAAATTAAAAGACGCTTACTCCTTGGAAGGAAAGTTATGACCAACCTAGATAGCATATTCAAAATCAGAGATATTACTTTGCCAACAAAGGTCCATCTAGTCAAGGCTATGGTTTTTCCAGTAGTCATGTGAGAGTTGGACTGTGAAGAAAGCTGAGCACCAAAGAATTGATGCTTTTGAACTGTGGTGTTGGAGAAGATTCTTGAGAGTCCCTTGGACTGCAAGGAGATCCAACCAGTCCATTCTGAAGGAGCTCAGCCCTGGGATTTCTTTGGAAGGAATGATGCTAAAGCTGAAACTCCAGGACTTTGGCCACCTCATGTGAAGAGTTGACTCATTGGTAAAGACTCTGATGTTGGGAGGGATTGGGGGCAGGAGGAGAAGGGGACAACAGAGGATGAGATGGCTGGATGGCATCACTGAGTCGATAGACGAGAGCCTGAGTGAACTCCGGGAGTTGGTAATGGACAGGGAGGCCTGGTGTGCTGGGATTCATGGGGTCGCAAAGAGTCAGACATGACTGAGCGACTGAATTGAACTGAACTGAAGATGGAGAGTCATCTTTATCATTTTTTATGGTGTCATTGATTTTCAGCACCTACTTCTGAGGTTAATTCTAATCAATCACCCAAAATTAATGTAAATGCTTTGTCTAATTCAAACACATATGAAATTTTATTATAGTTCTCCTTGTACTGGTTGCATGAAAATTTAGAGCTAAGTGATTTAAATACATAAATGTCATGATCTTTTCTTCTGTGAAAGTACTGTTCACCACCATTTCTAGGACTGCCTTCAATTTTCTAACTTATTCCAATACTTACTTCAATATAATACAAGACACATTATACCTAATTTGGTCCTGAGTATAAAATCTCTACCTTTTTTTCTTTAAATTTTTGAGACATATGAATATTCTTCCTGTATGCGTAATTAGAAACTACTTGACCTATATCATCAGTTTTGACATCAGAATCTCAAGTAGATATTCAGGGAAAATAAATTCAAATGAAATTATAAAATTTCAGCATTTAGTCTGATCTCTTAGCAATAGTTAAACCCTGTATATGCTAATGATAAGAGTACTGATTTCTTAGTGAAATGTGTGATAATTAAGGCCTATTGGAAACAAAGATTTCTGACATTGTCCACTTAGGTATCCATTATCCACCTAACATACTTTTATAAAATACCACATTTGTATAGTACTTTAGATATTTCACAAGTTCTAGCCAATGTATGTCATATTATCCACATGCATATTTAAAACACTGTAATTAGAAATAGAGAGCAAACAGATTTGCAAATAGGATTTGACTCATGCATCTCACAATACCTGAAATGGTTTACCATTTCATAAACCTATAGTGTGGAAAGCAAATATATAAAGTTTGGTAAATATCCCTAATAGGGTGTAAGAATTTTGCAGGTGTTTGCCCAGGCCCAACAGAGGCTGATGCATTCTCAAGTTTGAAGGAATTTGCCATTCCATCTTGAGACTTAAAAGTTTTTTTTTTTTTAATTTTTGGTAATTACATTCATTTCATTTCATAACATTTGTACATTTTCTACTCAGAAGGTAACTAATTCAAGTATTAAGTTGGATTTTTCAATATCAAAAAAAAGTAAGGCACTCCAATTTTTGTCTTAAGAGTTAATTAAAGTACAGTTAAGGAAGAAAATTATCAGAGAGGTTTAAAGAAATTAAGAAACAGCAATTTTTCTAACAAATGGGCCAAGGACTGCCAGTAATGGATGGCCAAGGGTACTCATTAAAAATGCAGCTCTGTGGGCTGCCTGAACCACACAGTCAAATTATGAGGGTTAATATCAGAAATTCCTATTTGAGTAAGTGAATATGATTCATAAGTACACTATAGTCTGCAAACTATCCACTAAATCACAAATATTTGGATTGAATACTTACTATATGTGGTGATAGTTTAGTCGCTCAGTCATGTCAGACTCTTTGTGACCCTATGAACTGTAACTTGCAAGGCTCCTCTGTTCATGGAATTCTCCAGGCAAGAATACTGGAGGGGGTTGCCATTTCCTTCTTCAGGGAAACTTCCCAACCCAGGGATAGAACCCAGGTCTCCTGTAATACAAGTAGAGTCTTTACCAAATGAGCTACCAGGGAAGCCCACTTACTATACACCAGGCACTATTCTAGGTTGGAGATTTTGGCAAACTAAGCATGAAGACCAAATCCAGACTACCACCTGTTTTATACAGCCTGTGAACCAAGAATGGGTTTTAATTTTTAAATAGTTTTAAAAACTCAAAAAAAAAAAAAGAATAACATTTTGGGACAGATAAAGATTTTATGAAAGTCAAAATTTAGTCTGTAAATGCAGTTTTATTGGCACACAGCTACTCTCATTAATTTCACATCGTCTGTCTGCTTTCATGTCGCAACAGCACAGTCAGATAGTCACAACCGAGTCAAGTGGTGAACTCATTGGTTTTACACTACTGCTAAGCACAATACAAACAACAGTGACCCAGTTATAACTCAACAGTGTTTCTAGGATCATGCGTGTCACTGTACTGCATCTCATTTTATTTTGTTTATTTATTTATTTTTGTTTGTGGTGGATCGTCATAGCTGCGCGTGGGTTTTTTCCTACTTGCGGCGAGCAGGGTCTACTCTTTGTTGGTTCCCCAACCAAGCGTTGAACTCACATTCCCTGCATTGCAAGGCAGATGTTTAACCACTGGACCACTAGGGAAGCCCCTAAAAAAGTGGATTTTGAGTGTCACACTTTCAAGGCACAATTGAATGTGGATTATTTTGCTATGGAATTGGATGGTTAATGCATTATGTTTATTATGCAAACATAGCATGGCTTATGCTAACAGAATGCAATGTACGTCAACACCACCAGACCAAGTACTCATTTCAATATTTCCAACTTGAAGGAGAACAGAGGTTGGGACAATTAGAAAAGTTAAAATATTTCATCTTAGTACAATTTCTGGAGAAGGCAATGGCAACCCACTCCAGTACTCTTGCCTGGAAAATCCCATGGATGGAGGAGCCTGGTAGGCTGCAGTCCATGGGGTCACTGGGAGTCGGACACGACTGAGTGACTTCACTTTCACTTTTCACTTTCATGCATTGGAGAAGGAAATGGCAACCCACTCCAGTGTTCTTGCCTGGAGAATCCCAGGGATGGGGGAGCCTGGTGGGCTGCCGTCTCTGGGGTTGCACAGAGTCGGATACAACTGAAGCGACTTAGCAGCAACAGCAGTAGACTTAGCAGTACAATTTCTTCACCAAAATGAAGAGTTAAAATGAGCTGCAAGCAAAAAATTTACATTTGTTAGCCATTAAAGGAAACCTGTTTACTGATGGTCATGTGATTAAATCATGTTTGACATGCTAACTAAACAAACATGTCCAGAGGAAGAAAAAATTCTTTAGACTAGTAGTCTATTGGTGAGAATTCTTGGGTAAAGACTTGAGGACATTGAGAGAAGCATCAATAGCCAATTAAAATACAAGGCACGTGATTTTGAATAGTTTTCTCTGACTGTTTATGAATTGGCAGATGTGAAAGCAATTGTCAATATTGATAATATTGAAATGCTCAGCCAGACTGAAGAACTAGCCACTATGAATAGTCTACATTTTAAAACTATAGGCAAGAATGTTCTCAAAGATATTAACAAAATTTTAATTCCATACAACATGAAGTGGAATCTGCTAAGATGTTTTAAAACTAATGGTAGTAAAAATGTAAACAGAACAGAAAATGCTTAAGGACAAATTTTAAAAGTTTGTGATGATGCAAAGTATTTAAAGCCCGCGATTATTCATCAGCAGGGCTTTGCAGAAAATACATTAATCTACTGTGTGGTTTTGAACCAGCGGTGATGACAGCAAATTTCCTTCACTCTGTGGGCTAACCAACATCATTGGTTCCATGAATTCTGTTAGAAATAAAAGCTGGATATTCTGACTTGCCCTATGCACAATAGCTTATTGTTTTAGCAGTGAGAAAATTTAATTGTCATTTTTTTTTTTTTAGTTCAGGGTCAAAATGAAATTTCTTCTGAAAGAATTTACCCTCAACCACTATTATCAAAGAATGAATGGTCTTAGAAATTAGCTTTTGCTATAGAATTGATTTTGCCTCTTTATGAACTCAGGCTACACTTAAAAGTCAAATCAGAACTATCAGAGAAACTTGTACTACAGTAAAGGCATTTTGACAAAAACTAACACTGTTTGAATCACAAGTAATGTCGAGGCTGCTGAAGTGTCAAAGCTCCTGAAGGTTAAAGAAAGGAGTGAGATCTCCATTTGCATACACATGTGTTGTGAATATAGGTTCTGACCTCCAGTAACATTTTCCAACATGATGTAAATCTGAAGGAAATTTCCAGATTTCAAAATTCATTTAAATGTGTAATTAAGGAAATCCTGTATAGCATTCTATTGCAAGTTAATGCAAATATCAAGAGATGACTCTAATAGAATTCTATAAATGCCTTCTAAAAGATGAATACACTCACTTAGTTGAAGTTAGATGCTAATGGATACATATGTCTGAAAGGACATTTTCAAAGATGAAATATCTAAAATCTCATATACATTTTACCAATCATCATTTGTAAATCAGATAAACCTTTACAATCAATTTTGAAGATAGATAACTAATTTTGAACCCTAATTATGTGAAACATTATCAACCTCCCCAAAAAGGAATTATGGTCTTCTTGTTGGTAGACCTGTATTACAAAAAACTTACTTTAAAAAAAAAAAAAACAAACTTACTTTATTAGTATTATTTTAAATTTTATCAATGCAAAATTTGTAGAAATTTTTACTCTCTTATGTAATATCCTTGGTTTTTGCCACTGCTCACAACACGTAAAATCTATACTGATCCTCTCTTTTTCCTTTCAGTTTCTAGGTAGTACTTTATCTTCAAAGGTCTTGTCCTCTGGATATCTTTTCCTCAGTCTATGCTTTTGCCCCCAAATTATGTGCTTGCCCATAGCTCTTTTCACACTGATGCATAAAGTATTCATCTGATTCCCCTATCAGACCACAAGCTCCTATATAACCAACAACTCTGTCATCCATCTATTTATAAATATTGTGTTTTCATATTTATAATACCTGAAATACAGATGCTTCTTGAGTACCCATCTTCTCAGTCAAAGCTAGAACACCATAGACAAGGCACCGAGCTCAACAGAACAACAAAAGTAATTAATATTCACCAGATGTCTTCTGCAGCTTAAAAATAAAAAAGCCTTTCACATTTTATTCTCACAGCAACAGTGTTAGGTATCATTGCTCTTTTTTCACAAGTGAAGGAACAGAGGTTGCATTAGGGACGCTAGATCATATAACAAGGAAGTGTTACAGCTAGATTCCGCCAAGCCAGGTCTGTCGGTTATACCTCTGTGTTCTACAAATGCACCTACTAAGCAAAGGACGTCCATGAGAACCTGTTACTTTTTTTCTTGGTTTCCAACTTCCTACATCTAGTCTCATGAACCAGCTTCTACCATGATGTTAATGGGTTCGTGTACTGCCACTCATTCTCACTCCCCATAGAAAATATTTTGGCACCAAGAAAGTATTCTAGGGAAGATATTTTCCACCAAGCATATTCAGGGATTATTGTCATCTCTCCAAGGTTGAAGGGATTAGGAATGAAGCTACCTAGTTCAGTTGGTGGGATTCACCTAAGTAACTTTACACAACTATTCACCATAAGAGCATATATTGAAACTGTTACTTATAAACAGTAGTAGATGTACAGTAGTAATTTTTCTTCCCATAGTTTCAGTTCCCCTAGGTCAAGCACAGCCTGAAAATATTAAATGAAAAGTTCCAGAAGTAAATAATTGGCCTGTGTTAATCTCCCACCGTTCTGAGTAGTGTGATAAATCTTGTGCTATTCTGCTGGCTGCCCCTGAGGCTCATCCCACTGTCTGGTGTCCCCTCCCCCAACACACCCCCCTTGCCCCTTTAGTAACTTAGTATATATCTTGGTTATTGGATAGATTGTGAACTGTCTTATGTTCAAGAAACCCTTCTTTTACTTAATAATGGTCCCAGATTAGTGACACTGGCAGTTTGGGTATGCCAAAGAGAAGTCTTCAAAAGTGTTTCTTTTAAGTGAAAAGCTTAAAGTTCTTGACTTAATAAGGAAAGAAAATAATTATATGCTGAGGTTGCTAAGAATAAATCTATTCATCAAATCATGAAGAAGGAAAAAAAAATTTCACGCTAGCTTTGCTGTTACACCTCAGACAACAAAACTTACAATCACAGTGCATGATGAGTGCTTCGTTTATTAGAGTTTATTGTCAGAATTATTGTTTTATTAGCTATTTTTGTTAATCTCTTACTGCCTAATTTGTAAATTAGATTCTAATGTAAGTGTATGTGTATAAGGAAAAACATGTGTAGAGTCAGTTCTATGCACAGTTTCAGGCATCCGCGGAGGCTCTTGGAAGATAGCCCCTGTGGACGAGGGGCAACTACTGTAATGTGCAGCCCCTGGGCAAAGTATATAATTGAGACAACAGAATAAAGAAAATTCCAGATCCCAGACCTGTTTGCTAAGAACCCAGGGAAACTCTGCAGAAAAACAAAACAAAACAAAAAAAAAAACAAAAAAACCCCACAAAAACTAATGATAGCTGCCATTTGTAATATTTGTATTTGTTTCATTATTTGTTTGGGCTTCCCTGGTGGCTTAGATGGTAAAGAATCTGCCTGCGGTACATGAGACTCAGGTTTGAACCCTGGGTCGGGAAGATTCCCCTGGAGAAGGAAATGGCAACCCACTCTAGTATTCTTGCCTAGGAAATCCCATGGACAGAGGCGCCTGGCGGGCTACAGTCCATCTGGTCGCAAAGAGTCAGACACGACTAGTGACTAACACTTTTACTTTGTTGATTGAACACATGAACTAGGTAAAGTGATAGGCATTTATTTTTCACGCCTGTGAACCCCAGTAAAGGCAAGTTTCTGTTTTAAAATGTGTAAAATTTCTATGAAGAAGAAAATGACAACATTCAGGGTTAATGCCTGAGTTCTTTCCTCAATTCATGCTATAGGGTCCTCGACTTAGATACACCATCCTCGCCAGACGTACTATATACAGGGATCAGATTAGGAATTTTGCACCTTCGGAAGAAGAAGGGGAGGAAGTTCGTGTGTGTGTGTGTGTAGAGGTGGAGGAGTGTAACACAATAAAGAGACTCTGAGGTAATGGACTGTAATGGAGGGCAGTGAAGTGATGAGGTTTATTCATCCAGACTTCCTCCAGAGCCCCATTCTGAGTGTAGAGAAGACACTCACATGCCCTCAGAAGTTCAGGTCTATTGCAGCCTGTATTCTCAGTACCCTTTTCTGCTCTTTATTACAAGGGAAGAAAAGTGAAGGAGAACTTAGTATCTACACTCTGCCTCAGAGAGAGGATGTGCCCCCAGGAAGCATTTCCTCCTTATAGATGTCTCACACAGCAGAACTAAAATATTACTGATGATAGAAAAGATTTGCTTACACCAGCCACAGACACACATCAAAGATGCAAAGGCCTGTGATTGCTGTTGTTGTTTTGTCGCTAAATTGTGTCCAACTCTTTTGCTGTCTCATGCATGGACTATAGCCCGCCAGACTCCTCTGTCCATGGGATTCTTCAGACAAGAATAATGGAGTGGATTGTCATACCCTCCTCCAGGGGATCTTCCTGACCCAGGGATGAAACCCACGTCTCCTGCATTGCAGGCGAATTCTTTACCACTGAGCCACCAGGGAAGCCCTAATAATAATACCTATTACTTTTAAAAATTTCTAAATAAGCAATACATTTTTACACAAGGCAAATAGTGAAAATGGTACCCCCCACCTTCTTACCTGTGTCCCCAGGAACAACCTTTTCATGTGCTGGTACATAGTCCTCTGAAATTCTTCTGTTTACATACGCTGTATGATATAGAATGATATTATTCTATACATATTATTTGCTTCTTACTCTTTTCATTCAAAAATGATCATGGGGACTTCCCTGGTGGTCCAGTGGTTAAGAATCTGCCTTCTGATGCAGGGGGCGTGGGTTCAGTCCCTGGCCAGGGAACACATGCCACGGGGCATCTAAGCCCTTGCACTACAACTACTGGGCCCAAGTGCCACAACTAGAAAGAAGCCTGTGAGCCACAAGGAAAGATCCTACATGCCACCACCAAAAATAAATAAATGTATTTTTTAAATGATTATGGACATCTTTCCATGCATCCATCTTCCATGCAACATTGACTCCTTTCTTTCTCTCTCTTCCTTTTTTTCTTTCTTTCTTTTTATGGCTATGTAGTATACCATAGTTTGGTATGGTATAATTTACTTAACTCTCCCTGATATCTGATATCTATTTTGGTTGCCCACAATTTTATAATTTTAAAATAGTCCGGACAGAAAATATTTGAGGAAATTAGATGAAATTTTCTAACAAGATTGATTCCTAAAAACAAAATTTCTGGGACAAAGAATATTTGCAATTAAGATAAGATTTTTCAAAGTGATTAATATCAAATGTCTACATGAACATTAGGAAAAGATCTGTGAGAAAATTTAAAAGTCCACAAGAATGATTCCTGTGAATATTTACAGATATTTGTGGATGCAATTGTGATTTAAAAATTTAAAGAAAGAATGCATAATAAGGAAGTGTATGCAACCATTAAAAACTGAAAAAATGGAGTAAATAACTTGAAAATCAAGTCCTGTTACCATTCCAATTTTTTTTCACTCTCATAATCTACTTTGCTCTTAAAAACCTATAGTTTTCATAAATGTTTAAGGTTTCATTTCTAAATGTGAGAATAACTTTTAAATATAGAATATATCCTTGAATATAGTAGTACCACAAATCAAGAATACTATATTTATATTTTGGAGATATAGAATAGTATAAACTATATTTGAGAACATTTCTTTGAGATGATTCACAATATTTGTATTAATTTTATCTGAAGAAAAACATTATATTGAAGTTGTTACCAAGTCTGCTTAAGATGCCCAAAATATCAAGTATTCTAGAAAATAATTACTTGGATTTCTACAGAAAGCATTTAATTTTTACTGTAGCTACTATGATAGTTCACACATTATATTTATTTAAAATTATAACCTTGCTGAAATGTAAATTTTCTTTCTTGAAAATTTTTTTTTACCGCTCCCAGTTTCAACCACTCAAGTCATCAAAAATTGGGCTCATTTTTTTAAAGCAAGAACTGTAGAAATGGCATATGATGAAAAGGTTTTAACAACTGTTGATGAGAATAAAGAAATTGTGTGGTTTATTTTTCAAGTGTGTGCACGCACTCACACACACAGTAGAGGAGTTGAAAGGAGAGAAAAAAGAGTAAAAGTTCATTGGAACCTGGTGATTTATAGGGAAAGGCCCAGGGGGCTCACATAAAAACCAAAGGGGGGAAGTGGTCGGACATTGGGTCAAATCTCCATTCACATGTTGTGTAATAAAAGGCCGACTGTAGCCTTTCAGCCTTGCTTCTAGTCATAGACAATGGCAATTGCAGAGCAAGACTAATAACAGGATTTAGCATAAATCCACCACAGGAAGTGAACAGTTGTACTGGCAAATAATTAGCCAGGAAACATTTTATAGCAGCATCAGGATGCGTCCGTGAGCTTTCAAACTCTCAATGCATTTGTGATCATGAAAACATAATTAGTTCTCAGTGATTGTAATTTTGTGTGTGTGTTTGTTGTAGGATGGTTCTTTCCCCTGCTCCTTTCTTTTCACAAGCAGGCCTTCTTTTTCCTGTCCTAATTTAGCAGCCCCAGAGAGGGTTTTGAAGTCTCCAGGGAGGGGTTTAGAATGTTCTCTTTTTTCTCCTGCTGATGCTTTTTTATTGCAAGGTGGATGGTGTTTATTTTGCACGGCTAACAAGTGAGTTCAAAGCAACGCGTTGCTCTTGAACTCCTGCCAGACTCCCAAGGCTGAAAGCCCCCCTGCTTGGTGGAGCCGACCTGTACTATCAAAGCCTGACTAATTTGCAAAGGAATGTCAAAATGACTGGTGCACCGCATTTTCCACCACCCGCTTCATTTGACACTTAAAGGAAAGCTAAGTGGGAGTGTAAAAGGAAGGAAATTCATTCAAGGCAGCACACCCAATAATGTGAATTAATTTCACAAGAAAATGGGAGCTCTTAGCTGAGGACTTCCCGTTTTCATCTTCTTTGCTCTTTCTTTGAGTGACTGTTTTAGTAAGGGCTGCTAATAAACATTATGTTTCTGTTCTCACACTCTCTGTATTAAAAGTAAATGCTGTCATTAGAGGTGGCTCTGAAATTCTTTGTGTCAGAGTGTCTGCATGAGGCCACTTCATCTGATTTAGTCACACCAGTTAAAGAGCAGCTCTATGAAGACAAACAGTTGGTCCAGGCGAGTATTTTCCTCCTTTCAACACTCTTAAAAAAAAAAAAAAATCAGATCAGAACCAAAAGATCCATGCTTATGAACAAATATAAATTGTTGCAGGGGGGAAGACTGATAAAACAGATTCCTGGATTGGGTTTTTGAAAGCATAATTCAGAGATGATGCTTGGAAATTCTTTTCAGCACACATAAGACAGATTCACGCTAAAGCAAAAGTCAGAAAAAAAACAGAATACAAGACTTTGACTTGTTTTAGTCTGATTTTAATTTCTGTGTACTGGTTGCATTTTATAATGTCAAGCTTTATTTAAAACTTATATTGAAAATATAAGGGCTTCCCTCATGGTAGAGTGGGTGAGAATCCACCTGCCAATGCAGGGGATACAGGTTCGGTCCCTGGTCTGGGAAGATTCCACATGGCTGCGGGCAGCTAAAGCCTCACAATGCATCACAATGAATGAACCCGAGCTCTAGAGCCCATGAGCCCCAACTACTGAGCCCATGTGTCTAGAGCCCGTGTTCCACAAGAAAAGCCACCACAATGAGAAGCTTGTGCATCGCAACAAAGAGTAGCCCTCATTTACTGCAACTAGAGAAAGCCTTTGTGAAACAAAAAAGACCCAGCGAGACCAGAAAGAAGGAAGGAAAAGGGGAAGAAAATATGACATTGGCATAGTCTCCCTAAGTAAGATTATCTATGAATCACTCATTTCTCCCAGCGCTGAGAACTTTATTAATGTTCGTGACTGTTTTCCCAGTGAGTTTCCAGAATTTATATAAATTGTCATCGACATCACCTACATAAATAGTGGCCTCACCTTCAAAACCGTCTTCTTGCTTGAGTCTTTACCACCCTCTTCTTACCACTCCAGTACTCTTGCCTGGAAAATTCCATGGACTGAGGAGCCTGGTAGGCTACAGTCTATGGGGTCGCTAAGAGTCGGACACGACTGAGCGACTTCACTTCACTTCTCTTCTTTACAGTTACCCTCTACCTAACACTGAACTCTGTATCCCAATATGCAATTAAAAGTGAACCTGATCTCTGCGATCAGCATGTGAGATAAGGGAATTCCCTGGTGGTCTAGGGGTTAAGACTCTGTATTTTCACTGCCTTGGTCAGGGTTCAATTCTTGGTCTGGGAACTAAGTTCCCACAACCCAACTTCCCCCACCCCCACCCCCCACCAGCGAGGGGTGGGAAGAGATGGGAAAAAGACAATGTAAAGCAATCTAGAGGGAAAGCTTCTGCCAGTGCCTCAGTGGCTTGGAAATGAGTTACTGAGGAATGGGCATGCTATGCTGCTGCTGCTAAGTCACTTCAGTCGTGTCCGACTCTGTGCGACCCCAGAGACGGCAGCCCACCAGGCTCCCCCGTCCCTGGGATTCTCCAGGCAAGAACACTGGAGTGGGTTGCCATTTCCTTCTCCAATGCATGAAAGTGAAAAGTGAAAGTGAAGTCACTTCAGTCATGTCCGACTCTAGCGACCCCATGGACTGCAGCCCACCAGGCTCCTCCGTCCATGGGATTTTCCAGGCAAGAGTACTGGAGTGGGTTGCCATTGCCTTCTCCCAGGCATGCTATAGCTGCCTACAAAGTGAGTTTGTGTCAAAACTGAGAACCATGCTGCTATCGGAGGAGGGTGGAGTCGGAGAAACCCAGATTTGGATTACAACTGAAGTACTTACTAGTGAAGTGAGCAAGACTAATTAATGAAGCTTTCAAAGTCTTTGCTTCCTCCTGTACGCTGAGGCTAATAATAGCACCTACCTTGTGGTTTATTGCTCTCAGAGCTGTAAATGTCAAATAGTAAGCACTCAAGAAATGCTAGCTATTGCAAAACCATAGCAGCTTGGAAATGACATGCTGCCAGAATCAGGAGTCTCCTTAAGTGGGCTTAAAAAATAAGAATCATCTTATAGGAATAGGAATATAGAAATGAGCCAGGATCTGGGTTTGGTATACGGAGTCTTCAATTCGGTCTTAGCAATGCTCTTGGCTCTCTTCTCTGAGTTAGTTTTGTCCTCCCTCTGGCTCCCTTCATGGCGGCAAAGTAGCTGCCAATGACAACTGGGATAACCATCTTCTTTGCTCAAGTCCAGCAGAAGAGACAGAAGAAGGAAAGAACTTCCTCAACCATGAAATAAAACTCCCTGCAGCATGACTGGGACACCCTCAGCTCTGTGTCCATCACATGTGACGTGAGGGCAGTCACCAAGTACCCTAAAAACCTTAAGCCTAGTTTCCTGGTTCAGCTTAGTTTCTATCAAGGGGGAAGAGACATCAAAGATGCTACACTAGAAAGAAATTCAGTAATTCATGCAGCAAATATTTTAAGTACCTATACTGAAAGGCTAGAATTGAGGGCCAGTTTCTTCTGATTTCAAAGTCTAAGGCACCATTTACTGTGTCTCTTCTTCATCTGTTAATACTACCTTTCTGACAGAACTTTTAAAGTTAGATAAATTAAAACCTGCAAAGTACTGCAAACTGCCTTATACTTACTAAGAGTAGAATAGCTGTTAGCTTTTCTTATTACCTTGTACTGGGCCCTATGCTGGGTTTTCTTTTACATGTTATCATCATGAAATTTAACTTTCTAGTTATTGCCGTTGTTCAGTCACTAAGTTGTGTCTGACTCTTTGCAACCTACAGCACACCAGGCTTCCCTACCCTTCACCATCTCCTAGAGCTTGCTCAAACTTATGTCCATTGAGTCAGTGGTACCATCCAATCAACTCATCCTTTGTTGCCCCCTTCTCCTCCTGCCCTCAATCATTCCCAGCATCAGGGTCTTTTAAAATGAGTCAGCTCTTTGCATCAGGTAGCCAAAATGTTGGAGTTTCAGCTTCAGCATCAGTCCTTCCAATGAATATTCAGGATTGATTTCCTTTAGAATTGACAGGTTTGATCTCCTTGTAGTCCAAGGGACTCTCAAGAGTCTTCTCCACAGTTTGAAAGCATCAGTTCTTCAGCACTCAGCCTTCTTTATGGTCCAACTGTCACATCCATACATGACTACTGGAAAAACCATAGCTTTGACTAGATGGACCTTTGTTGGCAAAGTGATGTCTCTGCTTTTCAACATGCTGTCTAGTTTGGTCATAACTTTTCTTCCAAGGAACAATTATCTTTTAGTTTCAAGACTGCAGAAACTGTCTGCAGTGATTTTTGGAGCCCAAGAAAATAAGATCTGCTACTGTTTCCATTGTTTCCCCATCTATTTGCCGTGAAGTGATGGGTCCTATCTAGTAGACGGACATAAGGCCTATAAATAAATAAGCAGAATAAAGTGTTGCAATGGCATAATTAAATTTTGGCCATGCACAGAAGGGTCAGAGGGAAAAGCAATCAATTGGTTTAGATCAGGGGGTAACCTTTGATTTGAGACTTGAATGAAGATTAGGTATCTGCTGGGTAAGTTAGGGCATAGAAAAAGGCATTCTAAGCAGAGGATGTTACATGAACAAAAACATAAAGATGTGAAATAGAAAGGGATCTTAGGGTGACTGAGTATTTAAGCTGAGGGAAGAGAAAGGAAGAGAGGGGGAAAGGGCTGTAAAAGGTGTAACTGGAAGGACACACTGAGGGAGTGTTTTGCTAAAGAGATTGTCATCTACCACCACCCTTCTTTATCCTTAAATACCAGGAAACCAAGGGCATTTTTAAAGCAGGACTGTGACCCAATCATATTTGTATAAAGAAAAATTCAGTATGGATGGAGTTTTGTGACCACACTTAGGGAATGGAGAGAATGCTAAGGTGCTGCTAAGTCACTTCAGTCATGTCCGACTCTGTGCGACCCCATAGACGGCAGCCCACCAGGCTCCCCCGTCCCTGGGATTCTCCAGGCAAGAACACTGGAGTGGGTTGCCATTTCCTTCTCCAATGCATGAAAGTGAAAAGTTCAGTCGTGTCTGACTCTTAGCGACCCCATGGACTGCAGCGCACCAGGCGCCCCCATCCATGGGATTTTCCAGGCAAGAGTACTGGAGTGGGGTGCCATTGCCTTCTCCGATGGAGAGAATGGGGTGCTACTAAAATTTCAAGTAAGTTATGGTGGTAGTTTGGACTACTCAGGAGGCAAAATCAACCATTAATGACAGATTAGATAAGGATGATGGAGAAGGAAATGGACCCCCTCCAGTATTCTTGCCTGGAGAATCCCAGGGACAGAGGAGCCTGGTGGGCTGCTGTCTGTGGGGTCGCACAGAGTCGGACACAACTCAAGCGACTTAGCAGAAGCAGATAAGGATGGGGGAGAAGGGGTTAAGAATGATACCCAAGTGATACTGAAAAGGAATAAGATCAGGAAGATCAAAATGTCATTTTGGAGCCACGTTAAATTTTTGGTGCCTTTGGGAACCAAATGGGCTTTCCAGATGGAGCTAGTGGTAAAGAATCTGCGTGCCAATGCAGGAGACAAGAGAGACTTGGCTTTGATCTGTGGGTGGGGAAGAGCCCTTGGAGGAGGGCATGGCAACCCACTCCAGTATTCTTGCCTGGAAAATTCCACGGAGAGGAACCTGGCTGGTTACAGTCCATGGGGCTACATAGAGTCAGACACAAGGGGAGATGTCAAATAGACAATCAAGTGATGGCAAATACACCCATATCAAATAAAAGTCTGAAACTCAAAGGAGAGGTCTGGGCTAGAAACATGTTTGTGAGTCAATTTTCCATAGCTAATAGTTGAATTCTTAACGCATAGTCAAAAGAGCAGTAGAGAAGGAGTATGAGG
Organism: Bubalus bubalis; assembly: GCF_019923935.1. Lineage (NCBI taxonomy): Eukaryota > Metazoa > Chordata > Mammalia > Artiodactyla > Bovidae > Bubalus > Bubalus bubalis. The sequence continues at coordinate 34,508,363 of NC_059169.1, read as the reverse complement.
CAAGAAAGGTGTCTATACTGAGGAACTAAAACTTTTAATTAATGGTGAGTAGAAGAGAGTGAATCTGTTAAAGGTCAGTAAAGGAGCAGCTAGAGAGGTATGAGAAATATGAGGAGAGGGTCATCCAAGGGCAGTTAGAAGGAGTTAGGTTAACAGAAGAACTTTGAAGATTATCAACAGAAAAACATGGAGGAATTACCATTAGACCATTATAGAAGTCAAGAGACAAGAGAATTTAGACAAGAATTAATTGGTAAAGAGCTTTTAAAAATCATACCTAGCACTTATTTTGTGTCAGACATTTCTTCAAGCACTTTAGATGGATAGCTCATTTAATTCTCCAGCCATCCTAGGAAAATCATATTTGCAAACATGAGCTCCACTCTACAGATGAGAAAACTGGTCCCCATAATCACTTTCCCATGATCAGTTTCTAAGACAGAATTTAGCCCCAGCCACATCTAATTCTAGAGTCTGAAGTTATTGTTTCTCTGTTACTGCTAAGAATCCTATGATGTGGGCACTAAGGTTTTGGTGACCTTTGCCATAATGTCTTCTCTGCTGACTTACAGGCAGAAGCTTAGGGTATAATGTGTTTAAAAAAAAAAAGCTCAGGTGGCAAAGAAATGAGGACAGTGACTAATTTTAACAGCTAACAAATGGAAACATCACAAAAGATTGGAATGTTATTAAGTATAGTAAGAAATGACAGTGTGATGAAATATGAAAAAGCTGTTAAGTTTAAGCTTTTTTGAAGGAAGCTAACTGACTCAGATTCACTTTGTAATGTGTGTGTTAGTCACTCAGTAGTATCTGACTCTTTGCAACTCCCTGGACTATAGCTCCCCAGGCTCCTCTGTCTATGGACTTCTCCAGGCAAGAATACTAGAGTGGGTTGTCATTCCCTTCTTCGGGGATCTTCCCAACCGAGGGATCGAACCTGAGTCTCCTGAATTGAAGTCAGATTCTTTACCATCTGAGCCCCCTTAATAATACCAAAATGAAAAAGTAGAATAAAAACGACATATATGAAGTGACCCCAATTATTAAAAACCATTTTGTATGAAAGAAATTTCATGATATGTCAAAAATGATTTTGTTTACTCTGAGTGGAAAAATTTTGAGTGATTTCTTATATTCTTTAAATGTGTATATAACTTCTAATTTTCTACAGTGAATATGTACAATTTTTATAATCAGAGTGATGAAAGTTACTTTGCCAATTTCTTTTTATTGAAGTTCTATGTTAATTATGCAGATTACACCACTCTTATGGCAGAAAGTGAAGAGGAACTCAAAAGCCTCTTGATGAAAGTGAAAGAGGAGAGTGAAAAAGTTGGCTTAAAGCTCAACATTCAGAAAATGAAGATCATGGCATCTGGTCCCATCACTTCATGGGAAATAGATGGGGAAACAGTGGAAACAGTGTCAGACTTTATTTTTTGGGGCTCCAAAATCACTGCAGATGGTGACTGCAGCCATGAAATTAAAAGACGCTTACTCCTTGGAAGGAAAGTTATGACCAACCTAGATAGCATATTCAAAAGCAGAGACATTACTTTGTCAACAAAGTCCTTCTAGTCAAGGCTATGGTTTTTCCTGTGGTCATGTATGGATGTGAGAGTTGGACTGTGAAGACGGCTGAGTGCTGAAGAATTGATGCTTTTGAACTGTGGTGTTGGAGAAGACTCTTGAGAGTTCCTTGGACTGCAAGGAGATCCAACCAGTCCGTTCTGAAGGAGATCAGCCCTGGGATTTCTTTGGAAGGAATGATGCTAAAGCTGCAACTCTAGTACTTTGGCCACCTCATGCGAAGAGTTGACTCATTGGAAAAGACTTTGATGCTGAGAGGGATTGGGGGCGACAGAGGATGAGATGGCTGGATGGCATCACTGACTCAATGGACGTGAGTCTGAGTGAACTCTGGGAGTTGGTGATGGACAGGGAGGCCTGGTGTGCTGCGATTCATGGGGTCACAAAGAGTCAGACACGACTGAGCGACTGAACTGAACTGATACTTTATTTGATCCTTGTAAAGATGTCCTTGAGATTAACTAGGAAAATATGTTTTTCTATTCAGTTTATGAAGAGTAAAAATTGCCTATTTTTTTCTATGACACATTTATTTCAGGAAATAGTTAATATTATTTAAAATTCACCAGTTACACCTTAACTGTTCAAAGTTCACATAGATGCAATAGCTCATCTTTACTATGCAGGATAAAGTGTGATTGTGAATAATAGGTAAAGTCTAATTTCACCATCTCTCATCAATTAAATTCCCTTGGCTTAAGTTCACCTAGTAATAAAGAGTGCCTGTAGAGTTGTTTTCCCAGCCTTCTTCCAAATATACTTGTTCCTTTAAACCATTGCAGGGGCTGTTTCTCTCAACATTTTAGCTTCTTGGGAAAGAATTAACATTTCTACATATACTTCCAAAAATCAAACCCTGGTGTAAACTGGTCTCTTCACAGCAATCAAATACCTAATTTAGTCATTGTTTTCATATATACTCATCAACAGAATTTTACTGAATTTATTCCTGCCATATTCAATTCAGTAAACAATTATTACATGCCTTTTATGTGTCAGCAATGGAATAACAAGATGAAAAAGGCAATGGATTATCTTTTTAAAAGCTCACACACATGTCAGCAAATGTGAACACGTATGTAGAAGTATGCACACACACACACACACACAAACAGTTGAATTGGGAATGGTGAGAATTCAGGAGCCAGGGGAAACTTCAAAATGTAGAATGGAGTCCACGTGATTCTTGGTGGCTGAATAGTAGCTCATCATGCAAACAGGGTCATGGGGGATATTTTAGTGAGTTCAAGATCATGAGCAAGGATATTAGATATGTAAAAATGCATGATGTGTGCAGGAGATGGTGGTGAGTTTGGTGAGATCTTCCCTTGTGGGCACAAGGGAAGGTGTTGTGTGAGGTAAGCACCCCTCATAGTTTCATGTTACAAAGTGAGGTTTATACACTGAGCAGTGAAAATGAATTACTAGTCTTTAATACCAAATCAGATGATTATAAATTCGATTTTTATCATGGAAAGAAAATTCTGGTGGCACTGGAGGAAACTGGGAATGATGCTGAAAACTCAGCTTCTCTGTACACCAGTGCTGAATCAAATCTCAGAGACAGTTTTGGGTGAAGAAGAAAAGGATAGCTTTACTAAGTTGCCAGGCAAAGGGAGCCACAGCAGGCTAATGGCCCTCAAAATGTATGTCCCAGCGGAGAAGTTTCATAGTAATTGTTCAAAGAGGGCGTGATCTGATGGACATTCTTCTGATGGGTTGGTTGATGATGCGGTCCAACTGCATAAGCATCCCTCATAGTTTCATGTTACACAGAGATATATATGCTTGTGAGCAGTCTACCATCATTAATCATTAATTTCCCCCACCTAGAGGGCTTCTCTGGTGGCTCAGCTGGTAAAGAATCTGCCTGAAATGCAGGAGACCTGGGTTCCATCCCTGGGTTGGGAAGATCCCCTGGAGAAGGGAAAGGCTACCCACTCCAGTATTCTTGCCTGGAGAATTCCGTGGACTGTGCAGTCCATGGGGTCCCAAAGAGTCAGACATTACTGATTGACTTTCACTTCACTTCTCCCACCTGGAGGGGGTTTCAGTATCTTCAAAACAGCTCAAAAATATTGTGTGTATCCAATGATGGGGAACCAGGACCTTGCCCCCGTGCTGCTCTAGACTGCTTGTTTCTCCCTAGTCTTGCATCCCCTCCCTTCCCTAATTAACAACTGCTTGAATTTGCCTGCTGGAACTCAGGGAAGGTCATGGAGGCTGAATGAAAGCTGTGGCCTATAATCAAAGGAAGGAGGAACACAGAAAGGCTTTGTGCTCAGGGGCCCCACAGGGCCCTGCTGGGTATCAGGAATGGAGTTTTCCCAAGACTCTAGGAGAAACAGATAGTAAAGATGTGAAAGAGGTTCCTGACATGGAATAATGTAATAAAAGGGACCCCTTTGAAAGACGTTTCTTTGGATGAATAAGGGCAAGGGAGAAGTTAAGGGTGGTACTGCTCTCTTCTCAGAGAAAACCGCCACTCACAGGGTCAGCTGCCAGACATCAGTTGATATCTTCCAGACATACATCTACAGAACAGACACATATTGCCCAGCATCTGACTATTATAACCACAACAGTCCCATTAGTGCTTCAAAGTCAGCAGGTTGGATTTGAGTAGAAATTGTAAACTTCCCCTCTCAACACATTTCTCATCTATGCTCTATTGCTCAAAAGGTAGCCCCTCCCAGGGATCATTTGTGAGTCCTTTCTCTTACCTCCACCCATCCTCTTAATCACCAAGTCTGGTTGAGTTTCACCCTTGAAATTTTTTCCCCCCAAATCTGTCCTTGTTTTTCTGTCAATATTGTCACTACCTCCAAGTCATTCATTTCCTTAAACACAACTACCTTTGCTCCTTTCAATTCATAAAAAAAAAAAAAACAAAAAAAAAACAAAAAAAAAAACAGAAAACTGCCAATTAAATCTCCTAAGGATTCTTTTTTCATTTCACCTGTTTCAGGCCATCATCATTTCTCATCATCATTTAGTACTTTATTGCTTTGTAACTGAACTGACCAGTTCAGTTCCTCAGCAGTTTTCACCTGGTCTGCTAAGGCACCCAAAGCTGGGTTCTCTGCTTTTCATTCCATCCTTCTTCCATTCCTTCCCCCAAGCCAGCCATCGAAAAACAGATCTGCCTGCATCACGCTTCTGCTTATGATGTTTCCCTGTCTCTGTCACCTACACCATGAAGGCCTCAAGCTTTAGCTGGGCTGACCGTGCCCTCTAAGCAGCCTCCACCTCCTCCTTCCCACCACCAACTCCCACCACTCCTGGTTTCAGTAAGTAGCTCCTAATTACATACATCAGCATAACCATAAATACAAGTTACCGAAATCAAGGCTATTTAGTCATTTCCCGTTCTTTTATGCACAACCTGTGGTTCTTCAATACCTCTAATTATTGAATTAGAATATATTACCACATTCTCCAAGTCGCACACAGTAGTCAAGTATTCTTGGATAATGATAATTACAAATGTAATTCTTGGGGGCTCTGTATTGAGATAGTTCAACTTTGATAACATTTCCACAACTGAATTACAGAACAATTATTATGTCTCAAGCTAAATCTGATTCATTTTCAACCTTGGCAAATAATAGTTAACAATAATGATGATAATCGGTACGATGTATTGAAGACTGACAATGCCCCAACTGTACGTAGATAGATACTATATCTGCATTATCTCAACAGCTCTCTAAGTGTGTATCACTGTCCCCATTTTACAGATGAATAGATTCAATCTCAGTGAGGTTCAGATTCATCCCTAACAGTGGTCCCCAACCTTTGTGGTCCCTGGGATTGATTTCCTGGAAGATAAATTTTCCATAGACTGGGGGTGGGGGGATGGTTTTGAGATGATTCTAGTACATTGTATTTATTATGCACTTTATTTCTAATGTAATGCTGCCACCAATCTGACAGGAGGTAGTGGTCAATGGCCTGGAGGTTGGGGATCCCTGTTCCCCAAAACAGTAATGTTAAAGTAAAGACTGGCCCCAGATCTCTGATTCGAAGGCTCATTCTCTTATCACCATGCTGCTGCTGCTGCTGCTAAGTCGCTTCAGTCGTGTCCGACTCCGTGCGACCCCGTAGACGGCAGCCCACCAGGCTCCCCCGTCCCTGGGATTCTCCAGGCAAGAATGGGAGTCCTGGAGTGGGTTGCCATTCCCTTCTCCAATGCATGAAAGTGGAATGTGAAAGTGAAGTCTCTCAGTCGTGTCTGACTCTTAGCTACCCCATGGACTGCAGCCTACTAGGCTCCTCCATCCATGGGATTTTCCAGGCAAAAGTACTGGAGTGGGGTGCCATTGCCGTCTCTGCTTATCACCATGAGATATTATTTAATAAATGCATTAACTATAATAACAAATTAAAGTTATCTTTAATCCTATGCTTAAGTGTATGCTTTGTTTTCACCTCTTTTGTGTGAAATAGTTGTCCAATACTAAAACATTTCCAGAACTTTCAAAGGATGGTAACATCTGTAACTGCACTTGGCAATTCAGAAACTCCTCCTAAATTAATGGCATATTAAAGAACAATCTTAAACATACATAAGAATCTGCCCATGCAAAGCCTTATATAAGCCTCAGACTATTAAAAACTTCCTCAGGGAAGACTTTTTCAGGGAAGTACACATTAGGTTAGGACCCGCATCCCTGCCTTTTCTCACTTGGTCCTCCTTTTTTATTATAGCATTTAATGGACGTGAGTTTGAGCAAGCTCCAGGAGATAAGGAAGGACAGGCAAGCCTGGATGAGGTCACAAAGAGTTGGACACGAGAACTGAACTAACAATTATAATTTAATGTTTGTCTATAATCATTTATTCAGGAAAATCTCCCATAGAGAGATTAAGAGGAGGGAGTTGGTCAGCCTTCTTTACATTGTCTCCTGTCCTCTCACGCTATGCCTGGCACAGTACATGTGCTTTTGCATTTATCAGATAAATGGATCCACGTGCAAAAGTGGCAAGAAATACAGATGTGGGAGTGTACTTTTACTGCAGGAATCATCAAATATAAATTTCAGGAATTGAGGAATGGGAGTTGTTGAGAGAGGTAACAATCCAATTCTAAAGGACCACGGGTGCTATGCTGAGAAGTTAAAAACAATACAAAAAGTACAATGACTAACACAGTCGGTTGAGTTAACAATCTTGTGATGGAAAACAGTAGATCATCAATTTTATTACTCTAAGTTTCTAGTTAAATGAGCTTTTTTCAATAGCATGACTGAACAATGTCGAAATTTCTCCTGATAATTACCACATATTTTTTCACTTACTGCTTTGTAGATTAAACCTGAACCACACTTAAGTTCTCAGACACCATTCACCTTGCTTGCCCATACAACTTTTCCAAATCTCTGTACTCATGGCATAAAGGGACTTGGTAGTCACAACTCTCCATACTCACAGTTCCTAGTTTGGCTGATGTAGACAGGAAGAGAGGGTGATCAAAAATCACACAGAACACATTCCATTCTCTACCTGAGTGGTGTCCTCGTTCAGTGTAGAGATGAACAATGGTACATCGATAGCAGATCTCATTTTCTGTGCTTAAAAAACTAGCTTGTCATGAATGGAAAAATATCTCATAGAATCCAGTAACTTAATTTTCTTAACTTGTAAATTTTTATCATAATGTAGGAAACAATGATTATGGGGAAAGAAACTTATGAAGAATGTGAGATTCTCATGTGAAAAATTTATAGCCACAATATTATGTATACGATCTACAGCAAGTCAATTGTTTCCCAGGGCCTCTGTTGACTTACTTTTATAATATCTGATTGCCTTTTGTAGTAGCCAGTCTCCTCGATGACACCCAGTGATCTTCACCTATTTGTATTTGTACTCACATGTAGTCCCCTCTTACATTATACCTGGGCAGGTCTGTGAATAGCAGTATACAGCAGAAGTAATGGTGTATCATGTCTGAGGTTAGGTTATAAAAAATACTGTGGTTTCTGGGCTTCTGTTTTGAATGACTTCTTTTTCTCCTTCTTTCTCTCTTTCTCTTCTTTTTCATCTCTCCCTCTCTCTTATCCTCTTTCTTTCTCCTGGAATAAGCCAATTGCCGTGAACTCTGATTCTGTCTATAGAGAGACTCACATGGCAAGAGACTGAAGTCTCTGGCCAACAGTCAGGAAGTGAAGCCTGCCAATACCCATGTGACTGAACTTCGAATTAGACACTTCAACCAGTCAAGTCTTGAGATGACTACAACCCTAGCAATATCTTGACTGTAATGTCTAGATAGACCCTGAGCCAGAACTTAGCCAGGTAACCTGCTTCCAGATTCCAGACTCTGAGAAATTATGAGCTCTTAAATGGTTTAAGTTGCTAAGGTTGAGGATAATTCCTTACACAGCACCTACTTCAGCAAACTGTTATAAGTTTGCTGAATAACTGTTACTAATTTCTTAAAATTAAAGAAAATACTCCCCCCAAAAATGATTTAAAAAGTACTATCCAAAGGTCAATATATCATCATGGGTAATTCCATCTCCCACTGCTGCTAAGTCACTTCAGTCGTGTCTGACTCTGTGTGACCCCATAGACCGCAGCCCACCAGGCTCCCCCGTCCCTGGGATTCTCCAGGCAAGAACACTGGAGTGGGTTGCCATTTCCTTCTCCAATGCATGAAAGTGAAAAGTGAAAGTGAAGTTGCTCAGTCGTGTCCGACTCTTAGCAACCCCGTGGACTGCAGCCCACCAGGCTCCTCTGTCCATGGGGTTTTCCAGGCAAGAGTACTGGAGTGGGGTGCCATTGCCTTCTCCACATCTCCCACTAACTAACTCCAATAATAGAATTCCTCAAGTGTCTAAAGAGAAATTTCAGCCTAACAGATTCAGCTATGAAATCCTCAACTCTCGGTAAAATGAAAGATACCTGAAGCATCACAAGCTGTGTTCACTACTATGGACGATCCGTAATTCACTTTGTCCTGCTTTCACAGTGAAAATTGAACTGTAGTCATTTGTTTTCTTAGAAACAAAACCAACAAACAAAAAAATGCTTACTCTTCTTCACTAAAGAGTTATTACTCTTTGGCACTAAGAAGATAATAATCCTACCGGGATAAAAAAAAACACAAAATTACATTCGCAATTTTAGCACTCAGTTTAAAATAGATCCGATGTGTGACCATGACATATGCATAGCCAGATATACTCCCCAAGAAATATTTACTTTTTAGGATGTGAACATCTTGGCATGGTTCTTTCAAACTGAAGCTGATAATACCTCTAATAGTCTGTTGAAAAACAAATAAATAAATCATACCATTATCTAAAGTAACTTTAGGATGAGAAATTATGAAAACAACAGTTAATGCTTTGTAGCTTTAAATTCTGGATTAATATATTTTAGAAATGACTTGAGCTCCAGGATTAATATAATTCTGAAAGTAGTTAAAAGAAAACTATTTCTGGCAATTGATGCTCTACAATAATATATGCCTCATTTATGACTCATTTTCCACATGAAAAAATTTTGACAAATACTCTTTAGAAGCAAAATGTAATAAATAAGCCAAAGAAATAAAAGTGCATTATAAAGTTATAAAACACCATATAAATAATAGGTACTATAATATTGGCAATGTTATTATGAAAGCAAACCATAAAATGGCATTTGGGGAAAAATATGGACAGTGAGAAAATAAAAGCTACATAAAAGAAGGAGGGAGGAAATTTAGACTCAGTCATGTCACAAACAGTGTCCTTCTTAACCATTGAAAAAAAAGCATTTCCATTAGGACAGATTTAAATGGTTTAACATTGGAAGACCATAATCTTCTGAAGGGCTGAAATCTAAGGAAAGATCTGTGAATAATAAAGGAATTGAAAATAGAATAAAGGGCTGAGGGAGGACAAGGAAGAAAAAAGTAAGTAAAAGGATGCTTCTTAACAATATGATTTGAATTTAAAACTCAGAGCATCTGCTTTTTATAAAAATCTGAGTGTATTAACTCATAATAAAGGAACATGTTGACTTGCAGCTTCAGTTACAAGGAAGAAATGCAAAGACAAACAAGAAAAAACCAAAAACACCATCTTGAGGAAAATAAAGTTTTCTTTGATTCAAAAGGGGAGTTTCTTACAGACCAGTGGCAGCTGTATGTACATCTGAAATGCACTCTTCTGAAAAAATCTAAATCAAACAATCTATTCATTTATGGGAATAAAAAATTCTCTGTATCTATAAAAAGATGTTTATTCTATATTTGATCTTTTTATCCAATCATAGCATCATTTAAGAACTTTGCATAATAAAAAGAAAAATCTCTAATGGTAAAAACATTTAATATTTTTTAATTTGATAGGGCTCTCCAAACGTACTGTTACAAATACTTAATCCTTCTTGACTGAAAAAGAAAAATCTGGATTCCAAAATTTTTTGAACTTCCAGTTTTATTTTTCACTCAAGGCAATAAATTCTTCTTTTGGTAACAATTGCTAATAGAGTATTTCCTTTTCTGTAAAGGCAACTTTAAACTGTATTTTCTGGGAATTGTGTAACTTATTTTTGTTAATTTCTGGGAATAAAATACATTACTATAAAATTCTTTAGGTTCTGGGAAAAAACTATCTAATATAATGTTTACTTCCTGAGAATATGGTTTTGTACCTCTCAGTGTAGCCAAATTCCATTACTCTCAGATTATTAGTTTTCTACATCTGGTTCTATTTATCTTTGGTTTTACATCTAGTAAAATTATTATTTTCTAATTTGGTTTTACAAATCACTATGTTTATAGTATATCTGAATCCCCTTCCATATCTTATATGGTTTAAAAAAAAAAGAGCTTTTCTAGGATTTGAATATTTTGTGACCACACTATTTCTCACGTGCATCAGGTTAACATAACCTGGGAAAAGAGGATCTGGGTAGAAGGAGATTGCAGAAGAAGGTCCTGGCGGAGCCATTGAATCCGTCAATTGCAGGGGCGGAAGGGTTTTACAGTTCTCCATTGACATTATTTCAGCCAAGCCTACAAATTTCCATCCCTACCCCAAGTACTGCACTGGCTTGAATTGTCTATTTTACCGTCCAAATCATTGGCTACCTGCCAAAACACTACTTTGGCTTTAGAAAGAACTCCTTAAATGAAGTGGAGGGTTAAGACAATTACCGAGATATTTAGGTCCAAAACAAATGCATTGAGAAAAACCTGCCTTTTTGATTTTATCAAGATTGGTATCCTCTATGTGGATGCAACTCATTGCATAATTGTACTTTGCCTCTACAAACACTTCCTTTGTGTAGACAGGAACTGACTTCATCTTGATTTCTAATCCTAAGCAGTTCTGAGTTTGGTTGCCTCCTAACAAGTTTTTAGAGGCATGTCTATGCTAACATATGATAGAGATATCTTTTCTATTATCTTCATAACTCTTTGTGAAGCATTTGATGAAATGGTTTTTTAAAGCTTGGTTGACCATGACAAAGGTCAGTTATTTTATTTGTATTGTGTAAAGCACATATACAATTCTTTGTGAGAGAATTTAACATTCCATCAAAACAATATTTAATAAGAGCATATTCTGAATTCATGTGTGTATGTGAATATGCTTGGAGTGATATAACTGATGTTTATTTTCCAACCACTGTTTTCATCAGTGAAGGGAAGTCAATGATTATTTAAAAATGAAAATTGTCTAGATATATCAATGATTTTGTAAACTTGGAAATAAGCCGGAAACAAAATTACATATGTAAAACATAAGAATTCCACAGAAGTCTCCTAGAGAATATACTAACCAATCATAATCCCCATACATTTGTTTTCTCTAAAAATATCTATTGTATAAGTTAAATTTATAATATAAATTTATTTTTTTAAATATAATTCATATGCTAGAGCTCACTCTATCCTTAAGTGTGATATAAATTCTCACAGTAATCTATAAGAGCTATTATTATCACCCTTCATTAAATATGGTAGTGATAGTCATTAGGGACACCCACAAATATTATAATACTCCTCCTTCTGGGTACATGGTAAGTTGGGAACAGATGAATGATTCTTTTGGTCAAAGAAATGTGTGCAAAAGTAGTCTTTGTCATTTTCAAAAAAAAAAAAAAATGTTTTAAGGGCTCATGTGTGATTCTCAATGTCCCTTTCCCATTGCCTTGATGAGCATCTTATCTTATCAAGATGGTGTTTTCATCAACCTGAGTCCCAGAGACTACCAGAAGTAAAGACTCCCTGAAGAACAACTTGAATATGTAGAATGGTTGTTAAAAAACATTTTGTTGTTGATTTACTGAGATTTTGGACTTTGTTGCTACAGCGTAACCTAGCTCTTCCTGACTGATAACTGATTGCTACTTGTAACTTACTGTTGTTTAGTCTGGAACACAAATATCTAATTTTTTTGGAAGGAAGAAAAAGGGGGGGAAAATGCCTTTATGCTTCTGCTGGGTCTTCTCACCTTTCCTTCTTTCATTTCCTGTCTTCCTATCATAAATCTTGAGCCCTAAAATGGAATTCTTTTAGACTCTCAGGCAGAAGTGGAGATACAGAAGCTTATGGATGGAAGTTTGTTTATGGATACAGAAGCTAAACATGGAAGCTTTCCATCTAGGACTCAATAGAAATAGCTTATTTGCTATATCGGGAATATGGTGGGAAAAAAATGCTGACTTAGAATATCAAGTATCTTTTCTTTCTTACTGTAAGTTCTGAAGTATTAGTTGGAATCATGTGAAATTATCATTTATATGGGTCAGAATGCTTAAATAATGATAAAATACCTTCAAGATGGTCACCTCTGATCTGAGCCCTTCATATAATGGTGGAAAGATTGCTAATTTCATAAGATGTACTTCTGAGTCACATAGTCTGAGAAGCTGACTCAAAATACTTACTAATATTATTTCCACAAACTTCTTTGCTTCTTTTATGTCTCCAAAGACGCCTATTATCTCACTTTATTGTGAAAACAACTCTGTCACCTAAGTAGGCTAGGAATTAATTTCTACTATGATATTTTATATAGTATTATCTATTTTATATATAATAAAGTATATCAAGATTGCCGGGAGGAATATCAATAACCTCAGATATGCAGATGACACCACCCTTATGGCAGAAAGTGAAGAGGAACTCAAAAGCCTCTTGATGAAAGTGAAAGAGGAGAGTGAAAAAGTTGGCTTAAAGCTCAACATTCAGAAAACGAAGATCATGGCATCTGGTCCCATCACTTCATGGGAAATAGATGGGGAAACAGTGGAAACAGTGTCAGACTTTATTTTTTGGGGCTCCAAAATCACTGCAGGTGGTGACTGCAGCCATGAAATTAAAAGACGCTTACTCCTTGGAAGGAAAGTTATGACCAACCTAGATAGCATATTGAAAAGCAGAGACATTACTTTGCCAACAAAGGTCCGTCTAGTCAAGGCTATGGTTTTTCCAGTGGTCATGTATGGATGTGAGAGTTGGACTGTGAAGAAAGCTGAGTGCCGAAGAATTGATGCCTTTGAACTGTGGTGTTGGAGAAGACTCTTGAGAGTCCCTTGGATTGCAAGGAGGTCCAACCAGTCCATTCTGAAGGAGATCAGCCCTGGAGTTTCTTTGGAAGGAATGATGCTAAAGCTGAAATTCCAGAACTTTGGCCACCTCATGCGAAGAGTTGACTCATTGGAAAAGACTCTAATGCTGGGAGGGCTTGGGGGCAGGAGGAGAAGGGGACAACAGAGGATGAGATGGCTGGATGGCATCACTGACTCGATGGACATGAGTCTGAGTGAACTCTGGGAGTTGGTGATGGACAGGGAGGCCTGGAGTACTGTGATTCACGGGGTCGCAAAGAGTCAGACATGACTGAGCGACTGAACTGAACTGAACTGAACTGAATAATGTATATCCAATAATCCCAAACTCTTAATTTATCCTCCTACCCTTTACCCTTTGGTAACCATAAATTTGTTTCCTATGTCATTTGGTCTATTTTTGTTTTATATATTGATGTAAGTTCATTTGTATTATTTTAGATTCCACATATAAGTGATATCATATATCTGTCTTTGATTCACTGCACTTAGTATGATAATTTCTAGGTCCAGTCATGTTGCTGCAAATGGTATTACTTCATTCTTTTTTATGGTAACGGTGGCACAGTGGTAAAGAATCTGCCTGCCAATGCAGGAGATGCAAGAGACGAGAGACAAGAGTTCAGTTCCTGGGTTGGAAAGATCACCTGGAGTAGAAAGGGGCAACCCACTCCAGTATTCTTGCCTGGAAAATTCCATGGACAGAGGAACCTGGCAGCTACAGTCTGTGGGTTGCAAAGAATTGGCCACGACTGAGCACGCACACCATACCATATAACCTAATTTTTTGATGTGTATTTTTTTAGAGTCCTTACCTTTTACAGGGATATATTCAAACACTTAACAGATGTAACTTAATGGATGAGATTTATATCAGAATATTATGAGAGGAGGGGAAGTAGATATGGGTATAGATGAAACAAAATTGGCCATAAAGGAAACTGGTTGAAAGATACAAGAGGATTGTTTATGTTTTCCTATCAATTTTTGTGTGTGACTTTGTAATAACAAAGTCTTTTAATGTGTATACAAATTTGTTTAAATGATTTTATTCTTATTCCTGATATCAGAATAAAATTACAAGTCCAAGTTTAGCTTTAGTGGTAACAATCAACAAATATGCTAAAGTAATACTACAGTAATTTTTGACCTCTGTGCTTACTTTTTTTGTTTATCTTCCTCAGCCTGTCTAGATTATATCACTAATCCCTATTAGCTTTCTAACAGGAGATCATTTTAATAGAACATTCTGTCCCCTGTGGAATTAGGAGAAATAAAAAACTTGAACAACTTTTGTTGTGATTGTTCAGTCACTTAGTCGTGTCTGACTCTTTGTGACCCCATGGACTGCAGCATGCCAGGCTTCCCTGTCCTTCATTATCTCCCCAAGCTGGCTCAAATTCAGGTCCACTGAGTTGGTGATGCCATCCAACCATCTCATCCTCTGTCGTCCCCTTCTCCTCCTGCCTTCAGTCTTTACCAGCATCAGGGTCTTTTCTAATGAGTTGGCTCTTCACATCAGAAGGCCAAAGTGTTGGAGTTTCAGCATTAGTCCTTTCAATGAAAATTCAAGACTGATTTCCTTTAGAATTGACTGGTTTGATTTCCTTGCAGTCCAAGGAACTCTCAAGAGTCTTCTCCAACACCACAGTTCAAAAACATCAATTCTTTGGTGCTCAGCCTTTTTTATTGTTCAACTCTCACATCCATATATGACTATTGGAAAAACCAAAGCTTTGACTAGATGGACCTTTGTAGGCAAAGTAATGTCTCTGCTTTTTAATACACTGTCTAGGTTTGTCATAACTTTTCTTCCAAGGAGAAGGTGTGTTTTAATTTTGTGGCTGCAGTCACCATCTGCAGTGATTTTGGAGCCAAAGAAAATAAAGTCTGTCACTGTTTCCATTGTTTCCCTATCTATTTGCCATGAAGTGATAGGACTTGATGTCATGATCTTAGTTTTTTATATGTTGAGTTTTAAGGCAACTTTTTCACTGTCCTCTTTCACCTTCATCAAAAGGTTCTTTAGTTCCTCTTTGCTTTCTGGTGTCATCTGCATATCTGAGGTTATTGATATTTCTCCCAGCAATTTTGATTCCAGCTTGTGTTTCATCCAGCACAGCATTTTGCATGATGTACTCTGAATATAATTTAAATAAGCAGGGTGAACAATATACAGCCTTGATGTAGTCCTTTCCCAATTTGGAACCAGTCCATTGTTCCATGTCCAGTTCTAACTGTTGGTTCTTGACCTGAATACAGGTTTCCCAAGAGGCAGGTTAAATGATCTGGTAGTCCCATCTCTTTCCTAATTTTCCACAGTTTATTGTGATCCACACAGTCAAACGCTTTAGCATAGCCAATGAAGCAGAAGTAGATGTTTTTCTGGAATTCTCTTGCTTTCTCAGTTATCCAATGGATGTTGGCAATTTGATCTCTGGTTCCTCTGCCTTTCTAAATCCAGTTTGAGCATCTGGAAGTTCTCGGCTCATGTACTGTTGAAGCCTAGCTTGGAGAATTTAGATAGGTTTAAACTTGGAGTAAGATTATTATTTACAAATTGTAGAAGAGTATTTAGTAGACAGTGTTGGACTTTCTCACTCATTTATTTGATTGATTTCCTGGCACAGAGTCTGACCCATAGTAGGTAGTCAACAAGTATTAGCTGAATAAATGAATGTGAAAGTGTTAGTTGCTCAGTTGTGTCTGACTCTTTTGCAACCTCATGGCTGTAGTCCACCAGGCTCCTCTGTCCATGTGATTCTCCTGGCAAGAATACTAGAGTGGATACTATTCCCTCCTCCAGGGGATCTTCCTAACCCAGGTCTCCTGCATTGCAGGCAGATTCTTTGCCGACTAAGCCACTAGGGAAGCCCGTATAAATGAAAAAGTGTTTAAATTAATAATGATGACTGTGTTAAAAAATAAAATTGAATCTAGTCTTTCTTGCTGTGAAAATCAAACTATAGCAAAACTACGTTTTGTCAAATAATTACATCACAAGAGGAATTCAATTACCTAGTTAAGATTCCAACCCAATATTTGTTTTAGGTTGCATTCTCACAGTAAGCAATTCTAAGGTGTAGATTTGCCTGAAGGAGGTTTTCTGGAAATTATATCAGAGAAAAACACCTCTAAAGGTAAGGGAAGCAGGGTTGGGCAAAAGGAGAAATAGAACTGTGAGACAGTTGTGGCAGATGTTTCAGCCCATTCTACCTGGAATTTTTGTTTTTCTGTTTGTTTACTTAATTTTTAAAATTATCACCATGCCAGTAGCTATGAAGTGGTATGTCATTGTGGTTTTGATTTGCATCTCTCTAATGTGTAATGATGAGTATTTTTTGTGTGTGTATCAGATATTTGTGTATTTCCTTTAGAGAAACCCCTTCTTGCCAATCCCTTTCTGATTCATGTATCCTTACTATACCTACCTAGTTACTTAGGTCTCCAGTCTCTTCATCCCTTGTGACTCCACTGCACCTCACATGTCAATACAACGTCATTTTATTGTGAAATGTTATTTTCACAATAAGTTTTGTCCACACTCAATTTCAGGCTGCTAAGCATGATTAGAGAAAGCAAGAGACTCCATTTATTGTATCTGTGTCAAATCCATGTTATTTAACCTCAGCCTAGAATTCAGTGATGCTTTGAAATCCTTTTTACCGCCCAGGTAATATAGGTTATTTGGAAGAGATGAGTGAATTTATCCCTTCTTTCTTAAATTGAAATTATTTGTGCTCATATCAAATGATGCCTGGTTTTAGGTTCTATAGGAAAATAATTATATCTTAGATATTCTGGTCTCCCTTTAAAAATTATTGAAATCTCTTGGACCTAGAAGGTTCTTAATGAATATTTGTTAATACATGAAAGAATAAATACTGGGTAAGAAAAGAAGTACCAAGCATGAAAATTCTTATACTGAAAAATTAAAGTGCATAGAAAAGATCACACATTCATAAATATGATATTCTACGGCTTGTGTGTCCCACATAGAATTCTTCTGAAGAACATAAAACATCTCAGAGCACAATTGTTCTGAGAGAGGGAAGAAAGTCAAGTTGAGCACACACAGAAAAAGCAAATAAACAGTGAAATATCATGTATATGAATATATACTGAGTGTGGTAGTGTATGTATATGTGTGTTAAGTTGTAGGGAGAAGGGTAGAAAAATTACAATTATATCATTAATTAGAAACATTATTCAATAGATTGGCAGATTAGAAGCAGGAAAGGGAAGAGCTAAGGGGGAACAAAATTTGAAAAGTCCTAAAATACTGGAAACAGGTACAAATCATACAAGTTCAGTGACAGCCAACAGAGTGAAGAACAGGTTTAGAAACTAAAAGGTTATAGAAGAGATGGAAAATAATCATAGTTTATGAATGCTATGAATGAAGCCTTTTTAGAAAGAAAAGAATTTTGACAATTCGGTCAACACTTTCTCTTCACTTTCTAACATTGATCTGAAGCAAAGGGACCAGAGGACAGAAGTTATAGGAAGTTGTTATAGGAAGTTGTTAGAGCTGGGGATAGAGGAAAGGAACCTAGTGAAAAGTCAAGAAGATGAGAGATGTTGGGGTGCCAAGAAAGAGATGATTGGAGTCACTACTGGAGGTGAGAGGTTACCTATGTAACTTTGTGGTTCAGAGCACTCTACTCCCCTGAATTCCAGGCCAGTTTGAGAGTCCACTTGTTAGAGGCAAATGGCTTGGATTTGTTAGGGGGAGGGGGATTGTTTATTTTTGACCTCCATTAAATCAGCCATCCAATATTTTAATTTATTTTTATTTATTTTTACCCCCAGGCAAGAGTGTTGCTTGAGGGAAATGGTATAAAGCTAACTGATGAGAAGAAACAGCTGAAAGTATTGATTTTTCCTTTTTCTATTTTGAAATAGAAATGGAAAGTGAGTGAAAGTCACTCAGTCGTGTCCTACTCTTTGCAACCCCATGGACCATACAGTCCATGGAATTCTCCAGGCCAGAATACTGGAGTGGGTAGCCTTTCCCTTCTCCAGGGGATCTTCCCAGCCCAGGGATTGAAACCAGGTCTCCCACATTGCAGGTGGATTCTTTACCAGCTGAGCCACAAGTGAAGCCCATAGAAATGGAAGATAAATATAATTCATATTAAGAGTTTTGTAAGTTGGAAACAGGCTTCATGAGGCTCATGGGGCAGAGGAGTTGCAAAGAAAGCAATTCAGTTGAAATGGCATTGCCAAATCATAAAAAATTCACAAATTGCTCTCAGTTGGGCTGCTGAATTGATCTGTGGTCTCCACTTCCAGGCAGGAAGATGAGTCCTGTCCTTGGCACAATAGAATAACCCTCTTGCAAACACTGCAATCAGTGCATTCTTTTAATGGAACGTTGACAGTTTGTACATCTCGAGGGCACTAATGAATGGATGGACACGGATGAGAAAACTAGAGGGTTGCGGCTTAAAACAGAACATTTCTTGAAGTATTTCAACCCGCTCTCACATGGGAAAAAGAGATTTTACTCACTGCTGGAGAGGATGCTGGATATTTCATTTGACTTTAAAAATCATAGTATGTCCCTATTTTAATACTATGTACCTCTGTCCATGGAATTTTTCAGGCAGGAATACTGAAGCGGATTGCCTCCTCCAGGGGATCTTCCCAGCCGAGGGATCAGTCCAAGTCTCTTGTATCAGACCTGCAATGGCAGGCAGATTCTTTACCACTTGCACCACCTGGGAAGCCCAATAGAGTCAGTATCACTCCTTTATCTGAGCCTGGTTAGATTTCTGCTCCGGTGTTTCAGCTCTGATAAATTGATTATCTATATTTGCCTGTCTGTCTCTCCAGCTTGGGGATCAGTGGTTTATCCTTCAACTTCACTTCTCTGATAGTTCTAAGAAGAGTTTTTGTCTTCTCACTTTGTTTAGATTTTTACTTGTTAACATGGAATGGCAACCTCTAAGCTTCTTACGTGAGAAGCTGGAAACCAGAAGTCCTTTGGCTTCATTTTCTAAAGTTCTAATGCTATGCTTCAAGTTTAATGATTTTTTTCTCCTGCAGTTTATCATCTGCAGAGATGTTATTATTTAAAATGTTGCATTTTATCTCTAAATTTTCATCTGCTTCTTGTGTGTATCTTCCATTGTTCTCCTCATTATGGTTGTGCTTTTCTTTTTAATCCTTGAGCTTTCTAACCTCCTTGTTTGATAATACCAGTGTCTCTGCCATTTTACTTCTCTTTCAACCAAAAATTTTTTTCCAGGTCGTAGGTCACATTTTTCTACTTCTTTGCCAGCCTTTTTTGGTCAGATTCTAGACATTATGAATTTTACATTATTGAGTGTTAGATTTTTTTTCTCTTTAAAGAATATTATACTTCCAGTAGACAGTTACTTACATTCAGTTTGCTCCTTTCCAGGTACATTTTAATGCATTAATAGTGTGGATCTAGACTAGCCTATACTGTAGAAATTAAATGGCAGCATGTTTTTAATAAGCATGTTCCTCTGTCTAGCTAGAAACATGGAATTGTGTTGGAGTTAAGAGTAAGGGCTCTGGAAACAGCCTACTGTTTGATGTTTAGTTGCTCAGTGGTGTCTGAGTCTTTGGCAACCCCATGGCCTGCAGCCAGCCAGGCTCCTCTGTCCGTGGGATTTCAGGCAAGAATACTGGAGAAGGTTGCCATGACCTCCTCCAAGGGATCTTCCCAACACAGGGATCGATCTTGCATCTCCTGCTTGGCAGACAGATTCTCTACTGCTGAGCCACCTGAAAAGCCCAGAAATAGCCTAGACTCTCCATTCACATTGTGAGTATACACATTACTTGAAGGTAGTATTGGGCAAACATTTAAACTTTTCATGCTTCAATTTTCTTATCTGTTAAATGAAAATAATAATAGTATACTCCTCATAGCATAGTTGTGAGAATCAAGTGTATTTTGAATGTGAAGCATTTAGAATATAACTACCTTGTAGCAATTACTATGGAAGTATTAGCAACCATTATTACTGATTTGCCCTCTTTTTCTTAATTTTGTTTTATGACAAGTGTATGCCTGAGCTGGTATATTTCAGAGAAAATTTACTTCTAGAGAATGAATAAGAAATTTTGCTCATCTAGAAACTGTAGGAAATGCTCTACAAACTTGGTCTGAATCTCTGGAGAAGAAATTTGGTATGTTGAAAATTCACTTTAGATTTTATTTTGTCCTCCTTCAGACCTGAGGATTACAGATGCAGTATAGATTTATCTGGAGTAAATTACAAAATTAAGTCTATGCCTAACTAGTATGTCTTCAATAACAAAGACATGGTTCTATCCAGAGAAGAGGTTCCTGCTCTTCCTGAGAGCAAATTCTGTAGCTCTTTCAATAAGGATTTTGTGCATCAATAAAGTAAGTCATTTCTTTTTCTTCTCTGTCACAGAAAGAACTGGATAAGTTATCCTAGGCTTTGAACAAATTTGTGAAAGTAGGTTTCGGAATCATACTCAGGGAACCTGAGAATTTTAGAACTTGAAGCACTATGAAAAAGCATTTGGTCCAAGACTCTCACTTAACAAAGGAGGAAATTGCAATAGAAATTTAAATTATAATACATGCCTTCGGTGGAAATGCAGGACCTTTATGAGTTCACTAGACTCTCAATCTAAACACCTTTCCTTTCTATTTTCTCTACCTAAAACTTCAGAGTTTGAAGCCTTGAATGAAGGGCAATAGACAAACATGTAAAGGAAGAAAAATCTCTTTTTCAAGTGCCTTTCCTCTCTCTTGGACAACCTTTCTCCCTTTTCAGCGCAGCTTGCTCTTACTGCCCTACAGGCACTGGTATTTTCACATTGATTCACCCCTAGAAAGAGAGCCTAGAAAACAAATTCATCCTAAACAAGAAGGGTGTGTGTGTGTGTGTGTGTCAGCTGCTCAGTCACGTCCAACTCTTTGAACCCCATGGACTGTAGCCCACCATGCTCCTCTGTCCATGGAATTCTCCAGCCAAGAATACTGGAGTGGGTTGCCACTCTCTTCTCCAGGGGATCTTCTCAACCCAGGTCTCCCATACTGTAGGTGAATTCTTTACCATCTGAGCCACCAGGGAAGCCATAAATAAGAAGGAGCGTCCACCCAAAGGTATAACAATCCAAAGGGATAACCTTAAAACACTGCAGTCTGACACTGAGTTAACTAGGTAGTTTTTCAAAGGTTGGACTCTCTCCAAGCCCCACTATAAATTACAACATAAGAGACTGTCTGAACCTAGTGTACAGTTGAGGAATTACTGTTCTCCTGCAGTCTCTGTAAGGCTCTCAGCTTTTGAGAGCTGCCATCACAGTTCTGATAGCCCTGGCATCGTAACCAGGCTACAGATCCATAAGTAGCAGGATGAAACAGATTCTCCACTCAAGTATCCTCAATCCTTTCCTAAAGAACTGCTCTTGACTTCCACTTGGGAAAGTTACGCCGACGGTGCCAAATACTGAATTGCTAATGAGAAGAACGAACTTCCTCAGAGGCTCAGGGGTAAAGAATCCACCTGCCAGTCCAGGGGAGGCAGGTTCTATCCCTGGACCCGGAAGACCCTCTGGAAAAGGAAATGGCAACCCACTGCAGTATTCTTGCCTGGAGAATTCCAGGGACAGAGGAGCCTGGTGGGCTATACAGTCCATGGGGTCCCAAAAGAGTCAGACATGATTAGCGACCAACAACAACAATGAGAGGAATAGTGGGTAAGGCAAAAAGAAGAGCTTGGCATCATTCAGTTCAGTTCAGTTCAGTCGCTCAGTCGTGTCCGACTCTTTGCGACCCCATGAATCGCAGCACGCCAGGCCTCCCTGTCCATCACCACCTCCCGGAGTTCACTCAGACTCACGGCCATCGAGTCAGTGATGCCATCCAGCCATGTCATTACCCAACTTCTAAAAGTGGAAAATCAAAGAGGGAAGGGACCCAGATTTGCAGGTGATATTTCAATACACCCATCTAAGCTCTGCTCTGGATCATAGGGATCTAGATTAACAATCTAGCCACAGATGTCTCCTGACATTAGGTCCCTAGGAAAGAAAAATCCATTCAAAATCTTTCCAAAAAAAGGAAAATATTCCTTTGACTATGTTCCTTAGAGGATATAATTTAACCTTGATGACTGTCTCATGCCCTAAAAGCTACTCTCATTCTCCACAGCTTAAAGTTTATTACTTAATAAAAATTATAGCATAGTTTCCCCAGAGATTATCAGAAAGTCCCAAATAATCCAGAGTAATTTAAACTCCTCATGACTTCTGGATTTTACAAGATATAACTGTAATCAACATAATTACTTAGGATTCGTGTCCAAAAAGTTTAAATTTAAAGCTTATTTTAATGAAGGTACTATTTCTCCCATGAAACTTAATTGTAATTACTTTTAACATTGTATTTGATTTTAAGATTTTCATTTCTTTCAAAGTTTATGTGTGAAAGAATAATAATCACATGAAGTTTTAGTTTTAATAAATGCATTTTAAAACCACTTAAAAATTGAGGAAATACTTGGGGAAAAAAATTGTCCCTTCCTGAGAGTAGGGACGATTTCTCTGCCGGGCATCGATTTCTACTAACTACCTTCTTGTGGAATCCCAAAGTTACAGTGTTTTGGAGAAACCTCAGACTTTGAAGAAAGCTGTCAAAGTTTTGTTTATGTATTTTTATTAATTTACAAACAGATGTATCAATGACAAAAATGTATTCTTTTAATTCAGTAACTCTTAGCATTTATTAAGTTCTCTTTCTCACCTTGGTTACTTATTTTCATTGGTGGCATTTTTTTCCTCAGGAGAATCCTAATAGTGTATATTAGGTTGATGCAATATTTTTCTAAGTAGTTCTTCATACATTCGATTATTATACTAGCCTTGTGACATAAAGTCAAGTCACTATCCTTATTCTATTAATGAAAACGGAAAATAAAACTGACTTGCAAAGAAGATAAAAGACTTGTCCAAAGACAAGGTTAGAGGCATGTTAAACACTGTGATTTAAAGTAGTGATGCAAACTTCCCTGGTGGTCCAGTGGCTAAGACTCCATACTCCCTGTGCAATGGACCTGGGTTCCATCCCTGGTCAGGGAACTAGAGCCCACATGCCACAACTAAGACCTGGCACAGCCAAAATAAATAAGTAAATATTAAACACACACACACACACAAAACCCCAAAATAGTGACACATGTCAAAATTTGTTAGTGACATAAATGCTTACTTCTTCCTATTTTCACAACACATCCATAGAGAAAGCCCAATATATGGCTACTCCACTTCCAAAATTTATTCTCACTCACTCTGACTCTCCTTTCACTTTGTTGTAAGAAAATGGGTACCTGAGAGTGAGCATGTAAACATGCCATCAGACTGAATCAAAAATAAATGAAAAGTATAAAGAGCCATCCCTGCCCCCTTCCCCAGTGCCCACCACTGGGCAAAAAAAAAAAAAACAACACAAAAAACAGGCTTGTAAGCACCCAGCTATGGCCACAGAGCTGTTTGATTGCTTAAGCCTGGTGGCTGGACAATAAGACCAGAAAGAATGGCCGCTTCCTTCCTTCCTGTTGAGTGTTCTGCCTGAGTGAGCAAATTCAATAGCACTTTGCTTCACAGCAACACTAGGCTCTAGCATGAGGGAAAATCAACAAAGAGCTATTCTAGGACATTTCCAACCCCACCTAAGCCAAGCCTCCGAGCTATAGAACCATGGGGGAGGGAGGTGGCCAGATTCAGGCCCTCCTGGGGGGGTGTGCACAAAAGCACGTAAATGCAGGTTATTGTTTATATGGAGGGCCACCGCTTTCACTCCTCCATGCATCTGTAAATGCCCAATGTAGTCGTTGTCATGTTCCACTTTCTAATCTACAATTCTCTGGAATGTTTCAAAACTTTCTTCATTGTGGCAACAAAGACAAAATTGGTATGGACAACTGTGGTGATGGGAACTCTCAAATCACCTTAAATGCTCTTCCTAAGCCATCCTTCCCTCTCTACCCCAATAGAGATTCAATGTGTATAAACACCTACATAGATGATAATTTGGCTAATTTGGCAGTTAAGAAGGGGAACCAGAAAAGGTGTGAAAGACAGATATTAAATGTCTAATATTATAGAGTTGTTTTGTTGCTGCTTCTAAGTCGCTTCAGTCGTGTCCAACTCTGTGTAACCCCATAGACAGAAGCCCACGAGGATCCCCCGTTTCTGGGATTCTCCAGGCAAGAACACTGAAGTGGGTTGCCATTTCCTTCTCCAATGCATGAAAGTGAAAAGTGAAAGTGAATACGCTCAGTCGTGTCCAACTCTTTGCGACCCCATGGACTGCAGCCTACCAGGCTCCTCCATCCATGGGATTTTCCAGGCAAGAGTACTGGAGTCGGGTGGCATTGCCTTCTAGAGTTACACTATTACAATCATTTATCATATATCAAACTATACATTTGATCAACTGCTTCAAGTCTAGTCATCATTTCTGTTGAAGGCTCAGTCATATACTTGGTAATACAAGAAATAATAATCTGGTGAAACAAGCAAAATACAAATGGTATCGTTAATAACATTAGGGAATTAAAAGTAAACATTTTAGCCATGAGCCTCCCACACCAGTTTTTTTTTTTTAAAGATTGTCAAGACTAGGGAATGGGTCACTTAGAGCAGAAACCTGATTTTTCATGTGGTTCAAATGTGTTACATTAAAGGATTTATCAGGTACAAAAATACAGCATTCAGTTTGAATTATAGCACAGATATCTCCCTGAGATGCTGTAAGGTATCAAGGGTCTTGCAGTTGTGTAGCACTGCCTTTCTCATCATAGAGATCTCAGAATTCAATAGGCTAATAGCTCGGTTACTATCATTTAAAGCTTATGAAAGTTGTCGAGGTTTGCTGCTGCTGCTAAGTCGCTTCAGTCGTGTCTGACTCTGTGCGACCCCATAGACGGCAGCCCACCAGGCTCGCCTGTCCCTGGGATTCTCCAGGCAAGAACACTGGAGTGGGTTGTCATTTCCTTCTCCAATGCATGAAAGTGAAAAGTGAAAGTGAAGTCTCTCAGTCGTGTCCGACCCTCAGCGACCCCATGGACTGCAGCCTTCCAGGCTCCTCCGTCTGTGGGATTTTCCAGGCAAGAGTACTAGAGTGGGGTGCCATTGTCGAGGCTTAGATATGGTCAATTACATCCTCCAACCTCATTGAAGGCACACACACACACACACACAAACTGCTAAATGGTCATACCAGTAGAATACAGATCTTTGACCCATTGAGATCATACCAATGGTAGATTGGTTGGGGTTACCTGTAATTTGTTAACATGTATGACCTTAAATTCATGGGAATCCCAGGCTGCACCTTTGTATCATCCGTGCAGATGTCAAGGCCGTAAATTATTGCCACAAATCTGCTGAGTTCCATACCAATCACTCTCTCTAAGGGTGATAACAGGCATAGTTCATAAATCACCCAGCCTGTCTCATACTTACCAGGTTGATCATTTTTAGTATGATTTAACCGTTCCCAACATAGAGGAACCTTTAAACTTAAATGACCATAGCCTGGTGTCAACCATGTAGATCCTCCCCATAATTGTAGGAGTATTCCTTTTAATAGATGAGAAGTTAATTTTTTATTGAGACTTAGCTCATAACTCCGATTGAATTTAAATGACCCTAAGAGAAAACTTAAATCTATGGCCAGTCTCAGAGCAGGTATTTTTAATTGGCCAGGTGAGAGGATCCCATCTAGAATTATTATGAATAGATATAACAGGACTGAACACTCATCTAAAACAAATTTCCTAGAAGGTATCCAATCAGACCCCTAAAGAACAGAAATCCACCAAGGTAACCCAGAATAGGCACAGGTAATGGCCACAACCCAACAAATGGATTGAGTTTTAAACTAGCATAGAATCATGTCCATGATAAAAAACATGGGATTGAGTTTTAAGTAAATCGAAATTTCTGAGTTAAAATTGAAATAATCTTGTATTCTCTATAGAAGCATTTATATATAGAGTGTACAATTTCAATTGTCTTAAAATTACCTATGCTGCATTTATACAAGAGAAATTAATATTGAGGATGATTTGCTTCATACAGTTTCAGATCTATACATGCCAGGAAATAGACTCTGCCAACAACCTAAATGATCTTACAAGGGGATTGTCCCCCAGAGCCTCCAAATAAAGGTACAGCCCAGGAGATAATCTTGACTTTGTCTTGTGAGACCCTAATCAAAGACCAAGCCAAACCCATCCTGATCTGTATTTACTTAACTGTGCAACAATAAATGGATTTTGTTTCAAGCCAAGCTGGCGGTCATTTGTCAGGGTAACAATAAAAAACAATAAATAATATATCATTTAGTATAATACCTTCTAAATCCACCCATGTTGTCACAAATGGCAAGATTTCAGTGGTTTCCATGGCTGAGTAATATTCCATTGTATGTGTACACCACATATTGTTTCTTCATTCATCTGTTGATGGACACTTAGGTTGGTTCCTTATCTTGGCTATTGTAAATAATACTTCAGTGAACATGCTGCTGCTGCTAAGTCGCTTCAGTCGTGTCCGACTCTATGCGACCTCATAAATGGCTGCCCACCAGGCTCCCCCGTCCCTGGGATTCTCCAGGCAAGAACACTGGAGTGCATTGCCATTGCCTTCTCCAATGCATGAAAGTGAAAAGTGAAAGTGAAGTCACTCAGTTGTGTCCAACTCTTGTTATCATAGTAATACTTTAGTAATATATTTAAATGTTAAATTAATATGTGTACACATAAAACTAACATAATATTACATACATACATACATTGCATTGTACATAATATTGTATAATTATAGTTCAATATATTTTTTTAAAGATTACTACATCTTTCCTCTTCTTCACTATACTGAATTTTCTCAGTTGCACCTGTCATCTTCAAATATGAAAATTTATTTTGCCTTCTTTTGTTGTTGATTTGGATACCGTTTCTGCCACTGTAACATCTATAGTGTTTGAATATTTCTGACAGTAAAAGTGTCTGTATAGGGTCTTCCTCGAAGTCCATTGTTTAAGTCTCTGTGCTTCCAATGTAGAAGGTACCAGTTCTATCCCTGGTTGCGGAACTAAGATCCCACCATGCTGCTGCTGCTGCGTCGCTTCAGTTGTGTCCTACTTTGTGCGACCCCATAGACAGCAGCCCACCAGGCTCCCCCGTCCCTGGGATTCTCCAGGCAAGAGCACTGGGGTGGGTTGCCATTTCCCTCTCCAATGCATGAAAGTGAAAAGTGAAAGGGAAGTTGCTCACTTGTGTCCGACTCTTAGTGACCCTATGGACTGCAGCCTACCAGGCTCCTCCTCCACAGATCCCACCATGAGCCTCAGCCAAATAAAAATGAGAAGCGTCTGTGTATTTATATGTGGACATTTCCACAGCTGGAACTTGGTGACATCTAACATTGTTGTTATAGGGGTATTTAGAGTACATGAAACAGTAATATGGTTAAACAAATTTATATTATTCATGAGGTGGAGCTGAAGCCAAACGTATCTCGTACTCTTTATTAAATGGCTAAAAATTAGGGGAGCAAGCAGGGGGAGGGCGGTTAGCCCTCAGCTGCAGACACAGGGCGGGGCTTGCTCCGGGGTGCGCAGTGGGACCCTGGTGCTTCTTGTGCGTGTTGCCTGCTGGTGCGAGGGGCACTGACCGGTAGCGCCTCCCGCGCCCACGGCTCTACACTGCCACCCTGCCCTGGGGCTCCACTCCTCCAGCAACCCCTCCTCGTCCAGCTCCCTCCCCCTTTCATCTTGCTGGCCTTCCACGTGTTGATGTTTTCTGTTTTGATAGTTATTTTTTTATCATATCCACTGTCTCTGATTAGTTTTTTAATTAAGAATACCTGTGTTCTTGGGTTTTCCTGGTGGATCAATGGTAAAGAATCCACCTGCCCATGTAGGAAAGGCAGGTTCAATCGCTGGATCAGGAAGATCCCCTGGAGAAGGAAATGGCAACCCACTCCAGTATTCTTGCCTGGGAAATCTCATGGACAGAGGAAGTTGCAAAAGAGTCAAACACAACTTAGCGACTGGACAACAATAACAACAAAACTAATAATGCTTCATCTTCCAGTATGAAAATCGAACACTACATCCTTGCTAATTTGTAGTAATTTACACATGAACTAATTAAGCCCTTTGTTTTATTCCATAAAAATGAGTAAGAAAAATAGCCTCTAATGAAGAAAAATAAAATTTCCTAAGAGCCAGAGACTTTATGAAATCCTTTTTCATTTAAACTTTTAAACAACCCCTTTAAGAAGTTACTATTATCACAGTCCTTTCATAGACGAAGGAACAACAGCTCAGAGAGGTTACATGTTTTAACAAACTCACACAGCTGCAACGTGAGCCAATGCAACTTGGCAACAGAGCCCCAGGACTTTTTATTTTTAGCAGTGTAAAATATTTTATTTTGAGAGAATTTCAGACATAGATAAGAGTTGCAAATACAGAACAAAGACCTTCTTTTTCCTGAACCATTTGAGATTAAGGAGCTGATCTGATGGCCCATCACCACTGAATACTTAGGTGTGTATTTCATACAAATAAGGACATTTATATAAACATGATATTGTTCAGTTGCCCAGTCATGTCCGACTCTTTGCGACCCTATGGACTGCAGCATGCCAGGCCTCTCTGTCCCTCGTCATCTCCTGGAGTTTGCCCAAGTTCATGTTCATTGCATCGGTGATGCCATCCAGCCTTTTCATCCTCAGACGCCATCTTCTCCTTCTGCTTCTCAATCTTTCTCAGCATCAGGGATTTTTCCAATGAGTTGGCTGTTCGAATCAGATGACCAGATTATTGGAGCTTCAGGCTTGATATATTACCATCTAATCCTCAGACTCTTGTCAACATTTACCAGTTGATCCAATAATATTCTTTTCTTTATGAGAAATGGATCCAGTTCAGAGTAACACATTTCATTTAGATGCCATGTCTCTTATGTCATCTTATGCATACTGGAACAGTTGTGCAATCTTTGTTTAGTTTCAAGACTTGAAAATCCTAGATCACTTATTTTGCAAAATATCCCTCCATTTCTGTTTTTCTGATTTTCCTCTTGATTAGTTATGCCTCTTGACAGGCATATCATAAAAGTAATTCTGTGCTCTCCTCATTGCAGTGTATCAAGAGAGCACACAGAGACATTCACTTTAATCTCTTGATTAATTAAGGTGATGCCCGACAGCTCTTCCCACTATGAAACTGTTTGTTCCTTTACAATTAAAAGAATTTTTGTGGGAGATGTTTTTTGTAGCTATGAAATATCCTATTCCTCAATAAACTTTCAGTTTATTCATTTATTAATTTATATCAGTGCCATATTATAGATTTTACTTTATTCGATGATTTATAATACATTCATATCATTGTTTATTTGTATCTTTATTTTGGCCAGTGGGAGCCACTTACACTGCCTGATGTATCCATTTTACATGTTAACAAAGGCCCTATAATCAGCCATTTCTTCAAAGTTCTTTGGTTCCTTAGTGTAGAGAATGATATTTTAAGTCCAGTTTTGAATGTTAGGTATTCTCATTGCTATTGAGGTGATCTTCTCAGCCCATTACACAGCACTAGGGAATATATATGTGTGTGAAATTTGGAAACTCAGCAGTGGCCACAGGACTGGAAAAGCTCAGTTTTCATTCCAATCCCAAAGAAAGGCAGTGCCAAAGAATGCTCAAACTACCACACAACTGCACTCATCTCACACGCTAGTAAAGTACTGTTCAAAATTCTCCAAGCCAGGCTTCAGCAATACGTGAACCGTGAACTTCCAGATGTTCAAGCTGGTTTTAGAAAAGGCAGAGGAACCAGAGATCAAATTGCCAACAACCGCTTGATCATTGAAAAAGCAAGAGAGTTCCAGAGAAACATCTATGTCTGCTTTATTGACTATGCCAAAGCCTTTGACTGTGTGGATCACAATAAACTGTGGAAAATTCTGAAAGAGATGGGAATGCCAGACCACCTGACCTGCCTCTTGAGAAACCTATATGCAGGTCAGGAAGCAACCGTTAGAACTGGGCTTGGAACAATAGACTGGTTCCAAATAGGAAAAGGAGTATGTCAAGGCTGTATATTGTCACCCTGCTTATTTAACTTATATGCAGAGTACATCATGAGAAATGCTGGGCTGGAAGAAGCACAAGCTGGAATCAAGACTGCCTGGAGAAATATCAGTAACCTCAGATATGCAGATGACACCACCCTTATGGCAGAAAGTGAAGAGGAACTAAAAAGTCTCTTGATGAAAGTGAAAGAGGAGAGTGAAAAAAGTTGGCTTAAAGCTCAATATTCAGAAAACTAAGATCATGGCATCTGGTGGGGAAACAGTGGAAACAGTATCAGACTTTATTTTTGGGGGCTCCAAAATCACTGCAGACAGTGATTGCAGCCATGAAATTAAAAGACTCTTACTCCTTGGAAGGAAATTTATGACCAACCTAGATAGCGTATTGAAAAGCAGAGACATTACTTTGCCAACAAAGGTCCGTCTAGTCAAGGCTATGGTTTTTCCTGTGGTCATGTATGGATGTGAGAGTTGGACTGTGAAGAACACTGAGCGCTGAAGAGCTGATGCTTTTGAACTGTGGTGTTGGAGAAGACTCTTGAGAGTCCCTTGGACTGCAAGGAGATCCAACCAGTCCATTCTAAAGGAGATCAGTCCTGGGTGTTCTTTGGAAGGAATGATGCTAAAGTTGAAACTCCAGTACTTTGGCCACCTCATGTGAAGAGTTGACTCATTGGAAAAGAGTCTGATGCTGGGAGGGATTGGGGGCAGGAGGAGAAGGGGACGACACAGAATGAGATTGCTGGATGGCATCACCGACTAGATGGACATGGGTTTGGGTGAACTCCGGGAGTTGGTGATGGACAGGGAGGCCTGACGTACTGGAATTCATGGGGTCGCAAAGAGTCAGACACAACTGAGCAACTCAACTGAACTGATACAAATACAACTTCCACTGAATCTACCTGCTTAGGGAAAGAGAGAGAGAATTAAGTAATTCATTCACCCCCAATTTCTGAGATACCCTAATTAAAATAAACCAAATTGTATAATTCTATTGCCAGTGATTTCATCCTGCCCAGCCACCTCTCTTTTCCAGGTTGTGAGACCCTTCTCTTTGAGTAGCTTCTGAAACAAGGCATTAGAGAGATTCATGCTTAATGAGCAGGACAAATTCTATTTTATTCTTTACAGGAAATGGTGAAGCATTCACCCCTTTAGTCTCTTATAAAGAGCTTCATCTCTGCCTACATAAAGGATCAATGCCTTTGATGTTAGCTCTGCTCCATATATAGAAAAGCACTGCTTCTAAGCCAGTCTCCAGGACTGTCATATTAGCTAGTTGTTTCACGTGTGTCACTTTGTATTCCCAACTAATTTAGGATTATCAAGGCCCACATTGTCTTCATCTTTGTATTGATGGTGCCTGAAGAACAATACCTAATACATTTTTAATGAATGGTTGAATAATTGAGTAAATGAATGAACTACACAGCTGTAAAAAAATAAAACTTCTTTCAGTCCTTGTCATAACACATAATAATAAATTCTCCATAACCAAACTATTGGTTTACATATAAATATATGTATGTATTTATATGCTATTTTTGTCGTCCAACAGATGCTGCTGGTGGCGACAAGAGTTCTCATATTCCTTATGAAGAAATCAGAGATGATGTGTGAATCATAATTCAAAGCCACTTTCTTCTCATTCACTGAAATACCTGGCCCTGTCCTACCTGTGGTTTTAAGGCAGTTTTCCTTATATCTTCCTCTGTTCCTTCCACATCACACATTAGAGCATGTAAGATCATCCTTAAAGCATGAGGATACAAGTAAGCGGAATATTGTCATTTTTTTGCTTTACCAGACATACACAAACAGTACTGAATATATGTCTGTTAACTCTGGTCCCCAATCTCTGAGCTCCCACAACTTCTTGGGCACTCATCTAAGTTTTGGCAGACTGCTTACTCTGATAATATTATGTGTGTCTCTACTCCTTAGTTTCAGTGCCAAAAATATATAGATCTTCCTTATATGGCTGTTGTGTTGTTGTTCAGTCACTAAGTCATGACCGACTCTTTGTGACTCCATAGATGCAATGGAATGGAGGCATGGCAGGATCCTCTGTCCTCCACTATCCCCCAGAGTTTGCTCAGATTCCCATCCATTGAGTCGGTGATGCTGTCTAACCATCTCATCCTCTGCCACCCTCTTCTCCTTT
This sequence comes from Bubalus bubalis, assembly GCF_019923935.1. Lineage (NCBI taxonomy): Eukaryota > Metazoa > Chordata > Mammalia > Artiodactyla > Bovidae > Bubalus > Bubalus bubalis. Next base: position 34,475,897 of record NC_059169.1, on the reverse strand, counting down.
TGCTTTCAATCTTTCCCAGCATCAGGGTCTTTTCCAATGAGTCAGTTCCTCACATCAGGTGGCCAAAGTATTGGAGCTTCAGCATCAGCATCAGTCCTTCCAATGAATATTCAGGGTTGATTTCCTTTAGGATAGACTGATTTGATCTCCTTGCAGTCCAAGGGACTCTGAAGAGTCTTCTCCAGCACCACTATTAGAAAACATGAATCCTTCAGTGCTAAGCCTTCTTTATGGTCTGACTCTCACATTCATACATTACTACTGGAAAAAGTAATAGTTTTGACTGGACAGACCTTTGTCATCAAAGTGATGTCTCTGCTTTTTAATACACTGTCTAGGTTTGTCATGGTTTTTCTCCCAAGAAGCAAGTGTCTTTAAATTTTATGGCTGCAATCACCATCCCCAGTGATTTTAGAGCCCAAGAAGAGGAAATCTGTCATTGCTTCCACCTTTTCCCCTTCTATTTACCATGAAATGATGGAACCAGATGCCATCCTTACATAATACGTAGCTCAAAATGTGTTAACAAGTTTTTATTAAATGAATAATGGGATAAATAAATAAATAGAATGGCCAGTTTCAAAGCCTTTCAATGGAAGACAGGGTCAAATGCCAGACCCTTGGCTTGATCTGACAGGGAAAATCTACTTCAGAATATTGCCTGTACTCTCGTCCTAAAGCAGACTAGGATGATCAGATAAGAAGCACATTTCCTTCTGTTTTTCTTGGAGACTGTGTTTGTCAGGTTTACCAGAGACTTCAGACCTCAGCATTGTTTTTATTTGTTGTGAATTCCTATATTTCTTGCATACTGTTCACTGATACTGCAAGATGAGTCCATTAAGTGTGTTCATAGGATGAAGATAAACAGCATGGGAGAGCAGAGATTACTATATTAACAGGCTAAAAGTCCAGAGGAAACAGGAGTAAATCAGCCAATAAGTTCAGTACAGTTCAGTTCAGTTCAGTTCAGTTGCTCTGTCATGTCCAACTCTTTGCAACCCCATGGACTGCAGCACACCAGACTTCCCTGTCCATCACCAACTCCTAGAGCCTGCTCAAACTCGTGTCCATCGAGTTGGTGATGCCATCCAACCATCTCATCCTGTTTTCCCTTTCTCCTCCTGCCTTCAATCTTTCCTAGCATCAGGGTCTTTTCCAATGAGTCAGTTCTTCGCATCAGGTAGCCAAAGTATTGGGAGTTTCAGCTTCAGCATCAGTCCTTCCAATGAATAAGAGTTTGCGCTATTTGTAGGGAAATAATAATCCCCTTTGACATTTTTAAGGCTATTTAAGACCTTTTTGCCCTCACTCACAGCTCAGTTGGTAAAGAGTCCGCCTGCAATGCAGGAAACCCCAGTTCAATTCCTGGGTTGGGAAGATCCCCTGGAGAAGGGAAAGGCTACCCACTCCATGGACTGTATAGTCCTTGGCATCCCAAAGAGTCAGATATGACTGAGCGACTTTCACTTAAGACCTTTTTTGGCATTTTTGTTATTCTCTCTTTAGAATTAGCTTAATTTGAGAAATAAAAGAACTGAGATATAGACAGGTCAATGACATGCAAATTCATCGCTGACTTAAAAAAATGCACAGCATGAGAGTGAACTTTTTGGGGGGCAAAATGAAGATTATTGCACAGGAGACAGCATTTCAGATAGCTCTGAGAAACTGCTCCAAAGAGGTAGGGGAAACATGATGTTTGTGATTTTGGTGAAAAGGGGGAAAGTGAAAGTGAAGTCGCTCAGTCGTGTCTAACTCTTTGCGACACCATGGACTGTAGCCTATCAGGCTCCTCTGTCCATGGGATTTTCCAGGCGAGAGTGCTAGAGTGGATTGCCATTTCCTTCTCCAGGGGATCTTCCCAACCCAGGAATCAAACCCAGATCTCCTGCATTGCAGGCAGATGTTTAGGGGGAGTACAAGCTATAAAGCACACATTTTTTTTTGCAGAAGGTTACTGCTAGTCAGGAGGAGAAGTAATCAACATGAAGGGATTTAGTGCTTCTCTGGCTATGAGGAGATGCAAGAATTGGGCTCATAAAATCAGCTCCTGAAAATATCTAACTATCTGAAGACCTGTTCTGCCAGTTTTTCCTGGAGCACAGAGTGCCTCATTTCTGCTCTCCACCCTAAACTCCTTTAAGGGGGTGTTGAAGGTCAGCGGCTGCAACAGTACAGGATCCTTGTAATGGTAGATGGCAAGTGTCAGTTTGAAGGTGATATCCTACCGTTTGTTTATCTGAGGGACTTGTACTCCATGCACAGCTTGAACATTGATCTCTGATTTCTGCTCCTTTACTTCAGAGCTTTGTTCACTAGCTTGTGATATCCTGAATGAACACCCTTTTTCTCAAGATCCTTTTGCCATCCCCTTCAGAAAATGTTTTAAAGATTGCATTTAAAATTGTTCTTGTTGAATAATATGATTTACTCTTATCTTCAAAAAGGATCACACAACAACCTTGAATAGTAACTGATCAGACAAAGCTAGTGATCTTCTACACCTTTATGAGAATTTTGAGTTTGGGTATTAGCTGATGAGAAGCAATGAAATTTCCCCTTGTTAGCTGGTGAATTAATACTCTTCTATAATGGGTCATAGCTGTGCCTTCTGGCAGATGTTTTGGTACCACTTTTAAGTTAATCAAAAGCAATGAGCAGGCTTTCCTGGTGGCTCAGTAATGAAGAGTCCACCTGCCAATGTAGGAGTTTCAGGTTCAACCTCTGATCCGGGAAGATCCCACATACCAAGGAGCAACTAACCCCGTGTGCCACAACTATTGAACCTGTGCTCTAGAGCCCGGAAGCTGCAGCACGAGAAGCCAGGGCAATGAGAAGCCTGTGCACCCCAACTGGAGAGTAGCCCCTGCTCACTGCAACTAGAGAAAAGCCCGCTCAGCAAGGAAGACCCAGCACAGCCAAAAATAAACAAATAACAATCATATATATATATTAAAAAAAAATAATGTGCATGTTGCTATTTGGCTTTACACATAGCAGATCAGAAGTATTTCATTCATTTAGTCTGACTGCATAGTGCCCTCAGAAATAGAATGAAACACCAGGTATAACTAAATCAGGGCATTAATATTTCTAAACTATGAAGATATCTGAAATGATTATTCTAATTAAAATGATTTTCTTGGACAATTCATTTCCCATAGTCTATTAATAATGGAGAAGAAAATTTCTCCCTTTTTTTACAGTAAAATATTTGACATTTTTTCTTTCCCTTTTTTCCTCGTGTCAGGTGAGTGTATGCTCCTCGGTTCTGTCTCGTCACAACAAAGATTTGGAGTGATGGACATTAAAGCCCTCGGTGCGTCACAGCTCTCGGGTCTTGTACAGACCATGTTATGGCTCTTAGACAAATCCGTGTTACAGCTCTACTTTATTTAGAAAATAGCAAGAGAATCCATCTTGGAGGCATGAGGGCATTCCGACCCAAAGATGCAAAGAGAAGAGAGTGGAGGAGCGTGCGAGCGCGCGTAAGAGAGAGCGAGCTTTGGCTCCTCTTTTTATATGTTTTTTTCCTTGCCCTGGGCCTGCCCTATGTAAATTGGGCTAGCCAGGAGTGCTGTTTGTTCTACCTGAGGTCCTCACTCAGGTCCTCAGACCTTCCTTTGTTCTATTTTCGTGGGCTTTTCCCTTCCTTGTCTTGTAGCCACGGCCATTTTGGACTCCTGTTTCCTATTCTAACTACATAACACTTGCTTAAGGGGCTCATGCTCAGTTGCTTCAGCTGGGTCTGACTCTTTCTGACCCCATGGGCTGTAGCCCACCAGGCTCCTCTCTCCATGGGATTTCCCAAGCAAGAATACTGGAGTGGGTTGCCATTTCCTTCTCCAAGGGGTCTTCCTGACTCAGGGATCAAACCTGTGTCTCCTGTGTCTAAAGCATTGAAGGCGGATCCTTTACCCACTGAGCCAACCAGGAAATCCTTGCCTAAGCAGTAAAGCTATCTCTTTCTTGATTTATTTCTGAGGCACTGATATACTTTGGAGGTTTTGCACATTATTATTCCTTAGTTATCATTATAATAACAAAATAATTTTCCTAAATCCACCTTTCACTTTTGGCTAACCTAGTGATTGAACAGGGTTTCTCAAAACCTAGTAAGGCTTTGTTAGAAGCTCTGTAAGAGGCAATTCAAGGTTAAAATTCAGCTCGACTCTCCAGGCAAACCCAGCACCTTTACTCCCACCCCCAGGCAGCTCTGTGGTTTCCTCCTCTCCCCTCCCCCAGAGAAGGAAGCTCATCAGCATTAGCACACAAATGCAAAATCTGCAGCCAGGCTTCTCGCTAGGAATACAAATGAAGGGCAGGTAGTTGAGGAGCTTGGAAAGCTGAAATCAGTCACAATGAGAAGGGTGAATAGATGAGAGACTGAAAGTGGGGTAAAGTGTTTAGCTTTTGTCATTAAAAGTGACGTCTTTAACTCCTTGCCTTCTAGAGACTACCCCTCATCAAATAATAGAGCTTGGCCATCAAGAGTTCCTGGGTTAAAAAAATAATAAAAAGGTTATCCAGTTTCCTTTTATAAGATGTAATGATAAAATTAGATATTGGCTTCACTGGAGCATATAGAGTCTGGGACACTGAGTAATTTGCTGGTAGGCTTTTTATTAAAAAGGAAAAAAAGAGGTCTACGTTAGATAACTAGTGCGTTTGCCCTTTTCCTCTCAGTCACTGCTTTTAGCTCAATGCAAATTGTGTTTTACTGCATTTACATTTGGCTTAATTTTGATTTGGGAGGTGAATTTGGCTGGAAGCTTGAATCTCATTTTTTCATCAGCTCTACCTTATCTGGTAATCAGTGGCAGAGACTTCTCATGGCTATTTGTAACAATTTTGAGATTGGTGACTATAAGTAAGTCTATACCTAGATTGCTGAAGCTTTGGATATGCTGAAACCTGAATATCCCAAAAGAAATAATGTAGGCAAAGCAACCAGCAATGTGCAAAACAGTCCCAAATTAAAATCTAAATGTCAAAGCATGATGCTACCTCAGTGGTTAGAAAGAAAATTACAGACTAAGGGAGATGCCTTAGAATATTTTTTAAGGCAAGCCAAGAGACACAGAAGTAAGTATTCAACTTAATTAAAATTCAGGGTTCCTACAGCACTGTTTTGAATTAGAGCTAAAAGGTTTTGTTATAATTGAGTACATTTCTGACCAACAGGCACATGAAAAGATGCTCGATAGCACTGATTATTAGAGAAATGCAAATCGAAACTACAATGAGGTATCACCTCACACCAGTCAGAATGGCCTTCATTAAAGAGGCCACAAATAAATTCTGGAGAAGATGTGGGACCCTCCAACTGTTCATGGGAATGTAAATTCATTTAGCCACTATGGTGAACAGTATGGAGGTTCCTTAAACAATCTAAAAATAGAGCTACCATATGATCCTGAAATCCCACTGCTAGGCATATATCTCAAGAAAACTGTAATGGAAAAGGTACATGTACCCCAATGTTCTGGCAGCACTATTTACAATAACCAAGACATGGAAGCAACCTGTGTCCATCAACAGGTGAATGGCTAGAGAACATGTGAATTATGCACAATGGAATATTAGCCTTAAAAAAAAGAATGAAATAATACCATTTGCAGCAATATGGATGGACCTAGAGAGGATAGTATTAACTGAAGGGAATCAGTCAAAAAAAAAAGACAGATGTCATTATGATATCACTTACATGTGGGATCTAAACAAAATGAAAGAGACAAACGAACTTTAAAAAGGAGATGATGCTGTGAAAGTGCTGCACTCAATATGCCAGAAAATTTGGAAAACTCAGCAGTGGCCACAGGACTGGAAAAGGTCAGTTTTCATTCCAATCCCAAAGAAAGGTAATGCCAAAGAATGCTCCAACTACCACACAATTGTACTCATCTCACATGCTAATACAGTAATGCTCAAAATTCTCCAAGCCAGGCTTCAACAGTATGTGACCTGTGAACTTAAAGATGTTCAAACTGGTTTTAGAAAAGGGAGAGGAACCAGAGATCAAATTGGCAACATCCGTTGAATCATCAAAAAAGCAAGAGAGTTCCAGAAAAACATGTATTTCTGCTTTATTGACTATGCCAAAGCCTTTGACTGGTGGATCACAACAAACTGTGGAGAATTCTTCAAGAGATGGGAATACCAGACCACCTGACCTGTCTCTTGAGAAATCTGTATGCAGGTCAGGAAGCAACAGTTAGAACTGGACATGGAACAACAGACTGGTTCCAAATAGGAAAAGGAGTACGTCAAAGCTGTGTACTGTCACCCTGCTTATTTAACTTATATGCAGAGTACATCATGAGAAACACTGGGCTGGAGGAAGCACAAGCTTCCAGATTGCCAGGAGAAATATCAGTAACCTCAGATATGCAGATGACACCACCCTTATGGCAGAAAGTGAAGAAGAAGTAAAGAGCCTCTTGATGAAAGTGACAGAGGAGAGTGAAAAAGTTGGCTTAAAGCTCAACATTCAGAAAACGAAGATCATGGCATCTGGTCCCATCATTTCATGGCAAATAGATGGAGAAACAGTGGAAATAGTGTCAGATTTTATTTTTCTGGGCTCCAAAATCACTGCAGATGGTGATTGCAGCCATGAAGTTAAAAGACGCTTACTCCTTGGAAGGAAAGTTATGACCAACCTAGGTAGCACATTAAAAAGCAGAGACATTACTTGGTCAACAAAGGTCCGTCTAGTCAAAGCTATGGTTTTTCCAGTAGTCTTATATGGATGTGAGAGTTGGACTATAAAGAAAGCTGAGAGCCAAAGAATTGATGCTTTTGGACTATGGTGTTGCAGAAAACTCTTGAGAGTCCCTTGAACTGCAAGGAGATCCAACCAGTCCATCCTAAAGGAAATCAGTTCTGAATATTCATTGGAAGGACTGATGCTAAAGCTGAAACTCCAATACTTTAGCCACCTGATGTGAAGAACTGACTCATTTGAAAAGACCCTGATGCTGGGAAAGATTAAAGGTGGGAGGAAAAGGGGACGACAGAGGATGAGATGGTTGGATGGCATCACTGACTCAATGGACATGAGTTTGAGTATACTCCGGGAGTTGTTGATGGACAGGGAGGCCTGGAGTGCTGCAGTCCATGGGGTCGCAAAGAGTCAGACATGACTAAGTGACTGAAGTGAAGTGACAAAACAGAAATAGAGCTACAGATGTAGAAAACAAATGTATGATTATCAGCAGGTATGTGGAGGGAGGGATAAATTGGAAGATTGGGATTGACATATACACACTACTGTATATAAAATATGGGCTTCCTAGGTGGCTCAGTGATAAAGAATCTGCCTGCCAGTGCAAGAAAGGTAGAGGGACATGGGTTCGATTGCTTGGTCATGAAGATCCCCTGGAGGAAGAAATGGCAACCCAGACCAGTATTCTCACCTGAAAAATCCCATGGACAGAGGAGCCTGGCAGGCTATAGTCCATGAGTTCCAAAGAGCCAGACACAACTGAGTGATGGAGCACAGTTCCATCAGCTCAGTAGCTCAGTCATGCCCCACTCTTTGTGACCCCATGGGTGGTAGCACACCAGACTTTCCTGTCCATCACCAACTCCCGGAGGAGCCTACACAAACTCTTGTCCATCGTGTACATGATGCCATCCAACCATCTCATCCTCTGTCATCCCCTACTCCTCCCGTTTTCAATCTTTACTAGCATCAGGGGCTTTTCAAATGAGTTGGTTCTTCGCATCAGGTGGCTAAAGTATTGGAGTTTCATTTTCAGCATCAGTCCTTCCAAAGAACATTCAAGACTGATTTCCTTTAGGATGGACTGGTTGGATCTCCTTGCAGTCCAAGGGACTCTCAAGAGTCTTTTCCAACACCACAAGTTCAAAACATCAATTTGTTGGCGCTCAGCTTTCTTTATAGTCCAACTCTCACATCCATACATGACTGAACACACACAAATATAAAATAGATAACTAATAAGGATCTGCTGTATAGCACAGGGAACTCTACTCAGTACTCTGTAATGATCTGTATGGGAGAAGACTCTAGAAAAGAGTAGATATATGTAAGTATGACTGATTCACTTTGCTGTATACCTGAAACTGACCCAACATTGTGAGTCAACTATATCCAATAAAAAATAAAGTAAAACCAATAGAAAGAACTTGCAAGTGTTCTAGTAAATGATTCAGTAATGAATAAAATGTACGTTCTATGTATTTTATCCTCAGACAAAATCATCACCGTTCACAATTTGGTGTATGTCCTACTCTAAAGAAACAGAAACACATCCATATAAGTACAAACACACCCATATTTCCAAGAATGAGATGTGAAATACAAACTACTCTTTGATCTGCTTCTTGGATATTTTTTATGTCTGACCATTAATATGGACATCTGGCATCCTTTTTTAACTGATACATGCAATGAAACACTTTTCCTTACATAACTATGTCATAATATATTTAACAATCTTATAACAATCACTATTTAGGTTGCTTGATAGTAGCTATTGTAAACATGTGCATTAGACACCTTTTGATACAAAATTTATGACATTTGTCTAATAATTCCCAAAGACAGTTGTCTTAAATCTATTTACAGTATTTGAGTATGTGTATTTTTTATATTATTTATAAAATATATATTTTTATATTATTAATATTTCACCTTAGTTCTCTAGAAAGTTTGTTCCAATCTTTATTTCCTCAATTATGGGCCTTCCTCCATTTTACCAACAATGGATATAATCTTTTTTTTTTTTTAATATTCATTTATTGGGCTGTGTCAGGTCTTCTGTTGTGGCATGTTGGATCTTCAATCTTCCTTGCAGCCTACGGGATCTTAATTGCATCATGTGAGATCTAGTTCCCTGACCAGGGATCGAACCTGGGCCCCCTGCATTAGAAGCATGGAGTCTTAGCCACTGGACTACCAAGGAAGCCCCATAATCTTGTTTTTAATCATTATCAGTTTTTAAAGTGATAAGTAACATTTTTTTTTCTTTCTTTTCCTGTTATTGACTTAAACATCTTTTGATATTTCACTTGCACAATTTTTTCAATTTTTTTTTATTGTTTGTCCATTTTGTATGATTTAGCTCATCGTTTCTTAAAAGAGATCTCCCTCTATAGGTATATAGGTATAAGTAGATATATAAGCAGGTAGGTGAAGATAGATAAAAAATTGTCTTTCAGCTTCATTTATGTCTTTGCCTATTCAAAAAACCTATGTAGCCACCTGCCACTATTTTACATTAAATTTCCTGGTTTTGATGTTATGAAAAGTCTTTTTTTTAATTGAAAGAAAAAGCTCACATATCTTCCTTTAATTTTTATTTTCTGTTTTCTTTTTAATTTATTCTTTTGACTATTCCTTCCTTTTGAATGTATTTGTACTTGAAGGGGACAGACTTACTTTTGTCCCCCAAACAGTTGTCAGTACACTCCAAATCATTTATTAAACAATCAGTCATTTCCTCTTTGACTTTAAAATGTCACCTATGTTATATGATAAGGATCAGAATATGCCATCCCCAAATATGCCATTTTAGCATAAGACTTGTTTTAAGCTGAAAGCAATCAAAAAAACAGCAAACATGGAAAGGGGGCTCTGCCCTCCCCCTGCCTGCCTAAAGCAAGAAATAAATTCCTGTTTGTGAAGGTTTATCCCCTTTTTCTTCCTGTACCAGGAAGCAAAAGCAATCATTATCACTGGAGACAAAAGAAGGCATTGGGATGGGCCTGCACAAATAAATCTGACTAAAATAATCCTCTTTTTCCATTAGTTTACCCTGTATATTTACCTTCTCATAACTTACCACCCCTAGAAGCTCAAATCCCTTTTTGTTTGTCTCATCATGTCTCCCCAAATTTATTATCCTTTATTAAAATGATATAGAAACCCCTGGATTTAACTGCTTCTTTGAGTTTGCCTTCATTTCTTTACTAGAAAAGCCTTTGTGCATGTAATGGTTAAAATGCTAAAATCAAATAAAATGTAAATATCTATTCTCATATTAATATTTTGCCAGTTTATGCCCCTCCTGTGGTCAAAAGGCTATAATAGGCTTTCTGAGAAATATAAAGAATGAAGCATGATGTTTGCCCACAGGAGACAATCTAGTTAGGAAAAATTGTTTGGAAGTAGCTCCAATAAAAGTTTATCAAAAGTGTACTAATACAATTATGTAAAGTTTAAAAATAAAATAAAATAAAAAAAAGTGTACTAAACATCATTATAATACCATTTTATGACGCAAAGATCCAATCAGTATCTATATACCAGGTGCTGCACCAGATACTATTTGTAGAAGCTAACTACTTAATCAAGGGACTCAGATCTACAAAGTTAACTATACAAGTAAATAAGTAAGTGTTAGTCGCGCCTGACTGTTTGCAACCCCATAGACTACAGCCCACCAGGGTCCTCTGTTCATGAGATTTCCCAAGCAAGGATACTGGAGTAGATTGCCATTTCCTTCTCCAGGGGATCTTCCCAACCCAGGGATCGAACCCAGGTCTCCTGCACTGCAGGCAGATTCTTTACCGACTAAGCTACAAGGGAAGCCCATTAACTACACAAAGATGTGATCTATTCATCTACATGATAGTTAGAATGCTGTGTGTGTACTCCAAAAGAAAGTTGCAGATGGTAAGGAGGTCAGTCACGGGAATGGTTAAATTGTAGGACCAATATATGGACCTAGGAGAAGACAATATGTTACTAGGCAGAGCAAGAGAAGAGGATTCTGGGCCCATAAAGAAAGACATTAAGAAAATGCAATCTGAGAATTGCCTGGGGGTCCAGTGGTTAGGACTGCACTGTCTTTGCTGAGGGCCTGGGTTCAATCCTTGATTGGGCAACTAAGATCCTGCAAGCCCCATGGCACAGTCAGGAAAAAATAAATAAAATAAAAGCATGAGTATCGCTAACATGTAAAACATTGTGTTTGCTTTGAGGGAACCGAATAGTGGAAAGAAATAAACCCAGAAATGTACATTTAAGCCAGATCATGAAGTGCTGAATTTTTGAATAGGGTATAAAAAGCATCAATTTTTAAAACAACTTCAATATATATTAGATACTCTGAGTGCCCTTTACCTCATCATAGCAAAAGAGTTGAATTTATTTCTTCAAATTTGGAATTTACATTTGAGTTGGTGAGCCCTAAAATACCAAGTTCTTGACAAATGTTAAATTTACTTTAGGGGGCCATAGAAGCAGCTATCCTCCAAAACGCAGAAAGAGGCTTGTATGACAGCTGATGGGGAGAACTAACAACAAAATAAAATACTACGAACAAAGAAATAAATAGTGGTTTCAACTATAAGCCTTGAGGGCAAAGGTTCCAAATTGCAGGCATTGATTTGCAATCAACCTGCTTTTCATTGAGTTAATTTACTTAATAAAGACCATTTTTATTGAATGATGATTAGTAATTACCTTTTCAATACTCAGGAGTTTAGCCAGTTTATGGTGAAAATGATGATGATAGTAATATAATAGGAGCCCACATTTGAAGCTTTTTGATAGAGAATTTTTGTAGGATGAATTTTGTCCTGAAAGCTTTATATGCATTGTACTGTTTAGCTGTCAAAAAAATCCCCTGAGGTCGATACTGTTTTTACTCCATTGGCCCTTGAAGAAACTGAAGCTTAAAGAGACAGTGTATCTTTCCTAAAGTCATACACTTAGTTGAAAATCCAGGTCTCAAAATCTACTTGACTTTGGAAATGGACATTCTTAATGTTGCTTGCATTGTTGTTTTAAAGAGGGAATTCTAGCAATAAGTGAAAGCCAAAACAGGAATAGGCTAACTAGAAAGAGAGAAGCCAAGAGCCTGGTGCAATAGTCCAGGCAAAAAAACAAACAAAGTCTGGCATGGGGCTCTAACCCTGAGGATGAAGAAGTTGGAGCCATTTCCCAGATTAATGAACCAGACTTGGACACCCATTGGATGTAAAGGATAAGAAAGAGGCATGAGTTAAAGTGATTTGGGAATACAGCTTGAGTGACTAAGCAGGTTATAAAACTGTCTTCCAGTATAGTGCATGCAGGTCAATGAGCAGGTTTTAGTGCGACACTCAGAGGAGTGATCAGAACGGAAGTTACACATTTTGGAATCAGTTTCACTTCAATAATAGCTCATACCATGGGGGTAGATGACTTTAACCACCAAGGTGAGAATCTGTAGTAAGATGAGATAAGAACACAGGCTAGAATATTGAAAAAAATCCAAGGTATACCAGGGGTCAACACAGATGCTGTGAGAGTTTAAGGATGGCTGAATTTCATTCTGACTAAGGGCGTTAGGAATGTCTTCTTGGAGGAGGTGGGATTCACGGTGGAATTTAAAGGTGCAGGTGGAGAGAGTAGTGGAAGATGGAAATTCCAGGCTGAGAAAACAGTTTGAATAATAGTTGATGAATGGCATTTCAGAAACTTGGGAGCGTATATGGGAAGGGTAAAGTTGGGTTGGGCAGTCGTTGGTAGAGCTGGAGAGAGGATGGGGTCAGTTTGTAGAGGATATGAATTGGTATGGAAGAATTTTAGGCAGGAGGGTTTTGTGGTTAGTTCTGAGTTTCAGGAAGAAAGCTTTTTGAAGACTCTCCATGGGAAATACGAGGCTCTGACCTTTTCCAGGCCAGATCTCCAAATGACCGCTGTGTTAGGGAACCAGAGAAAAGTGTCTTAGGCATTTTTAAGCACAAAAGGATGTGAATGAATGTATTTCTTTATAATAAACCCTAGGAAATCTTTAACTCAGACCCCTATCTGACCCATGAACTAAAGAAAGAAACTCATTAATCATCTAATTATGAAATATCTGGCTTTTAACTTGAATGAATTTACCAATGAGTTATGACAGCATTTCAGTAGAAAAATATCTTTCATCATCACTGTAACATAAAGAATGGAATCTTAAATTATATATTATTTACAGTGTTGAAAATTGGAAATTGTTCAAAAGTCTGCCACTCTGAAGAATAAATTACTTGTGACTCTATAATTATTTTATACTTCAGATACAATGTATTTTTCCTTATAAGTAGACACATTAAATTTAAAGAAATTTTTCTGATTCAGGGAGTTACATAGCTTTCTTCATTTTCATATCTTAGTGATTTATAAAGAATATTTTAATGCTAAGTTTTATTTTGGAAAAAGGAGAAAAAATGCCCTAAGAATTGTTGTTATTCCTAGAAATTGTTCTGTTTATTCAAGGCTATTAAGTTTTCTTAAAGCAGTTTAAAAAGGTTCTTCTATTATGTTCTGCTTCTCATTTCATATATCGCACATATTTTTTTTAGAAATGCTAATACTGAAATGCTTTTGATTGTGGATTTCCAGGGGAATACAGGAATAGTATTCCTGAAAAAAGCACACACACACACAAATGAATGAAGAGAACCGGGAATGATTCCAATGACATTTTAAATAAGAATGTTCAAAAGCCTCTCCATTGTGCTTTGCTATTTGTAGGAAGAGTTAGAAGTTTTGCTAGCTCATGTCCACAGCTGTTTAGAAAAGTTTTCACAGGAGATGGGAAGGAAATGTACCTTTATCCTGAGGGAAGGGGAATAGGGATTCTGCTGGGCTGACTTTAACCTTAAACACCAGAGATGAAAGTGGAAACTTTCTCTTATGAGAGAGTTAACAGCAGTGTACTGGACTTAACAAACTCTCCCTGGAAGGCTTGCTGCTAAATCTATGTTCAGCAATATTTGTACCTGATTTATGCTCTGGATCAGAAGGTCAAGGGAGGTTTAAATTCATTTATCTTAGCCCAAGGACTTGAGGGAGAATAGAATCCCTCTTCACCTCCCTAAGGAAGCCACTTTGCTAGTAGTAGTAGTATTTTCTTTCTTCTTTTCTTTGTTTTTTTTTTTTTTTTTTTTTTTTTAATTTTATTTTATTTTTAAACTTTACATAACTGTATTAGATTTGCCAAATATCAAAATGAATCCGCCACAGGTATACATGTGTTCCACATCCTGAACCCGTATCCACTCTTTCACTGTGCTATTACGATTTGAATGAGTTTTCCTAGTATTTTTTCAATTTCTGGGGAGAACTGAAATAAAAGGAGATTCTATGATTGAAGTGGCTTCCCTGGTGGCTCCAACAGTAATGAATCTGCCTGTAATACTGGAGACCGGGCCCTATTCCTGGGTCAGGAAGATCCCCTAGAGAAGGGAATGGGTATCCATTTCATGGACAGAGGAGCCTGGTAGGCTACAATCCATGGGGTCCCAGAGCCAGGCACCATTGAGTAGCTGACACTTTCACTTTCACTTTCTCAAGGGTGAACATCACCTCCTCAGTGGATGTGAATTTGAGCAAACTTCAGGAGACAATGAAGGACAGGGGAGCCTGGCATGCTGCAGTCTGTCCATGAAGTCTCTAAGAGTCAGACATGACTTAATGGCCGAACAATAAAGGGTGAGTTTTCCCTGGACACAGACCTGGCTCGTGAGGGTTTATACCAACCAACTTGATCTTTTTAAAAAAATAATTTTATGTATTTATTTTTGGCTGTGCTGGGTCGTCGGTTCTCTGAGGGCTTTCTCTAGCTGCAGCGCACAGTCTTCTCATTGTGGCGGCTTGTCTTATTTCGGCGCCTGGGCTAGGGCTTGTGGGCTTTAGTCGTTGTGGTGCTCAGACTTAGTTGCTCGGAAGCATGTGGGATTTTCTGGGACCACGGATCAAACCCTTGCCTCCTGCATTGGCACGTGAATTCTTATCTACTGCACCACCAAATAAGTCCTCAACTTGACTTTTAACATTCATGACATTTCATAGCAGAACAATAGTAAGATATAAATAATCAGAAAGGCAGTTTTCCTAGACTGTGTTTTGAGATATATTCATGTGTTTCTTAAAAAAAAAGAAAAAAAAAATGACTTCTGGGCTCAACCATATCTGAGAAATGAAGAATTAAATAAAATTATAGGTTACTTTAGGAAGTCTCAAAACTAATGTATTTTGCAGAGCTCCAAGAAAAGATGAACTTGCGGCATTACTCACAGTTACACAGACACTGTACCAAGAAAGTATGTTGAAACAAAGTTTGGGAAATGGTGTAGTGACATTATGAATGAGTGAATGAATATCTAACACATCAACATCATTCTCTTTTAAAAAATACACACACACACACACATAAACACATTTCATCCTCACAAAAATTATACATATTAGGTGCTATTATTATCCCCATTTTATAGGTGGGAAACCTAAGACACTTTCCCAAAGTCCCATAGATAACAAAGAAGGCTTCCTTCAAGTCACTTTCTAAATTTTTCCCTCAGTGGTAACCAAACATATTTGTTCATGAACCCATCAGTAACAATTTACAGTGAACTACTATGTCATAACTTATATAAGCACCACTAAGTCTATTATAAAATATAGCAAAATAAAAATTAAAAAGGATATGATAAAAATGGAATAACAAATGCTTTAAAGTAATCCTTTATTTTATTACTGAATACAAAAATTAATTTGCTCTTACTACAAATAATAAAACCACTATTATTGAATATACTTAATTTTAAAATTAATGTTTTCTGATAAACTGACTTGAAAATCTGATTCCAGATTAGGTTCAGTTAATATTGATAATTGGTTTGGTTGTTGGGAAAGACATGTCACAAAGTGTTATTATATAAAATAAACACTTGAGGTGTGTCGTATTGCTAATACTAATGAATATGCCTGTGTTTTACATACTCTTATTTTTTTTTAACTTCCTTTCAAACTATCACTCTTTTTTTCTTGTATCTTAACTAATGGGAAACTAAGACTTGAAGTAGAAATATCAAGCAGTCATTTTTTTACTGCTTATTTGTGCTTGTACTATTTGAATTACATTTTTAAACATTTGACTTTGAGTGTTAGGTTAAGGTAAACTAGAAAATATAATGGGCAAATGCAGTTAGCCACATGGCTGTCAAATGTCAGTATGTGCTGAAAGCACGGTGCTAGTGAAAGCCTTGTCGACCCCTCTACTCCCCTCAGCCTCCTGCTCCCCACACCTGGGATGAACGTCTGACACTTGGATGAGAACTTTGAAGTCATAGTATGTATCCCTAAATTAAAAATTAAGAAAGGTTAACTTTTATTATTCTTATTCCTTTTAATATTAATGGATTAGTTAGGCTGCACCTGGTCTTCGTTTCCGCACACAGGATCTTCGGTCTTCCTGGTGTCATGTGGGATCTTTAGGCACGGCGTGCAGACTCTCAGCTGCAGCCTGTAGGATCTAGTTCCCCGACCAGGGGTTGAATCTGAGCCCCCTGAGTCTTAGCGGAGTCTTAGCCATTGGACTGCCAGGAAGTCCTACTTTTGTTACTTTTAAAGTAAAAAATAGGTATACTCTTTCTAACTTCCAGTAGTTCATTGTGTTCACCTCTGGGGAACCCCCAGCCCACTTTGGAGACGACTCCTCTAGACTGTTCAACTTAAAAGACTAATCTGGTCAGAAATATTGGTTTCAATGAAAGCCAAAAACAAAAAAACTTCTTACTGAACTTACTGAAGTTCCAAGAGGTAACAATTTTGTTACCTCTTGGAAATGAACACTTTTTTTTAGTAGTAAAGTAGTATTTTATTCAAAATAAATTTATTCTCTAAGCAGATGCTATTCCCTTGAGTAAATGTCTTTTAAATTGACAATCAGTCTACCTTTATCTCTCTCTCTTTTTTTTTTTTTTTTTTTTTTGTGGCATATATAAATCCAGGACTCTATAGGATATCCTTTTCTTCTGTGTTGAAAATTTAGTTTACTGTGTTCCTGGATAACATGGAAGGTTGAGAGTGTACTTTGGAGATGGTTGTTGTTATTGTTTAGTTGCTAAGTCAGGTCCAACTCTTTGTGACCCCATGGACTGCAGCATATCAGGCTCCTCTGTCTTCTACTATCTCGTAGAATTTGCTCAAATCCATGTCCATTGAGTCAGTGGTGTTATCTAACCATCTCATCCTCTGCCACTCCCTTCTTCTCTTCTTCTTCTCTTGCCTTTTCCTAACGTCAGGTTCTTTTCCAATGAGTCAGCTCTTTGCAACGGGTGGCCAAAGTATTGGGGCTTCAGTTTCAGCAACAGTCCTTACAGGGTTGATTTCCCTTAGGATAGACTGATTGCAAATGGTGAAATCTCTCAGTTGTGTCCGGCTCTTTGCAATGCTATGGACTGTAGCCTGCCAGGCTCCTCCATCCATGGGATTTTCCAGGCAAGAATACCGAAATGGGTTGCTATTTTTTTTTCCAGGGGATCTACCCAATCCAGGGATCAAATTCAGGTCTCCCACACTGTGGGCAAACTCTTTACCCTCTGAGCCACAAGGGAATCCCT
The DNA here is from genome assembly GCF_019923935.1 of Bubalus bubalis. Lineage (NCBI taxonomy): Eukaryota > Metazoa > Chordata > Mammalia > Artiodactyla > Bovidae > Bubalus > Bubalus bubalis. The sequence goes on along the minus strand of NC_059169.1, from coordinate 34,458,545 downwards.
GATTGGAGATGGTAGAGTTAGAGGTAGAGGTTAAAGACATCAGAGGAAAGTTGCATCTTGGTGACTAGATAGGAAAAAGTTGCAGGAACTTAGCTATTGCTGGATTAGGCTTTTCTTTTTGCAAAAAGTAGAACCCATTATTTCTGTAAAAGATTTCAGTTACCATTTAGTAACTTTTCTCATCAGATCCAGTGCCATGTTGCAATGTAGAGTGAGCAGGGCAGTAGCATTTACTCAACTTGGTCTGGAGCTCTCAGGGAGGCAGCTGCAGGAAACTGGAAGCCACTAGGTTCCCCCAGTGGCTCAGACAGTAAAGAATCTCCTGCAACTCGAGAGACCTGGGTTCGATCCCTGGGTTGGGAAGATCCCCTGGAGAAGGGAATGGCTAACCACTCCAGTATTCTTGCCTGGAGAATTCCATGGTCAGGGGAGACTTATGGATTATAGTCCATGGGGCTGCAAAGAGTTGGACATGACTGAATGACTAACACACACACACACACACACACACACACACACACACACACACACATATCCAGGGCTAAGCCTAGCACCTCTTACATAGATGATGTTCAATAAGTATTTGAGGAATAAATGATTAAATGAATTTATAAAACAAAGATATACTGCTGGTGTCTAAGAAAGAAAAGGTATGAACAAGTAGCCATTTTGGGAAATTCGGTTAATCATATTATGTGAAATGAATTAGAAGAAGAGAAATCAAACTCTTAAAGGTGAGAGAGACAGAGAGAAGCAAATCTGGGATGATAAAAGCAATATAATGACTTTGGATGGAGCACATTCTAGAAAGTTATCTAGTTACTCCCTTTGCCCATGTTATTTCCATAGGCTGCTCTAATCATAGCAGGAACAAAGTCTGTGGGAGGGTGTAGAGAAACAGTGAAAGCTGGTGTATGAATGGTAGCTTCATTTTAGGTTGGCTGTGGCATGAATACATGCCCACCGGTGGTTAGAACCCTGTGATGCTATTGCTCTGCATGCATTGCAGGTCTGATTGTACTAGATCTCTGGCATCATCTTGATAGTCCAAGCAAGGTCCTGTCTCCTGGTGTAGGAGGACATGCTACCAGAAGGCAGAATGTGTTCTCTAATGACTAAACAGTGTAATTACATCACAGAAAGGGAAGGACTTCCATTATTCGATTTTGCAGAGACTATTGGGGAACATTAGAGTTGCTTGAACTTGGCGAGTATTTACCACCTGATTGATTTTGCCTCAGGTAATGCTGGTATCCTAGCATCTCAAACCACTGCTGACTCCCAGGTATTGAGCAGTTCTGGGAAATTGCTGCTAACCCTGAGAGAAAAAGTACATTTCCTTAAAAGGGATATTGACTCTCATTGCAATCCTTCTTCAAGAGCCAGATGAGAGGGGCTCTATAGCAGACACAGAATGAAAAGATACCTATTCAGCCAGTGTGTCTTAATTATGAATATAAAGCTAAAGGTGGCACTAGTGGTAAAGAACCTGCCTGTCAATGCAGGAGATGTAAGAGGCTGGGGTTTGATCCCTGGGTAGGGAAGATGCCCTGGAGAAGGAAATGGAAACCCACTTCAGTATTCTTGCCTGGAGAATCCCAAGGACAGAGAAGCCTGGCAGGCCCCAGTTCATAGGGTCACAAAGAGTTGGACAGGACTGAAGCCACTTGGCATGCACACATGCAGAGATAAGACACCAAAACCATGGCATCAGGAGAGATTAGACCGTCACATGAGAGATTGATATGAGATTGACAGATGTAAAGAGAATTGGCGATAAGAAGGAACTAATATTGATACTTGTGAACCACCCTCCATGAGCCAGCTGCTGTGCTTGAAAGCACAAACCTTATCTTATCATGAATTCTTATAAAATTTGAGAGATAAGTAGTACTTTTCAATAAGGCTGAAGAAACTCAGAGGGGTTAAGACACTCACCTAAAGCCACACGGTTTCTTCTGGCAGCAGTGAAGTGAAGTGAAAGCGGCTCAGTTGTGTCCGAATCTTTGCGACCCCTGTACAGTCCATGGAATTCTCCAGGCCAGAATACTGGAGTGGGAAGCCTTTCACTTCTCCAGGGGATCTTCCCAACCCAGGGATCGAACCCAAGTCTCCCACATTGAGGGTGGATTCTTTACCAGCTGAGCCATAAGGGAAACTTTCTGGCAGAGCAGGGACCAAATGAGGATATTGCTGACTTCAAGTCTCAGTCTTTCAACTCTCATGTTCATTCTCTACAATGAATCAGTAGAACAAATAAATAAATTGGACAATTTATTTTTGCAGGAAATGACTCCCTTCATAAAATAAGCAAATAAATTAATGAATAAAATGACTCATGAGAGTCTTAGTTATAGGTGTGCTCCCTACCAGCACGTATATTCCACGCAAAGGGTCAAAACCCACCTTGATGATGTTGACATAATCTATGACAACACCACAGCATAATTTGTTCTGGTTCTACTTGGAGAGACAGGAGAGGGGAATAACTGAGTAAAGGAGCTAGGAGATGCAACTAGGCACCTGGCTATTTCTTCTGGCTAAGATACGTGGCAGGTTCATTACCTTATGTTTAAAGCAGTGTATGTCATGAGGGTTTTTCTATATTTTCCACTCTTGGAGAGATCCCCTAGAAGTTTATTTTCAAGATTTGAAAGTGATTCTTTTCTATCTCAATATCTAAGCTTAAAAGCTTAGACATTTATATCATGATTATACAACATTAAAAAAAGAAGAAACTGTCGTCTCTTCTATATGAAATGCTCTCATAATGTTGTTAATGCCTGCCAAACAAACACGAGTCAGAGATTCAAGGCAAAGTTTGTAGAACTAGTGCTAACTGTCTCGTGTTAGTGGAGAAATCAGCGAAACAAATACAAGATTTTCTTTTCGTTTCGCTTACCACAAAACTCAGTCACCCTTTCAGGTGAATCAATTATGCAATTACACTTTGAATTGATAAGACTCTCAGGCAGACCACATCAATGACTTAGTGATCTACCCTCAACTTCTCCACTTCTGCTTGTGAATTATATCTAGTGGGCTGCAAGAAGTGCGAGATCCAGATCCAGAAGGCAGGTGAGGTGGAGAAGGCAAGTGGAGAAAACACCCACTCCTTTACTAACCTATCTGAGAACCAACCACTGGGAAGCCAGGTTGTATCAAATCTTACCTTCTGCTACAATGGCTGAAGTCAGCCTTTTTATGTGTCTAAATGGGAGATAAATTGTTGTTCACAGAACATGGTAATGTGGCATCATTTCTGTTGGGTTTGGACAGAAAAATACCTGTTGTTACTGGAAAAGCAATAAGAAATTTGAAAATGAAGTTTATACGACCTCTTTATAGCCAAAGAGCAGTCATTTGAAAGATTGTCTTTCTCACAATGGAAGCTGATTTTATATTCCTAATGAGGCATGGGAGACAAAAATCTGCTCTTGAAACATTTCAATTCTCTGCAGTGTTCTCTATTTAATTAGAATTATTCCCTATAAGAATCTCCCCAGCTAGCAATCTAATAGCCATTAGTGGAATTTATTCACTGTTTAAATTGCTAAAGTTTAGGCTTGGTTCCAAGGATTTGGGCAGGTAACTAAGAAAGGGTTTGGCCTTTTAAGTCAAATCCTTGCCTCATCTCTCCCTTCAGTGGATGTATAAGAACTCGTGTAAAAAATAAATAAATAAACTCAGTCTTAGCAAAGGAGATTCTTTTTGGTGGGGAAGAGAGAGAACACAGATGATGGAGTAGCAGATAATTACATATATCTGATAGTGAAAGTGTTAGTCGCTCAGTCATGTCAGACTCTTTGAGACCGCATGGACTGTAGTCCACCAGGCTCCTCTGTCAATGGAATTCTCCAGGCAAGAAAACTGGAGTGAATTGCTATTCCCTTCTCTAGGGGATCGTCCCAACCCAGGGATCAAACTTGGGTGTCCTGCATTGCAGGCAGATTCTTTACTGTCTGAGCCACCAGGGAAGCCCCATATGTATATAGCTGAATGTACCTGCAAATCTGGTGAACTTGGGAAAATTTTAAGTAAGTTATTTTTTCTCCCTTTGGTAAATGTAATTGCAGATGTGAATCCTAGAGTTTAATGATGTATGAGATAGACAACAAATTAAAACAATAAAAATGGATCTGCCACACTTATTAAGTCAGCATTTTTTCATTGTCTATAGGGGAGAAAAGAAAGCTACAGTAGTAATAACCAACCTCAAATTAGGGAGGCTCACAATTATAACTTCAGTACAGTCCTTCAGTGACCTTTATTTATCAGTTTTATCAAATTCAAAAAGAATGTGTAATTTAATGTTTCAATTTTTAAATTAATAACTCTCCATTTTTAGGTTAGTATGATTAGAATAATTGAAAAATAATTGCATTTTATAGTTATTAGGATTAGGAAAATCAATTAAATAAAATGGTATGTTTCCAAAGGTTAACTGACCAGCAATGTGAATGATAAATTTTGAGTAAACCATTACATAAATTGTTCTTCAATTTAAGAGAACTCATATATTGTTCAACTACTTTCTCAATTCTGATTCATTAAAACACAACACAGTAGAGGATAGAAAATATATTTTCATGACTTTCTGTTTAGACATGTTTTAAGTACTTTTTATATCAAAAAATATGAAGGTTTGTATATTTTCAATATTTTATAGGATTAGAATTGCAGAGAAGTATTGGATCAGATATACTATTAATCTGTGATTTGAAGGAGTAGTAGCAACAATTATAGCAATAAAAATAAGGTTAGAGGGACTTCCCTGGTAGTCCAGTGCCTAAGACTCTGTGCTCCCAATGCAGGGGACCGGGTCTGATTCCTGGTCAGGAAACTAGATCTCACATGCTGCAACTAAAAATCTCACATGCCTCAACTGAGATCCAGTGCAGCCAAATTAATGAATATGTATATGTAAAAAAAAAAAAAATTGTGTTGGATCTCCTGTAAGAAGATAGTTTGGAATAGCCTCATTTTAACTAATAATTCATTGCTCATGTATGAAGATGCCATAATGGAAAATGTCATCAATGTGGAATGCATTTAAGAGGTGTTTCTCTGGGATCATTAATAGAAAGATTCAACTATGATATGGTCAAAACACGGGACTTGGATTCAAAAGTCTGGACTTGAAGATATTTTCACTTGCATCCTATATGATTTGTAGCAACCCTCTCATCTACAGAAATTCCAATTTCCTGTTATGTAAAATAGAAATATTAATTTCTGTCCTTACAAACATCTCAGGGCCACCTGTGAGGATCAAAGGTCAAAATGAGTTTCGATACGTGAAAGCAATAAGTCAACAGTAGGGTACTGTAATAAATTACCATGATTTACACAGACATGGCCCCAATTTGCATATTAAAATCTGGATCCAGAACTTGGGGGTGGAAATAGAGATAGGGTACTTTGGTACATAACTATATTTAGTTTAAAATGACCTTATTTCTATTCTGTATAAAGTAAAGTGGCTGCCTAACAACTAAAGCTGCCATTTATGAAGTCCTTTGTTTATTGCTTGTAATTATGCCACAAATATTGCAAATCTAAGGCATGTGCCAGATCCTGGGAATAAAATATCCTTTGCCCTGTCAAGAAGTATATAAACCAACTTGAAGATTATAAAGATATGTCATAATTTGTTTTAATTTTTTAATTTTTTTTGGTAACACCCCATGGCATGTGGGATTTTAGTTCCACAAACAGGCATCAAAACCGTGCCCCCTGCCTTGGAAGCACAGAGTCTTAACCACTGGACCACTAGGGTTATAATTTTAATTATAAAACAGTTCACAAAAAGAACAGTTTATATTCTTTCATATGTGAGTAAACCAATGCTCAGAGATGCTAAGTAACCACCCTAAGATCATTCAGCCTGCAAGTGGTGGCACCAACATGAGGTGCCTTCTGTCAATGTCAAAAGTAAGTGGTTTGGACCGTATATGTTTGTATGTGTGCGTGCTCAGTTGCTTAGTTGTGTCCTGCTCTTTGCAGCCCGTTGGACTGTAGCCCACCAGGCTCCTCTGTCTGTGGAATTTTCCAAGTGAGAATGTTAGAGAGGGTTGCCATTTCCTACTCCAGGGGATCTTCCGGACCCAGGGATCGAACCCACATCTCTTGTATCTCCTGCATTGCAGGTGGATTCTTTACCAATTGCGCCACCTGGGAAGCCTTTATGTGTGTATGGCATCAAAATAAAATTTTTGGTGCTTTCCTAGAGACCCACTGAAACTCTAATAGGTAGTTTAGACATTACATTGTTCTTTTATAAAGTTAGTTATATACACAGTGATATTTTAAATGTATCTGTTTTCAGGAGAGAAATATATTTTCTATCATTTAATACTGAAGGCTTAGTGTCCCATCTTTAAAATTCCCATTCTTTCGTCACCAGGTAGTGAATTTCTGATGGGCTGATGAAGGCCTAAAGACAAAGCAAGTCAGACATGACTATTCCGATTAAGAACCAAGTGTTTGCCTAGAGCCTTGTGGCTTGTGATACTTTTATGTGTCAACTTGGCTGGGCCATGGTACCCTGATATTTGGTCAAACATTATTTTTGGCATTTCTGTTAGGGTGTCTTTGGGGGTGAGATTAACATTTAAATTGGTGGATTTTGAGTAAAGGAGATGGCTCTCTGTAAAGCGGGCAAGCTTCATCCAGTCAGTTGAAGGCTTTCATAGAACGAAGACTGACCTCCTCTTACCTAGGTCTCCAACCTGTAGTCCATCCTGCAAATTTTGGACGTGTCAGACTCCATAATCATATGAGTAAATTTCTTAAAACTAATCTCTTCTTTTGCATCGTGCAGGTGTGCACACATATCCTATTGTTTCTATTTCTCTGGAGAATCCTGACTAATGTACTGCTCCAGAGTGACTAGCAGACCTGTAGGGAACTTCTTAGAAATTCATAATCTCAAATCCTTCCCTTGAACTATTGTTCAGAATTTGCATATTTTAACAGGATCCCGAGGTCTTTTGTGCACACAGTTAAGTTAAAGAAGTGCTACCCAGGATGATCAGAAATTCAAGATTTTTTTTTTCTCTTTTCCCTTTTATTTTTTTAAGTGCATTGCTGCTAGGTTGGGGTCTGTTTGGGGGGCATTTGAGGGTCCTTTTATTTCAGGCTAGTTGAATGCTCTGGGGCAGTGAGGGGTTAGTGAGGGAAATTGTTGTTGGTTTCATTCGGCTACTGAGAAAGCTCAAAAATTTTGATAAACTCCAATTTTGTAATCGAATTCATTGCCACTAGGAAAGCTAGTCCATGTTTCTGCTTGGATTGATGGTGTTGATGCAGAGACTGCTCAGCTAAGAAAAAAAAAATCTTAACGGGTCATGAGTATCTAGGATAAGATACATAAAACCATAATAGACTCATCTCAGTAATGGTTGGATTGTGGTTAGTAAAAGCCCATTCATTTGAATGACATTTAGAGGGTATCTACTTTGTGTCAGGCATTGTGATAAATGCTACAGAGAGAAAGATTTCTTTCCTGTCCTTAAAAACCATATAGTTAGTTCAGAAGAATAGGTGTATAAGTAAGAGCAATAACAAAATACAGCTGCCTCCTCAACAAATGACCATGAAAGGCAAAAGAGGCAAATTTTTCTTTAAATTCTTACTCTTCTAATTCATTCCATGTAAAATGATCAGCTGAATTTTCCAAAATGGGTACTTCTTCATACCTATTCTTTCTTAGACACCATCAATATATCTTTACACTATTAAATTCATCCATTCATTTATTCCTCAGATACATGTTGAGCACCTCCTATGTACTAGGTGCTGGATTTAGCTCTGGAAATACAGCCATAAACCAAATAAATAAGGTCTTACGAAAATAAAAATGATGTAATCCCACAGATGATCCCATAGCTGCATTGATAATGTGCTATGGAAGAAGACTGAATAATATGAGAGTGAATCACAAATTTTATCTAGACTAGGAGTTAGAAGGAGCTTAATTTCCTGGGAGGTGACATTTTCACTGAATATTAAAGGAAGAGTAAGAATTTTTCAGGTTAATGGATGTGGGATGAGGGCTAAGGAAGAAGATTCCATACAGAGGCAGTCCTATTTGTGAAGGATGTGTGGAGGGAAGGAAAGAAACTGATGAGAAAAGGAGAGGAGGCAGACCCTTGGGGTTAAGGTGGGAAGGGGCAGAAGGACAGGTGTTAGAGTAGGGAGGAACCAGATCGCTCAGGATCCTGACAGAACTGGAATTCTGTTCCAAGAGCAAAAGGAAGTCATCAGATCTGTTTAAAAGGGGATCAAAATGTTTATAATACACTTTTGAAGGATTATGCTTACTGTTAATTGGAAAATGTGATGGAATAGCCAAAAATGGATTTGAGGAGACACATTCGGATAAAATCCAGGTTCTTTAGTTTAACATTCAGATTCCTCAGAGCTGAGGCCAAATCTATCTTTCCAGTCTTCATTTTCACTTCTCCTTTACATAAACATGCATTGCAGCCAGACTAGTCTACTCACTCTGTCCTTTGCTTAATCCTGATTTTTGGCTTTCCAGAACACCTTATTACCTATTTTTCAAGAGCTAGGAAAATTTTGTCTGTCCTTGGTACCCTGGTTGAATGTTGCCTGTTTCTTAAAATGTCCCAAATGATTACCATTTTTCTGAAAAGTTTTTCAGGAAAAAAAAAAAAATAGATTGTAAGAGACAATAATATTTTTGAACAATGAAGAAAATGAAAGTACTGCTGATAAATTTGTGATGAAGTCTTAATGTCAGCCTGTTGAGGTATATAAATTAGTCATACCAGTTTAGCATGGGCTTTGAAATTTATCTCATCTATTCATCTGCTTTTGGGTCTTTGTTTCTTAGGTCCTAAAGGCACTTATTTATTTTTTGTAAGAAAAATCAGATTGGAAAAAATTGTTAAATAACATATTTTTCCTTACTATTAAATTTAAGCCCAATAACACAACATTTTATAGCTTTGCTTTGGGGGCATATGATAACCTTTTCATTTTCATGCTGTTTCAGGATGGCATTTTAAACACAATTAAAATGTATTTGCGACCCCTCAGACTAGCCTGCAAGGCTCCTCTGTCCATGGAATTCTCCAGGCAGGGATACTGGAGTGGGCTGCCATTCTCTTCTCCAGAGGTTCTTCCTGACCCAGGGTTCAAACCCAGGTCTCCTGCACTGCAGGTGGATTCTTTACCATCTGAACCACCAGGGAAGCCCATACATACATATGTACATACACACACACACACATATTTATTGTAAGTTAATTTTTAGAAATTAAAATCTCACAAATCTCTTATAAAGAAACACTATTTGAAATGATCAATCCTTTGGCATCACATCAATTCTGTTTTTTTTCTTTCACATTCAAGAATGGATCTCTTGCTTTTTCACGCCTGGCTGGCCGTGGGCTCCTACCCACCACCTCAGTTTAAGAGAATCCTTCAAGTTGCTTTGTAGACATCATGCTCTCTGGGGAATTTTCCTGATCCCAGCTACTACACCCAAGATAGAGGTAATCATTTCATCTTTGTATGTGTTTTAAGTCTGTAATCACATGGTAAACATTTAGCTGTCCTGCAAACACATTGTAGGAGGGCAGGAGATCCTGTCTTATATCATAAGCATTTAACACTGTGCCTGAGGTGAAGAAGAAGGAGAATGAGGAGGAAGTGGAGGAGAAGAGGAAGAAAAATCACCTAAATACACAATAATAGTAAACTTTTTTAGTACTTATTTTGAACCCATCTCAAGAGTTAATATTTCACACATCTCTTCAATCTTCACAACCTTTGGGTCAAGAATTATTATCTCTCAGATGAAGATATCAGACCTAAAGACCTTAACTAACTTGCCTGTGCTACACAGCTACAGTCACGGGGTGGGGTTGGGGGTGGGGGGTTGGAATTTGCACAGCGACTTCTCTGCAGACCACATGAACTTCAAGCTACAGAAAATTGGTGTATGGACATATATAGATACTAACAAACACAGGGCATTTTCCCACTAGAATTTCAGAGGCTTAGCACTCAGGTTGAAAATTTCAAAATTATGGTCACGGTGACCCCTCCTCCCCTCACACACTGATGGCCATCTCAGAAGGACATGTTTTATTCTCCCCACTACTCCCCTAGCTTCCTCTTAGCAGGGTTTCTCAAACTCAGTTGTTGGCATCCCGGACTGAATAATTCTTCGTTGTCAGGATTATCCTGGCCAGTGGAAGCTGCTTAGCAATTTGCCTCTACCTACCAATAGCTCATTGGAAAAGAGTCTGATGCTGGGAGGGATTGGGGGCAGGAGGAGAAGGGGACGACAGAGGATGAGATGGCTGGATGGCATCACTGACTCGATGGATGTGAGTCTGGGTGAACTTCGGGAGTTGGTGATGGACGGGGAGGCCTGGTGTGCTGCGATTCATGGGGTCACAGAGTCGGACACGACTGAGCTACTGAACTGAACTGAACTGAACCAATAGCTCACCCTTTCAACCCCCAGTGATGAAACCCAGAAATGTCTCCAGACTTTGCCAAATGTCCCCTTGGGGGAATCAAATTCCCCAGGACAGAAATTAGATACTGCTACCAATATTTATCTATGGTTTAGAACCTAAGTCCTTGTTATTAGCTTCCAAGGAGCTGTGGGCATTGTTCTTATTTTGCTGGTCCACAATCACAGATCTAAATGACTGCTTTCCCCCCCCTCTTACTGTAACATCTTTTACACTGAAGATACACCTTAAATATTAAGTCAGTGACCAGAAGTTGCACTCTGAGCCTGTAGTTTTTATCATTCACATGTCAGGTCAAAGGCTCTGAAGACACATTATTGGGTTCTTATAAATTCTCATAGATGATGAGAATCAGATCAATAGTTTGTAAAAGAATCCATTTCCAAAGTTTAAGCTTCAAGGTGTCGTGTTAATGAATGGTTGGAACAAAATCGAATTGGGCTGTATCCTCAATGTGTGGTCAGAATCCAGGTGACACGGGGACCTGAATACGAATGTTGACTGTGTGGTTGTTGGTGCTCCTGGAGTCAATGCCTTGTTGGCAGAGGGATGGGTTAGAGACAAATCTCTCTCAGGACATCCTCGCCACTAGTGTGCCAACATAGCAGGTGCTAAATGCTGATCCCAAGCCTCTGTGCTGCTGCTTGATGCATGCTGGGCTGCTTCATCACTAGACTTTATAACATTCGCAGTGACCCTAAAACGTAGTTTGGAACTTATGACTTGGAGCAGGAAACTCGGGAACAGTTTCTGGTATGACTAGCAGAGGGTATGAGGGCTACTTTGTGCCCACTTTGGAGCAGGAAAGCCAGGTCTAGGAAGGATGCATTGGGCCTATTAAGAACTTGCAGAAATGAGAGGTGATACAAATATGGTAGTTACCAGAGCCATATTTGTTGATACAAATATGGTAGTTACCAGAACCCTGCTTGACTGTAAACCCTATGTGAGTCAATAAAACAGATGTTATTGGAACACAGAACCTTTTTTTAAAAATGGAAGTTCTACTGACTTAGGTGGGCTTTCCTGGTGGCTCAGATGGTAAAGAATCTGCCTGCCATGAGGGAGCCCAGGGTCGATCCCTGAGTTGGGAAGATCCCCTGGAGGAGGGCATGGCAACCCACTCCAATATTTTTGCCTGGAGAATCCCCATGGGCAGAGGAGACTGGTGGGTTACAGTCCATGGGGTCGCAGAGTCAGACACAACTGAGTGACTTTCACTTCACTGACTTGGGTGCCAAAGGTGTTCACCTGGGCTTCGAGAGCCATGTGCACATGTGTGTGCTCAGTCGTGCCTGACTCTCTGTGACCCACTGGACTGTGGTCTGCCAGCTTCCTCTGTCCACGGGATTTTCCAGGCAAGAATACTGGAGTGGGTTGTCATTTCTTCCTTCAGGGGATCTTTCTGACCTACCGATCAAACCCATACCATTGAGTCACCTAGGAAGCTCTGTGAATCTGCAAAGCCAGGTCTCTGACATTGTGTTTTGGCAAGGGTGGAATTACTCCAAAGCTCAACTGCTTCCTTTCACACTATCATGAACACATTTTTTCTTCTCAGCTTGTTTATCCCCAATTTGTTCTTCATGAGTATTCATTTTTCTAGGTACAGAAGCATGCTCAAATTATAGGTTAATGACAAGAGGTAAATTCCAACAAAAACTGGAAAAGCAAGAATAAATAGATCTTTCCGACTTATGTCTTAGTTACATATCTTAAAAATGTATTTTTTAGAGAAAAGTTTTAATGAATCATGAAATTAAGAATGCTGCTGCTGCTGCTGCTGCTAAGTCGCTTCAGTCGTGTCCGACTCTGTGCAACCCCATAGACGGCAGCCCACCAGGCTCCCCCGTCCCTGGGATTCTCCAGGCAAGAACACTGGAGTGGGTTGCCATTTCCTTCTCCAATGCATGAAAGTTAAAAGTGAAAGTGAAGTCGCTCAGTCATGTCTGACTCTTAGCGACCCCATGGACTGCAGCCTACCAGGCTCCTCTGTCCATGGGATTTTCCAGGCAAGAGTACTGGAGTAGGGTGCCATTCATAGCAAATTATAGGTGTCCAAGTATTAATCGAACCTCTCTACATGTCACTTAGAATTTAAGATACAAGCATGGTGAATATAGTTTTATTTAATGAAGGTAGTCCTATTGCATCTCCCTGAGCAAAAAACTCCATGGCTATTTAAATGGGCTACCCAGGTGGCTCAATGGTAAAGAATCCGTCTGCCACTGCAAGAGACACTGGAGATCCAGGTTTGATCCCTGGGTGAGGAATATCCCTTGGAGAAGGAAATAGCAACCTGCCCCAGTATTCTTGCCTGGGAAATCCCACAGACAGAGGAGCCTGGCAGGTTATAGTCCATGGGGTGGCAAAGAGTTGGACACGATTGAGTGAGCACATATACACAATCATTGCAAAGCCCTGGAGACCAAACCCACCACAGAGAACACATCAGTGTTTTACCCGTCTTCTGTGTCTCATGGCACCTTGCTTGTGCCTTTGCTGTGAAAAGTCCTGTCTTGCGTTGGTCATTAACCCTTTCCTTTTATACTTCAACAACTAGCCCTGTGATGGGTAAGGCGTAGGCATTCAAAAATAAAAAGTGTTAAGCTGAAATGTGTAATTATTGATATTTTCAGGCTCAAATTCCATTCCAGGGGTAGGGGTGTGTGGTCCCTGTATTAAGCTAAAATTTTATTTCTTCTCTGTGCATTAGGACTGTTTTGAGAAATAAACTCCTTTGAAGTATGTTGAAGCTTTATATGCTCATGTAGCCAAGCCAGAGGCCAAGGCAACAGGCTTCATTCTAATCTCCTTTAATAGTTCAAAAAACATTAGTTACCAACTAAGGCTGGTTTTAAAAAATTCTTTAGGTTGATAAAAAGGTACTTTTAAATAAAAATGTGAGGTACTTCCCTTACGGTCCAGGAAATCTGCCTTCCAATGCAGGGCACTTGGGTTTGATACCTGGTTGGGAAACTAAGATCCCACATGCCTCTTGATATAGCCAAAAAGTAAAAAAAGAAAAACATGGAAACATTTGAATAGTCAAGTGTTAATCTTTTTTTCTTATTTGCTAGCATCTATATTTTTTTATATTCTCTCTATATAGAATATATATTACATAACATGTATTATATTCTAGATATATTTCTCCCTTTGACTGTAAGTTAAACGAGTATCTTTAATTTTGACCAGAGGTATACTATTATAAGTAAAATGCACATTGTCTTTCATTATTCACATAGTTGTCTCTCATTGAATAAGGCAGATAGAGGCATGAATGATATCCAAATGAAACCCAAACTATAGTCTGGCAGCTTTATCCTCCCATGAGTGGCCAAACCAGTGGTTAAGTAATCCAGATGTAAAGCTTCATTCTGACAATCAGTTCAGAGAAATTGGACAGGCCTTAAAATTCTGCTCTAGTCTTCCCTCAATGGAGACACACCCTTGGTATTTCAGAGAAATGAAGCAATTGGCCTAAAGTAGAAATTAACATCACTTGTGTCTTAATAAATACTAAAAACCAAAGAATGGATACTGATACACTATTGATGTAACTAATTAATGCCTATTTTTATTTTCCTTTACTAAAATAGTGTGAACTATTGTGCACAAGATGACTAACAATGTTTTTGATCTACACTGTTTAGCCCATTTTCAAAGCTGAGACTTTGACACATACATCCTGGTCGTTCTGCACATTTAAGAGAGGAGGGTAAATGGCCAATTTGGGATGTTACTACAAGTGAAACTCAAAACCCATAAACCTTTGAAAGTTCTGACATGCATGTTCAAAAGCGTCAGACCCATCAACCGTCTATCCAGCATCTTGCCGCACTGGGCAAAGAGTGAACTCATTTATCTGACATCATCAGTATCTTACATAACCTGGAGGCGAGTAGTCCCTGAGACAAAGGTGTATTGGAGAAAGTTTGGTTGGGAGTACCTGCACTTGGTTTTGGCTTTCTTCTTTCACAGACAATGCCCAGAGCATGTTCTGACAAGGAGAGCCCTGGCAGGGACTTAAAATCTCAACACACATAAATGACTGTTTTCAGTAACAGCAATCAATTTGTCATCCTTAAATGAATTTCAATAGTTTCTAAGAAAATAAAAGGCAAGAAACCAGAATATATAGCGAAGATATCCCTAAATGCTAAGCAGTCAACTAATGCTGACTGTATCATTGTACTTTTAACCTATCACACTATCCAAATAATGACCACTACCTTATTGACTGGTATTTATAAGAATTTTCATGAATTTGAGGTGATGATTCCTCCACCTTAGTGAGATGACCTGGAACACTGGAAAACTCTTTTAACACACTGAAAAGTGAACATCAGCTGTTTTCAACCTGTTTAGATATTCATTTAATATTTGTTTTTATATTCTGAAAATGAATTCTCTATTGGTTTATAGACAAACTCAACATTTAATAGATTAGTTGGAAGCTTCTTGAGGAATCCAGTTTTCCTTATTTATCTTTAAATAATTTTTATCAGGACTTTATATATACTTATGCCAAGTTCTTGGAGAAGGTAATGGCAACCCACTCCAGTACTGTTGCCTGGAAAATCCCATGGACAGAGGAGCCTGGTAGGCTGCAGTCCATGGGGTCACAGAGTCAGACACGACTGAGCGACTTCACTTTCACTTTTCACTTTCATGCATTGGAGAAGGAAATGGCAACCCACTCCAGTGTTCTTGCCTGGAGAATCCCAGGGATGGGTGAGCCTGGTGGGCTGCCGTCTCTGGGGTCGCAGAGTCAGACACGACTGAAGTGACTTAGCAGCAGCATGCCAAGTTCTCTTCTAGCTTCAGCTGGTTTATTACCATGTTCCACATTCAAACTAGTGAATTATGGTTTACAATGGACTTCACTCAAAAAACAAAAAAAGTTAAATTAGCAATTTCTAATTCAGTAGGTCTCAAACTATACATAATCACTGGTAGAATGATTAAAAATGCAAATCCCTAAGCAACAGGATAAGAAACTGATTCAATAATCATGGAAAGAGGTCCTTAATCTACATCTTCAATAAATGCCCAATGGCATCTGATAAATTTATCTAGATTAGACTTTGAAAGCTGCTCATGTGTTAAAAAGAAAAAAAAAGGAACTCTCAGAATTTCTCTACCAAAATAGTTTTATCAGTGCATATGGCAGTATCTGTCTGATGAACAGTCAGAAACTGGTTAATCAAAATTTTTGTGCTTTATAAATCCTGAAAAACTATACAGTGAATAAGAAACTCTGCCTTATTTTTTCCCTAATATTCTAATTCTGAGACCATCAGGATTAGACCTCGAGAGTATTAGAATTGCAACATTCAGTATTCCAAAGTTGAAACCAAAGAGTAAATAATTTCCAAATTAATTTAGCTTTGTGTTTTTTGAAAAGCATAGAGGGCACTAAAGCTGTCCTTTTACAGCAAAACATTATAGCAATGTCTTGGTTTAGGAGGCTATATAGTTCCTTGAAAGCCAATTTCAAAAAACAAAACAGAAGACAGCCTGTACTAAGACTTCTTAACTAAGACCTTAGAACAGGAAACGAGAGATTAAACAATAATGACAGGTAAATCATTTCCTAGACTTCCGGTGATTCTTGGCAGCAAAAGCTTGTGCTTTTGGAAAAAAAAAATAATCAGCCATGAAGTGACTAATCAAGTGACTTATTACAAATAAGAAAACCTAGTATTTGTCAAGATGGGCTTGTAAGAGCTTGTTGTATGCTTGCTTCCAAAAGATAACTACAAACACTGGCTTTTTTTTTTTTGCCATACTGCAGTGTAAAATTTTCCCAGTGTAAAATTTAACAATTTCCTGGATAATCTGATTAAACAACTAAGACAGGGCCTCTCAAGTTGGCCTCTCAAACAGCTACGTTGGGGCTGCTTGGGCCTGAATTATTAGGCCAATATAGGATGAAATTCCTTGATACCCAGTACCTGAATCAAAACAAGTTATATTTTCCATGTCTTTTTCTTGTATCATGGCGATAAGCCCAATAGTCTAAAACCAGAGACTAGGAAAAACACGGCCAGTTAAGTCAAGAAAACATTTTGCCTCTATTATAAGCATTCATCTGTGTATACTGCATGCCTGACACATAGAGACCAGTCAATAAATGTTGAACCAAATTCATTTCTCTGGTCTTAAATCAGCCTTGACATTCATTCTTAATAACTTTATATAAAAAAAAAGTCTAATGGTTCATCTTTTAGGTAAGTCTCCTGAATGAATTACTTAAGATTTTTTTTAAACCTGCAAAGCAAAGGCAAGTCTGCAAATCAGCAAAACAACAGGAGCCAAAATGAGCCCTCCTATGATTAATACTGTTAAGTGAGTCAAGTGCTCAATTATTTCTCCTGATTGCTAGAATTATCCCTGAAAATCACCAAATCTCCACTTTAAAGCAGCAAGCATAAGATAAGTGAAACTATATCTGTCACTGAAATGCTATTTCTAAAATGGTTTCTTTTTCACTTCAAAAAAAAAAAAAACCAAAGAAAATGTAAAATAAGACAATACAGCTCAGTTTAATTTCAAACGTTAATATATTTTCTATTTTATATTGAACATATGCATCTGTAACCCCTCATTGGCAGCAACTATCACATCCTCATAAAAGGGGCAAAATCTGTAAGATGCCTCTTAAAATAAATATTCTTTATAAAATAATAAAACTTCAAATAAATATTCTTTACACTAAACAATATGTTGAAAAAAATTAGAAAATAAAGGTTGAATTTTACTGTAACTGTACAATATACATGAAGTCCAAAGGGAAATCAGAGTCTTACAATAAAGGCTTTCTGTAAGGCAAAATACAATCTAAAAACATACTGATTGATTCACATTCTTCCGAATGTACAACATATTAGTATAATATTTTGTGAATGTGCCGTATAGTACGGCACAACTTGTTTTTCACAGTTGCAAATATTATTGTATATACAAAAATATAGCACATTATCTCTGGAGAAAACAACAGGGGTGGGGGAAGGGAGAGGGGCAGTCATCTGCTAATTTACAAATTTTGCAAGTACTATTCACAAACAAAAACTTCACCTAGAGTGTCTATTGCTTTAGCTTATGCAACATGTAGGTCACCAACGTCTGTATCCCATACTCTGAGCTCCACTAGCTGAGTTCTAACAAGCATATCAATTAAAATGGCACATGGATGAAAAAAGCATTTCACTGCAAACAGCACAGGATATCCCAACCCTCTATCAACAGTGCCAAGATTCTAGCTGTTTAGTTGGTTGCATATGTGTGTATTTAAAAAAAAAAAAGGAGGGGCAGAGGGAAATAATCCTTAAGACTGCAATCTTCCTGATTCATGATGCTATGTTGGTTTTTCAAAGTTCCTGGGTGGGACAGTGGGAACTTTGCAGCAAACGGTGTTTGAATTTTTACAGCGGCACCCAGGCCTGTTCACCCGGTCATAACACCCCTGGCACAATTTAAGGCAACCCTTGGCTGGCAGGTAACACCATAAGCAAGGCAGAAAGAGGGACATGACGCCCATGGCTGACCAACGTGTACAACAGTGAGACTGGCTACAAGAGCACGGGTTGTCCGCACAGTTGTCCTCGTCGTCATTGGAACAGTGATAGAAGAGACCCTTCACACAGCACACGCAGGTCCCGTAGTCGATCACGTTCTGGGCCGAGCAAAGGCACTGCTTGTCGCAGATCCAGTCTGACGGCAGAGGCCTCGGGTAGGTGCACTCCTTGCACTTGCACTTGCCGCAGTCCTCACACTTGTAGGCGTGCAGCCCTACATCTTCCTTGCTCAGTGGCTTCAGCTCACCTGGCTTGAGCTCCGATTTGGGCTGCACTCGGATGATCCTGTCTGCCAGAGGCCCCGAGGAGAAGGAGGATCCTAGGAGCCTCTGTTCGGAGGAACTGCTGCTAGTACTTGTCCTCGTGCTGCTGCGAGAGCCCGAGCTGACTGTGCTGATGGAGCGGGCCAGAGAGGCCCTGGCCGAAGGGTGGGCCGGCGGGTGCTGGGGCCGGGAGGGCTGGCGGGGCTCGGGCAGCCCGTGGAGTCTTTCGTGTTTGTGCTGGGCCGTGGGGCGAGGAGCAGGCTTGAGCCCAGCTCTGGGGAGCACAGTGGGCCCCTCCGTGTACTCATTCGTGTTCCGGATGGCTCTGATCTGATCCAGAGACAGCACGTGTACCTGCTGGGGGAGGGCGTCCCTGGGGTCGGGCTCCCCACGCTGCCGGCCACTGTCACGGGGTGCCTGCAGCAATGGCTGCGACCCGCTGCCACTCTGAGCTCTGGCCTCCATCAGGTCTGGGAAGTGTAGTCACTCCAGCAGGCTGAGAACACATCTGAATTCCTGCGGAAACCGAGAGGAAGGAGACGGTTTACACTCCAGAATACTACCCACTCTCCACCCACCTGGCTTAACTCTTCACTCCCCACATCCCCTGGAGAAACAGACTGAAAATGGAGTGGCTGTGGAACATATTAGGACAGCCGTCTTATCCACGCCTGTACCCAAAAGTAAAAATTACAGCTAGGTATCTACTGTTCTTTAATCCTGTGAAGTGTAGTGACACCAAACTGATCTTTGCTTCAATCACATGAGTAAGGATTCCTTCCTCGTATAAGCAAAAAATCTGCAAGGTTCAGGTTCCCTGTAAAAACTGCAGGAAAGTACTCTTGGAACATAACTCATACTGACATTTTCAAAAGCTGAATACCTTTTCCAATTGTGAAATAGGTTTCAACTTATCATGGTCATTTTTGCCTGGAACTTCAATAGATACAGCCTAGAAATTCTTGGTTCCTACTTTACATCTGCTTTTACATTAAACAGCTTGAACTATTCTGTGACTTTACAAAATCCCATAGGATGAAATGACATGCAAAAAAAAGGGTAAATACTTCTCTTCCCCAGGAATATATAGTTTATACAACAATCATGCATTATCATTAACTATATAATAGCACGAAGTTATAGAATTGAAAACACATCAATTTAAATCCTGTTAGGTGCCAGGAATACAATAGAGCAAACTTACACCTCTAGCAACAAAAGACAGGAACTTATTTTCAACTTCCCAACAACTTGAGAATCACATATTTTACAATCTGAAAGCCTCGGAGAAAATCTTAAATTCTGCAGCTAAAAGACTCGTTTTCCTTGTTTTAGAAATGAATCATGTCAAAATCTTAACTGCTTTTGCCCATTTCCCAAAACCTAATAATTGAAAACATACACTGATTGGTGATAACAGGAAGTGATTTAAAAATTCAAGTGTCACATCGCAAATCTATCAATCCTGACAAGTAACCGCTTAAATTGCCATCCCTCTGTTAAATTTCAAAACGACCATCCTCTTTGTCAACCCAGTCTACAATGACCAAAAACGCGCAAAAGTGGACCTTCATCCAGTCTGACTTTTTAGAAAACAGACACAGGCAGGTGACACACGCCTTCCAATTCGGAAAAAGGCAGAGTTGGAAACCGGATCTCAGCTCCAACAGAAAGGCAGACAAGACAGCGCTGTTCTTAGTTTATCGGCTCTATCTGCGCCCCAACGCCGTCCCCAGCAGGTGGGACTCTGTCGGAGCCCCGAGGGACTTTTCTCCGGGAGGACAGACGCAGCCCAGCGGCCAAGCTGGCCCCCTGCGCACAATCCCGGGACGGACAGACAGGCGGGGGCGGGGGTGGGGGGGAAGGGGCGGGGGCGCCTAGCAAAGGAACATGCCCTGGAACGCTGGAGGAACCCCTCCCTGCCTTCCCAGATAGAAATCTCTCCCACCCCGAAGAACTGGCTCCCAGGTCCAAGAGGGAGCCGCTTCACCCTCAGGCGGAGGTCACACAGCCCATCGCAGGACGTTCCGGCCAAGGCCCTCGAACGCAGGGCACTGGTTTCCAGCCCCGACTCCGCGAGGAAAAAAGTCCTGCCTGAGACACAGAGCCGGGTCATCTAACCCTGGCACACTCGGCGACGCCACCCTGCGCTGACCTGAGCGTGCAATGTGCACGCGCCTGTATATTAAAAATATACATCTGTACGCAGACATGTATTCAAGTCTCAGAAAAATTGCTTTAAAAATTAAGAACATTTTCCAGCGCCTTACGCCGAGCATGCAAGACCCAGGTCCCTAAGCTGGACACTTGCCGCTATGCTTGCAGTGCAAAGTAGCATCTTTTGGGGGGTAAGGAGGTTTGCTAAAGTTATTTCCGCTGATCCCTCTTCCCCTTCGCAGCACCCCCCACCCCCGCCACCGCTTTTAAACCCCCCATTAAGAACTGTGTGTGATCAGACTAAGGATGAGGGAGAAAGGACTTCAGCACAAGGGTGGGGCAATCCGACACAGAAACCGCATTGTAAAAACGCACAAGGTTCCGAATTAAAAAAACAGCAGCAACCACACACAAAAAGTGGATCAGTCCATCAAAGTAAAGGAAAAAAAAAAAAAACAAAACCCAAACCTAGTCTCTTTTGCCACCTATTTTCAGGTAATGGAAAACGATCGTGACCGCTTGATGACTTTCTTCCTGTGCTGGGTCAGCCCAATCGTCCAAAAAAAAAAAAGCGTGACCCAGGCCGACCGCAGCGAACGGAAAAAAGAGAAAGCTGCACTTCTGAACCGCGGAGACGCGGCGCCAGGCAGGGCGACGCTCCCACCCTCTGCGTGCTCGCCGCAGTCCACGCCGAGCTGAGGCGGGGGCGCCCTCCACTCGCCACCCTGTCCTCTTTTTTTCCACCCGCGAGGCAGCGACCCGCACTCCCTCGGTACCCCGGCGCCCCTGCCTCGGGACTGCCTCTCCCGGGACCTGCCTTCCCCGGAGAGAACAGGTTCGAAGTGCGGGCGCCTTCAGCGGCGCCCTGGAAAACACAAAGTGCTTCCCTGCCTCTCCCGCTCTCAGCGCCCAGTTCGCGGTCAGTGCGCCGCCGTAAGCCGGCCGCCACCCCGAGACCCCCAGCGCGGGTGCGCTGGGTCGTGGGGCCGGGGACACGGCACCCCGCGCGCGCTTCAACCGCCTCCCCCCCCCCCCCCCCCCCCCCCACCGCGCCGCCGAGGCAGGCCGAGGCCGATCCGCGGGCAGTTCCCGGGCTCCCCACGGAAAACCTGCGGGGTGAGAGAAAGGGAGGCCCGAGGAGAGCCGGACCCCACTGCCGGTCCAGCTGCACCTACTCCATGTTGCCCACAACGCGCCGGCCGCGGCGCCAGGAGGGGAAGAGCCGGCCAAACGCGCCTCACCGTGATCGCGGCTTTGCACCAACCCCTCTCCGTTGGATTCTCTTCTTTCCGAGATGTGCAAATAAATCCAGCCCTGATGCAAACTTTTTGCCTCTCCTTCCTTCCAAACTCTGCTTCAGTCTAACTTCTGAGCGATTGGCTGGACGAGAAAAGGAAAGGAAAAAAATCCGGAGCCAAGTCCTAGCCGAAGAACAGGAGTTCGGGGCTGGAGGCGACCCCCCTTCTAGAAGCGCACGCGGAGTATTTCCTTTTTTTTTTTTTTTCCCCCTTTTTTCTCAATGAACTGGAGGCCGAAGCGCCAACGGCGAGTCTCCTCTCCCGGCAGATGAGCGAATGAGAAAAGAAAACGGCCTTCGCGAGGACCTAAAAGCCAGATGGCCAAGTCGTGCGGCCGCGGCCGCGTCCGAGTGGAGGCAGCGCGGGGGCGCGCGGGGCGGCGGGACGGGCCGAGCCGGGCCGGGCGGGCGCGGGGGCCTGGGCGCTGCGCGCTCCGCCGGCCCCTCTTCGCTCGCGCTGCGGCGCGCAGCTCTCGGCGGTGCAGACTGGGCGTTGTGGAGGCGCGGCGGCGAGGCCGAGGCGGGGGCGGTGGGTGCGAAAGAGGAGGAGGAGGAGGAGGAGGAGGAGGAGGAGGGTCTGGGGCCCGGCCGGGGGGGGCTCGCCGTTGGCCTGCGCCCTCGCCTTTCCGGAGGAGGCAGGGAGCTCTGCGGCGGCCGCGGCAGCAGTAAATGGCGTCATGTGGATCCGAGGCGGAACAGAGCAGTTGTTGTCCCAGAGGATATATCGCATCCGGTCCCAGCTCATTGGCTCCGCGGGGCTACATTCACTCACACTCCAGCGCCCGCCAGCGCTCCGAGCCGCAGGAGGCATTCAAAAGGGCAACCGCGCCGCCCCGCGCGTACCCGGGCCGGTCCTGCCGCCCGGGCCGCCGTCACGCGCGGTGCCCGCGGGGCCGGGCTGGGCACGGCGGGGTCAGTTGATCTAGTTTCAAGGAAACACTGACCTTAAAGTTTTCCTCAGAGGCCAGGAGGACGAACCTTGAGCTCGGTGGATTTAGGGAACTTTCTCCCCGCCACTAGGAGAAGGGAATGAACGTTTCAGACTAATCCCGGCCAGGCTATGTTAGCACTAAAAACCAGTTGCGGGTTTTGAGACTTTCTTCGGAATCCATTACAAGACAGGCTCTCCCCTTTTCTATTCCCCCTCGAGGGGGCGACGGGGAGAGAAGCAGGGGGAGGGGTAGGGGAGCGGGAAGTGAGGTGGGAGGGCTATTGGTTTATCCTTTGTCTACTGGATTAACCCGATTATACACCAGGCACCGGGACAAACCGCCACCCCCACCTCCGAGCGGGGTACAAGAGGGGCGGAATGCAGATTCGGGTTTCAAGTACCTTCTGCTCTGGCCGGGATTTGCTTTTGATGGTGTCAATTGTAGCTTTTCGGTTTAATATTAGATGCTGTTCTAACAGAGGGAGTGAGGTACAGATGGAAGATTTGTGAAGATCTTTCTTACCGTTTTGTTTCACGCAATTGCTGATGGAAATGCTACAGTCTAGGCCTTTAAAAATTTTAGTTAACTCAATCCTACACACGTAAACGATTACTAAGGGCCACATCACAGGCTTCTGAAATGGGAGGGGGCTCGCTGTTCCACTGCAGATTTCCTCCTCACCTAGAAGAATCATCTTTCATTTCCTACTCTCCTTGTCACGTAGAACATTCCCCAGTAAGATTCTATTGTCCATTTTGAAGGTGATCTATTTTCCCACTTACAAAAAGAAATGTATAGATAGAAAATGCATACATATGCACTGCTCTAACTGCCGATCGTTTACGAAGAAACGTGCAGGGACGTGGGAGCTCCAATGGAAATTAACACCCCCCCCCCCAACACACTCTTAATATTGGATTCTGAATGATTTACAGAATGATTTTACTTTACAGGGAAGTACGGTCAGAACTCCCGAATAGCACCTGCGACCTCGCGGTCCTGGGGTTAGAGTTCTTGAAACTGCTAGGAAAACGTGATGCTCGATTTCCCGGGTCTGGTTCCAGCCCACCTCGGTTCACAACCGCCCTGGCGCTCGCCGCCCTGTCCCGAGCCCTCGTCTGCGGATGTCCCGGGCGTGTTCCCGGCCACGCTTTCTCCCCTGCCTTCTTCATGTTTCTCTAGGGCTCCTCGCCCCGGGTTTGGAACCAGAGGTGGCAGGGGAAGTGGCCTGCGTTATTTCCGGACGCTGGCCTCCTGTCCCCCCCACCCCTCGGGTGCGGGTGGACCGGGCTAAGTCCGCCTGCTCCGCGGCGTCCCCGGGACAACGGGGCCTCCCCTAGCCCCGGCCGCTCCCCCGACGCCCGGGTCCTCAGGTCCTCCGAGCCTCCGAGCGGACGCAGGCGCCGCTGCGCTCCAGGCCCGTCAGGCCACCAGGGGGCGCCCGGCGTGGGGTTGGGGTTGCTTTCTTCAACGCGACTCCACGAGGGCAGCCGGGGTTGCCTTCCAAAATGTACCTTGGTCCGGCCGGTTCACAAAGAATAAAAAGACGTTTTTCATGTAAGTGCAACAGCAGGTGCCTTTCCCTACCCTGTCAGCGGACACATTCCGTTTGAATGAGAATGAGGGGCCCAGGTGCCGAAGAACCCCAGCTTTTCCCGAGGGGGACGGAGTTGGCGGCCAAAGCCAGGGTGTGCGAGGCTGGCGGGAACTCGCTGCCTCAGTCTGGCCAACAAGTCTCAGGCCGAACAGGTGAAAGAAACCCGACGGCTGCTTCTTAGGGGATACTTGTGTCAGGCTGTGTTTCCAGCACTGCAGGAGCTCTGCGAAAACACGCTGTTCGGGCTCAAAGCATAAAGTGGAATTTAAGTTAGAAGCTTCTGGCTGTTTAGAACACCTTCTGTGTTTACAGAGCCAATAGGGAAGAATCTAGGAATTTATCTTTAATGAACTGGAAGGAATTCTGTGTAATCTAGCTCACCCAACATCCGGTTTGCAAGCTGGGAAAACATTTAACCTATACCTTAAGCGCAATCTAAAAATGAGAATCTGTTGGGTTCTTTCTAATTTACTCCTTACTATTTTTTAAATTATTATTCATTGTTGCTACTTTCCGCACGTGGTGTATAAAGCACTATCTTGTGCCTCCAAGATTACTTAGTTGTGATCTCCAAGAGGAAGTATGTTTCTGTGTGTGTGTGCGTGCATGTGGGTGCATGCACGCCTAGTGAAGTGTTTGGTGTAGGTATTATGTGTCCTAAAATTGATTTCATGTTATATGCCAAAATTATAACGGGTTAATTTGGGGAGATACTTTAGAGTTTTGAAAGAATGTTATGTAAAACTTCACAATGGAGTCCATTTTCAAATGTGTTGTGGAGAGTTCGAGAGGTAACCCTAATATGTGAACAGGTGTTCCTGCTTGACTGATGTTGAAAAATGCCCAATCCTTGGAAACACCTGCTACACCAACACTTACCTCTAAGTTCTCTGGAGGCACAAAGTAACAGGTGCTCTTAATCGCAGTCATTGAACAGTGGGATCTTATTTCTGCCTTTTAATTTTCTGTGTTCATTTCTTTGGACTTCCTTTTTTTAACTATCACTTGCTGACTCAATCGCTTCTGTAGTGTCCAACTCTTTTCAACCCTATGGCCTGTAGCCTGACAGGCTCCTATGTCCATGGGGTTCTCCAGACAAGAATACTGGAGTGGGTTGCCATTTCCTTCTCCAGGGGATCTTCCTGCCACAGGGATCAAACCCCAGTCTCCTGCATCTCCTGCATTGCAGGTGGATTCTTTACCCCTGAGCCACCTGGAAAGTCCTTTATTAACTCTAAGTACCTTCAGTTTATTTTTTTTTAAATGAGGCAGTGTATAAACAGGTGTGAATTTTGCCTCCCCCAGTCTTCCATAGACAGTGTAGACTGCTTATTTACCAGGAGGTCTGTTGGACAAGTTAAGTCAGATATTTCCAAGGTTGCACTCACTCATCTTAAGTTTCTGGTTTATATCGTAGTAACAGAAGAATGTAGTTTTAAACAACTCTAGTTCCAGTTTTTTTATGAGATTGACTGAACCACTTGGCTTTACTGGTTTAGATCCAGTTTTGATAACCAACTGTATCTTGCAGTGATATGCTGTGTTTTTTGAGACAAAGAAGAACATTGATTTATTTAGTTTTTAGTTTTATAACCAAGGTGAATTATCTATGTATTCCTATTTAAAGATGGCCCAGTTGTGTATACTGCTTCCAAGAGTAAAAATTGAGTATCTCAATTGCCTTAATAAATTTATGCATGGACTCTTTTGGGTGGGACCTTCCTAAGTTAAAGGCTTTGCAATAATGACCTTTTGATTTGACAGCCAGGACTGTAGTCATTTTACTTTTTGAATTGCTTTGAATCTTCAAATTCTGTATCTGTTACCTCTTGGAGAGAATTGGGAGTTGCTACAATAGAAATTCAAAATAGAACACTCAGTTCTTATCTACATCCCTAGGAAGACTGGGAAGAGCTTATCTCTGTATCTGACCTTCTTTGGTGATGTCCTTTTATCCTTAGCTAGACTGGGGGAAAGATCTGGAGTCATCCTTGGGTAAGAGAAATGATGGGTTCATCTTGAACTGGAGGCTCTGGTTGGTCTGGGTTTTTCCAGAAATTTTACAGTCAACCTGAATCTATCTACTTGGCGATTTCTACAGGTTAATCAGTCTTCCTGCCAGCCCTAGGAACTGTATTACTACAATTTATGAAAAGTCAGTTATGGACTGAATTTCTGTAACAATGCAAAATTTCTCTACTGGTCAACATGATTTTTCTCATTATATTACCATTATATTTATGCCATGACCTTACAGTCAGGCTTCTTCCCTTGTAAGACTGATGTCTGGAGAGAAAGTCTAATTGGTGAGACCATCGTATTGTTGCTTTGCCTTTCCCCAGATAGTCCCAGGTTTATATGTTTTATTCTGTTTTTAACATTTGGTCCCTTTATTTTGGGGTTTCCCTGGTAGCTCAGCGGTAAAGAATCTGCCTGCAGCGCAGGAGCTGCAGGAGACGGGTTCAATCCCTGGGTCGGGAAGGTACCCTGAAGGAGGGCATGGCAACCCACTGGAGAATCCCCATTGACAGAGCATGGGGGCTACAGTCCATGGGGTCACAAAGAGTTGGACACGACTGAAGTGACTTAGCACACACACATGCCCTTTATTTTGGAATCTTTTTAACCTAGATGCTAAAGTAAAAACCACAAATTGAAATGAGTATTTGGATATTACTAAGATTTTAGCCTCTGAAAAGAGGAGTTTGGGGCTTCATACTTTCCATTTTGTGGACCTGTGATCAAAAGGGCATAGGAAGTTCAGCTTGTTCTCTAAGGAAGATGTCAAACACATTCCATGATGGTCCTTCTTATAATTCAGATGCCATCACATCCAGGCTGCCAGCCAGCCCTGAATTAATCTCAGTTAATAGGTCAGGTCTAAAAATGTTCAATTTGGTAAATGGAAGATGGGTGCATGCTGACTCAATTTCTTCTTCCTGTCCTGATCCTTTGGACAGGAAGTATTATGAAGTTATGGTGAATTGTGGATCATTTGAGGATATTGTGGGATTGTATAAAACAGCGTTTCTATACAAACTGTGTTGGTTGTGACTATTCAAAAGGCTAATCTGCCCCAAGAATCTGAGGGAGTATATATTGGGACTGCCTTGGACTTAGTGGGCTGGAACTGAAAATAGATTCTTTACCATATTATTTCAAAAAACCAAAAACACTCACTTTGAAATTCCTAAACGTTCACACTCAGTAAGTGCTTTCCAATGAATGAATGAAATTAAGTAAATTTTTTATTAACCTGAATTTTCTTAAATACAGAGTTTTGAGATTTTTTTAAATGACTAAACTTGAGTCATTCTGTTAACCTAGAAATTACTATTGTGTTTTGTGTAATTATTAGCAAGTGACTGAAGTAAGTCTTTTAAGGCCATGATTTTTAACCCCTGGAATAGTATATATTATAAAGTTTAAATTTTTAACCCCTGGAATAGTAAATATTATAAAGTTTAAAAATAAATCTTTATGGAAATTTTATGTGCTTGAAAGAAAATCTGTAGGGAACATCTATTCTCTAACTGTATAATAAAGAAATTAACAAAAAGACTGATCATGGGGGAGCTCGAGTATAGCTAAAAGAAAACTCATGAGTCTTTTCCTTCAAAAATGCATTTGGCAAAAGTCTAAATATATTAATGCTGCTGCTGCTGCTGCTAAATCGCGTCAGTCGTGTCCAACTCTGTGCGACCCCATAGACGGCCTCCTACCAGGCTCGTCTGTCCCTGGGATTCTCCAGGCAAGAACACTGGAGTGGGTTGCTATTTCCTTCTCTAATGCATGAAAGTGAAAAGTGAAAGTGAAGTCGCTCAGTTGTGTCCCACTCTTAGCGACCTCATGGACTGCAGTCTACCAGGCTCCTCCGTCCATGGGATTTTCCAGGCAAGAGTACTGGAGCGGGGTGCCATTGCCTTTTCCAAAATATATTAATAATTAAAATTAAATCATCTGTAGCTTCAAATTTGGAAGTTAGCACTTTGCTAACTTTCAAGAATGTATTTTTAAAATAGCTTCCAGAAAGCCCCCAAATAGTGGACTATTTTTGCCTTTCAGGTTCTTTGTTAAAATTTCAGCCACTTGGGGCAAATCTCATCAGGATGCCTTGATGCTCAAACTTGGCTTTTCATTTTTCCTGGGATAAAGATCCAAGTCCTTAACCCAACTTCCTGGTCCTACAGTCTGTCCACTTTTCCTTCCCAACCTTTGTCACACCCACCGCACCCCCTGCTTTCTGCTGCTATGACTACTACTTTTGTATATGCAATTTCCCCTTTCACTTTCTGGCCTTTTGCTGTGTTAACTCCTACTTATCTTTCACATCTCTCTTGTCTTTTTAGAAAACCTTTTTTCTGACCTTTTGACTCAGTCAGATCTCCCTTGTTCTTCTGACCGTCTCTGCTGCAAACATTCATGTAACAATTGAGTGATCGTTTATTAACTGTCTCCTTTGCTGTATTTTAAGCTCCATGAGAAATCCGAGTGGGTGCTGCCTGCCATTTAATCCATTAATTTAAAATTAATTTAAAATATTTGAGATACTTATATGTGCCAGGCCCTTCAGTGCCTCAAATATTTTTAAATAAGATGAGTGAATGAGTGAGTCAGGTAATTAACCTTAGTTCCCACCTGTAAAAGACTTGCTGTTGGGATTGGATGATATACAGTACCTACAAAAGCTAGTGTATGGGAAATTCTCAATAAGTAGCAGTGATAATTTCAGTTCAGTTGGGCTTGGTAGTTTATTTGGTAAAAATAATTGTTTTGCCTCAATATTTTCAAAAAGTTTAAAAAATTATGTAAGTGCTCAGTCTGACTCTGTGCAACCCCATGGACTGTAGCCTGCCAGGCTCCTCTGTCCATAGAATTTTCCAAGGCAAGAATATTGGTGTTTGTTGCTATGTCCTTCTCAAGGGGATCTTCCTGACCCAGGGATCAAACATGTGTCTCTTTGTGTCTCCTGCATTGACAGGTGGATTCTTTACCACATGTGCCTCCTGGGAAGCCCCCAATTTAATTTATGTATTTTACTTATTTGTGTTTATGTAGGAATAAAAATGGGAGAAGGAAATAGCAACCCACTCCAGTGTTCTTGCCTGGAGAATCCCAGGGACTGCGGAGCCTGGTGGGCTGCCATCTATGGGGTCACACAGAGTAGGACACAACTGATGCGGCTTAGCAACAGCAGCAGGAATAAAAAAGAGATTTAAAGCATGTTTCAGTGACTGTTATTAGCTGTATTCAGCTGTTAATGGTATTTCTACAGAAACATTTGATTTTTGTTTTTATGCATTATGAATAAAAGTGACCCCTTGGAATTCTCTAGGCCAGAATACTGGAGTGGGTAGCCTTTCTGTTCTCCAGGGGATCTTCCCAACCCAGGGATTGAACCCAGGTCTCCTGCACTGCAGGCAGATTCTTTACCAGCTGAGCCACAAGGAAAGCCCCTTCTCAAAAAACTAGAGCACTTGAGAGAAGGTGGGACCTATTTAGCTGATGTGGTTGTTTCTGGCTGGAAGTTCTCTTGATTTAATTACTTGTTCAGAAAATATAGATGCTTGAGAAATGTGAATTCCTTCTTGTGTAAGAGTGATATTTAGGCTCTTACCAACAGTGAATTTTTAAGTGTATATCTTGGGGATGGAGCCTTGTGTCTGCAATGGTGCTGGAAGTTCCATCCTCTGTTAGGAAGAAGACCCACATTTGGTTACAGTTAATGTGTGACAGAGGTGTTTGTTGTATTTCAGAAGGCAATGATGTTTCATGGTTTTCACTTCTTCAGGTCATGATGATCCTGTGAAGGTGAAAGTACAACTCAGAATAATATTTAGAGTCTTGAACTACAAGTCCTATTCTCTAGCATTTTGAGGAAACACTTATCAACTACCCTTTCTTATTCAATAACATGGAGTGGCCTTCTGGGGGCAGGGTTCCTGTTTTCATGGCCTGGGAGTTGCTGGCTTGATCACTTTGCTCAGTGGGTTTGAAATGAGAACTTGCCAGTGTCTAGGTCCAAGGAGCTGACAATCTAAATGGGAGATGAGGCAAATAGCCATGAAAACACAGGAAAGCCATTTAAGGGCATCTACTAAGTCAACTGGGCTTCCCAGGTGGTGTTAGTGGTAGGGAACCTGCCTGCCAATGCAGGAGACGTAAGAGATGCAGTTTGATCCCTGGGTCAGGGAAGATCCTCTGGAGGAGGGCGTGGCAACCCGCTGCAGTATTCTTGCCTGGAGAATCTCCAAGGACAGAGGAGCCTGGCGGGCTACAATCCATAGGGTTGTAAAGAGTTGGACACAACTGAAGCTACTTAGCAGGCACGCACTAAGTCATTTTCAGCTGGGTACTGTTGATGCTTGAGTGTTTGTTGGTTCAGCAGGGCTAAGAAGAAGGCTTCCAAAGGAGATACCTCTGAGCAGGGCAGTGGCCCAGGTGTTAGCTCCCTCTGAGCCTCAGTGTCTGTTATTCTCTCATTTTGGCAGTACATATTGAGTGGTTTATTAAAAAGCTAAGACTCTCTGAATGTATGCCTAGGGTGTGGGTGAAAAAGACCCTTAATGTCTCCAGTACTCTAACTTTAGAATGGAGTTCAGATAAGACAGTTTTAGACAGAAGCTGAAATATTTAAATTTCCCCAAAATATTCTGTTAATATATACAAGTCATCCTAGGAACATTTCAACCTCAGGCAGGGCCAGGGTTTGTGGCAACAGACAGATGATTATCTTCCCATTATTTGTCACCCTTTTCTCATGAACTTTGTACAACTGTTAAAATAAGTTTCTTTTTTAAAAATTTATTGTTTGATTGAAGGATAATTGCTTTACAGAATTTTGTTGTTTTCTATCCAACCTCAACATGAATGAGCCATAGGTATACATATATCCCCTCCCTTTTGAACCTCCCTCCCATCTCCCTCCCCATCCCACCTCTCTAGGTTGATGCAGAGCCCCTGTTCGAGTTTCTGGAGCGATATAGCAAATTCCTGTTGTCTATCTATTTTACCTTTTTTTTTTTTCTTTTTAAAAAATACTTCTAAAATTTTTATATTTTGGCTGCACTGTGTGGCATGTGGGATTTTAGCTGTCCAATCAGGGATTGAATTTGGACTCTGCATTGGAAGGCAAAGTCTTAAACACTGAACCACCACAGAAATCCAAAATAAGTTGCTTTTATGCCTTACTTTAAAAAAAAATTTTTTTTTAATTGGCGGATGATTGCTTTGCAATGCTGTGTTGGTTTCTGCCATACAACGATGTGAATCAGCCATAAGAATATATGTGTCACCACCCTTCCACTTTTGCCTTACTTCTTTTTTGTACTTTTTGACTACTTCTTAAGTTATTGGTGGGTTGAAACTTCTGAAATCTAAAATAATACCCAATGTCCTAGGCCCCAGGTGCCTCAGAGGCAAAGGGCACCATCCATGTGGCAGTCATTAGCACTGCAGCTCAGCAGGTGTTATAAATCACATTATCAGGATTGGGAGGGGTTTAGCATGCTTGCAGTGAAACGGTAGAGATTTTACCAAAAATCTGTTATCTTTTGATGATCACTTTCTATCAATTTATACTGAATGCATTATGTTCCAGAATTATCCAAAGATAACTGACCTTGCTCTTCTTTTTTCTGTATCACTGTCTCCCAAATGACAAATGGGTTAATTTTATTTTTTTCTGAATTACATGTTCACTGTAAGAAGAAAATAAAAATCAAGCAATTCAGAAAACTATGAAGAAGTAGAAGTCCCACTCACAGAAAATATTTGATGAATATTTATTTTAAGATACTTTACTGCTAGTCATTTGATTTTCTCTTTTTGAGGGCTTGGAGTTCAGTTGTTTTGCTTGAATAAATAGTGCTGTGGTAAGCATTCTTGTTCCTATATATTCATGCATTTATCTTACCCTGCTAGGGTAGATTCATAGAAGTAGAATTTTAGTCAAATTTATGCATATTAATTTTTCTGATACTATTGCTAACAGCCCCCCAAAAGATTTCTCCGGTTTTCATTTCTTTAAAAAATAATAATTATTATTCATTTAGATATTTTAAAATGATTTTTGGCTGTGTGGGGTCTTCGTTGTTGCATGCACAGGTTTTCTCTCATTCCAGGGGGTGGGTGGGGGGTCGGGGGTTCCTCTCTAGTTGAGTTGCACTGGCTTCCCATTGCAGTGGTTTCTCTGGTTGCAGAGCACAGGGCTCTAGAGTGCATGGGTTTTTGTAGTTGCAGCCCTCGGGCTGAGTTGTTATGTGACATGTGGGATCTTTCCGAACCAGGGATCAAACTAGTGTCCCCTACATTGCAAGGCAGATTCTTAACCACTGTACCAAGTGGTAAGGGAAACCCCGGTTTAAATTTCTAATTCTAGTTAAGAAAGACTGTTTTGCCATAAGTCTTACCAATAGTAAGTTTTGCCACAATTTTTTACCTGTGCTTATCTCATAGGTAAATTTTGATATCTCAGTGTTCCATTTTGTATTTCTTTGTTTAGTTCTGAATTTAAACCTACATTTTAATATTTCTTGGACAGTAGCATTTTTTTCTCTGTGATTTCAATTTCACATCCTTTGTTCATGTTTTAATTGGAGTGTTGTTCCTTTGTTTATTTTTGGTTTCCTCATTTTAAAATGCAGTTATTTCCCCCATTTTCCATTTGTCTTTCAAACTTTGGTGGTGGTGGTGGTGTTTTGTTTTTGCCATATACAGACATTTTCAATTTGTTCATGAGCTCATGCCTATTTTCATTTATGGTTTCTGGCTGTGTTCAGTTGCTTAAGACAGCTTCTTGACTTTCATAGTAGTAAATTATAAATTAACATTAAAGCTCAAAATCATTGGGGATAATGTGGTACAAATAGTTAAGCCATGTATCTTATTGGCATGCTCATTAGGCTAAATTTGAAGGAAGAATAATAATAATATTTGGATGGGGAGAGGTAAGGATGGAAGATGGTTCTATGTAAAAATTTCATTCAAAGCATGAAATTTCTGGCCTTGAATTAAGTTGGGGTTACCAGATTAAGAATCCACCTGCCAAAGCAAGACCCAAGAGATGTAGGTTCGATCCCTGGGCCAGGAAGATTCACTGGAGGAGGAAATGGCAACATGCTCCAATATTCTTGCCTGGGAAGGCTCTGCCAGGCTCCTATCCATGGGGTCGAAATGAGTAGGACATGACTGAGCACACTAAGGAAGGCCAGATTAACAAATAAAAACACAGAACACTCAGTCATGTTTGCATTTCAGATAAACAACAAATAGTTTTTTTTTTTAATAAGTGTGTTCAGTATTGTATTTTATCTGGTGACCCCAAATTAAGCAAAGTAAGTAAATAACAATATGACAGTATTCAAAGTAAAAGCTAGTCATCTCAAAATGTACTGCTACCTTTATGTATTGAGATAGTTAGGTTATTCAGAATATATTTTTTTGAAAAAACTATCACATCCTAAAGATGATCCACATCCTAACAAAGGTTTTTTTTTTTTTCTTTTTCTCTTTTTTAATGTATGTTGCATGTCTACAGAGCCAGTAGAAGTATGAATTGAGCTTTATCTGAGACCTAACATACAGTTGGTAGTGGTTTAGTTGCTAAGTCATGTCTGATTCTTGTGACCCCATGGACTGAAGCCCACCAGGCTCCTCTGTCCATGGGATTCTCCAGGCAAGAATACTGGAGTGGGTTGCCATTTCTTTCTCCAGGGAATCTTCCCGACCCAGGGATCAAACCCAGGTCTCCTGCACTGTAGGCAGATTCTTTACCAGCTGAGCTACCAGGGAAGCCAGTTAGCCACATTCAGTTGGAAAACTGTACTTTTTTTCCAGTAGCAAGGATTCCTTGTTTTATTTTCTAGATCAGTGATTTTTGACCCTACACATTAGCATTACTTGCAGAGATTTACAAAGGTTATATGACAAGATCCTTCATGTAGAGTCCATTTTAGCTTGGTCTCAGAGGGGCCTTAGTGCTTAGTCATCCACTGCCTTAGTTTCCTCACCCATAAAGTGGGGGTAAAATTATTTCCTATGTCCAAGCTTCATCATGAGAGTTAAATATGTAAAGTAGGTGGAGTTTTAGAAGAAGTCTGACTTGTAATCACTCTTAAATAAATGAAAGTCATTGTATTATTGTAATGAAACCATAATAGAGTTTCCTAGCTCATTGAGAACTAGAAAATGCAGTAGATACCAAGTAAAGCATGGGTAGATGAAAATGCTAGAAAGGCTCACATCTACATGCAAGAGCTGATTATGGATATCTCTGCTCATCCCTACGTTTAGTGACATTAGGTCTAAAAATCAGCCATGGTGAATTTATTGACAGCATAGAAATCATTAAAGGCTGAAATCAAGGATTTTTAGTTCACTTTTGTTTTTTGGTACCCCAGAGATCCAGTTATTGACAATATCACCATGTGAGAGGATGAAGGCAAGTGACAGAGAGGTCTGGGGTGAAAACCATCATACATTTACCTTGTGGTTTGGCCTGAATTTGGACCTAGCCAGTTATGGCATATGAGAGTTGGACCATGGAGAAGGCTGAGCACCAAAGAACTTATGCTTTACAATTGTGATGCTGCAGAAGTCTCCTGAGAGTGCAAGATCAAACCTTGCAATTCCGAAGGAATTCTGAGTCAATTCTGAAGGGAATCAACCCTGAATATTCATTGGAAGGACTGATGCTGAAGTTCCAATACTTTGGCCATGTGATGTAAAGAGCTGTTGCTGCTGCTGCTAAGTCATTTCAGTCGTGTCTGACTCCCATAGAGGGCAGCCCACTAGGCTCCCCCCTCCCTGGGATTCTCCAGGCAAGAACACTGGAGTGGGTTGCCATTTCCTTCTTTGGGTGTGAAGAGCTATCTCATTGGAAAATACCCTGATGCTGGGAAAGATTGAAAGGCAAAAGGAGAAGAGGGTGGCAGAGGATGAGATGGTTAGATAGCATCATTGAGTCAATGGACATGAATTTGAGCAAACTCCGGGAGATAGTGAAAGACAGGCAAGCCTGGTATGATACAGTTCATAGGGTTGCAAAGATTTGGACACACTTAGCAACTGAACAACAGTCATGGCATCTGTCATTCATGCACCCAGGGCTTAAGTTTTGAGTCCCTGGAGGTGGTAGATTTATGAGTAGTGTGGTCCTCACCTGGTTTTGAATCTAGAATCATCAGAGTATGATTGAGCTATCACTCAAACAATTGTTCCAAGTCTAGGGGCAAATTATTTAATCCTGCCCTCAAAAACTTAATGATCTGCAGAAACAAAGAGTAGAATGGTGGTTGCCAGAGGCTGGTGGAAATGGGGAGAGGTGGGTACGCACCTTCAGTTATAGAGTGAATACAGAGTCTGAGGATTTAATGTCTAGAATGGTGGATAAAGTTAATAATACTTCATCATGTACTTGAAATTTGCTGAGTAGATATAAAGCATTCTCACATGCACAAACACAAAGTAACTATATGAGGTGAAAGATGTGTCAATTAACTTGGTATTGGAATCATTTCATGATATATGCACGCATGCTAAGTTGCTTCAGTTGTTCCTGACTCTTTGCAATCTCATTGACTGTAGCCCATCAGGGTCCTCTATCCATGAGATTCTCCAGATAAGAATACTGGAGTGGGTTGCCATTTTCTCCTCCAGGAGATCTTTTGGACCTGGGGATTGAACCCACCTTTCCTGTGGCTCCTGCATTCCAGGCAGATTCTTTATTGCTGAGTCACCAGTATCAAGTCCTTCGTGATATATATGTGTATCAAATTATTGTGTTGTGTACTTTAAATATATAAAATTTTAATTGTCAATTATACCTCAATAAAGCTGGGAAAAAAAAAAAAAAAAGGAGCAGGGGGCATAGGAAGCCACAAGATGAACATGGTCCATCTAACTTATATTTAGATGGACGTACATTCTCAAAACCCAAGTGCAAAATGATGATGGTGATGATGGTGATGATAATGATGAAATTCCCTTGAGGTCTACTTTAGGTTAGTTTTGGAATGCTCCGAGATGCTCTGTTCATTGTCCTTTGCCTTTATTGGGTACTCAGGTAGAAACCGGAGAAGGCAATGGCACCCCACTCCAGTACTCTGCCTGGAAAATCCCATGGACGGAGGAGACTGGTAGGCTGCGGTCCATGGGGTCGCTAGGAGTCGGACACGACTGAGCGACTTCACTTTCACTTTTCAGTTTCATGCATTGGAGAAGGAAATGGCAACCCACTCCAGTGTTCTTGCCTGGAGAATCCCAGGGACTGGGAAGCCTGGTGGGCTGCCGTCTATGGGGTCACACAGAGTTGGACACGACTGAAGCCACTTAGCAGCAGCAGCAGCAGGTAGAAACAGATGGAGAGTATTAGAGGGTCTTCATGCCTTAGTTTCCTCATTAATCAGAACAGAATGGTTGTCAGAGTGATATGGGTAATGGATTTTAACTGCATAGTGATTACAGTTAGTTCCTCAATTTTCAAGAACATTTGTTGGGTTAGGTTATAACTTAAGAACTTAGGAGGACTTCCCTGGTGGCTCAGATGGTCAAGAATCTGCCTGGAGATGCAGGAGATCTGGCTTCGATCCTGGGTCAGGATGTTCCCCTGGAGAAGGAAATGGCTACCCACTCCAGTGTTCTTGCCTGGAGAATTCCATGGACAGAGGAGCCTTAGAACTACAGTCCCTGAGTGGGACTTGTGGGCAACTAATATTTTGATTACTTAGAGCTAAGTAAGCACCCTGCCTAGATTCTGAACTTTGACCTTGGACCTCAGTAGCCCCAAGAGCTCTCTAGGACCACTAGTCCTAATAGACTCAGTGGAGGTAGAGCTAGAGTCCTACTGCCTGACAGTTTGTTTTTGTTGATCTCTAAGTAAACCAGCATTTGTTATTGTTCATTTTAACCTTTATTTGACTTGGTTTAACAAAAGAGACATAGTAAATCTTTTCTCATAATGATTGAAACATTCTTCACTTAGGGAATTATATTGTTTTGGAAAAAAGCAGCTTGTATCATTCTGCATTCAAATGTGCAACATTGTTATTTTGGATTATTTTCTATAATCCTAAGTATATAATAATGCATTAAAAAGCCAATATGAGACTTTAAATTTCTTAACTTAAAAAAGCCCAACTATAATTGTATTATCTTAGCAAGAAAAAGAAGACTTATAATACTCAGGTATACAATTCAACTAAATTGGAATTTGATATTTGTACAATCGCTCCTCCTTGGAAGCTGCAGGTAGACAAAATTATTATATATATTGTATGTATGCTGCACGTACATAAAATTAATGAGAGACCCTGACAATAAGCAAGCTCCTTGGAACCCAGACTGGATTGCCAAGCCGAGTACCCCTGCAAAACAAATTCTCTTTGTTTGAACATATGAAACATACCAAAAGAGAGTGAAAACCAGTTTTGTTTTTTTTTCTTTTAAAATTTTTTTTTGTTTGTTTTTGTAGGAGAACCACCAGTGGAAGAAAAGATCACTTCCTCTGTAGACACTTTATGGGTTTCGGATTCCGTAAACTCTGCCATGTAACTTGACCCCAAAGTTAGTGAAATCCTGTTAGACTTTCCCTTCCCTCCTTCCTGCTTCCATCTTTCTGTCTCACCTTTGAAAACCTAGATTTGTATTTGTATACAAGTGTGATCCCTCCTCCCATTGTCTGGTTTTTTACCCAGGCACTTTTCACCTACATCCTCTTTTTCCCTCATTTGGCAGTCAGTTGGGCTTCTTCCTGCCTTGAATACCACATTCCTGAGTTATTCAAGCTCAGTCATTAGCACCCTGTCCCCCTACTAAAATTATGAATGAAAAGCCTTGTTGTTCTTTACAAATAACTCAGGCTTCCTCAGTCAGTCAAATTCAAATGGAAGTGACTGCCGGACAAAGGGGCGGGATGATGGACAGTCCTCACAGCGAGTCATCAATGCCCACAGGAAGTTTGCAAAGGCACAATCTAGGTGGAGAGGATTGGGTGTTCCCAGAGGACAAGGGTTGAGGGGGGGGAGCTGGGAGGGGAGGGGTGCTCTTTGAATCCTTTTGGATCTTAAAGGAAAAAAAAGAAAGTCCAGGAAGACCAGAGAAAGCAATGTAGAGAGTCAATTTTGCCCTAGCAAGAACTGAAAAATCCTTCCCTGGAGACATCTCTACCTTGCAGTAATGCTGGTTGAAACAGACAAAACTGAAGGCCCTGACCATTTACTGGGTTTTGAAAGCCGAACGGGGCAGTAGTGGGTTACAGACTGGGAGCTGTATGACTCCCCGCTGAGAAGTTGCATTGTCCAGGGGCCCCCTTTTCCACAACAGGGGAAAAGGTAATTGACAGCCTGATTGTTTGGCCGGGCCCCCTGCTGTTTTAAAATCCTGGAAGGCCCCAGTCACACGTTGTCAATAACAGCCGTCGGAGGTGCGGAGTGAAGGACTGTTCAGGAAGCAGTTTGAGCCCTTCAAGTGGACAGGCCTCAGTGACTTTTCTTGCACTCTGGCTGCCACAAGCGACTCATTCAAAAATAACCTTCAAGTAATAAATCAAACTTGTTTCCTGAACTATACAAGGAACAGCTGGTTATTTTTCCTCACTTTTTTTTTTTTTTCTCAAAGACGAAAAAAAAAAAAAGAGATTTTTTACTACAGGAAATCAAGCATGTCAAAATTTGGCAAAGCAATTTGGATGATTTAACAGCTAAACACTTCTCTTTTTAATGTTATGCTTTCATCGGCCTTTTTTTATTTCGGCTTTCCCTTTTTGCATTCTGTGTGCTGTCGTGGGTCCCTTATCTCTGCTTTCCTCCTTCGTGAAAGGAAAACGAGTTTAGTGTTTTGTCCTTAGGAGATCTTTGGTGTAATTTCTAACATAGTGGTGAAGATGCTCCACTTCTTACACAGCTAAAATTTGTTTTGTTCTGCAGGAAAAGTTTGGCTTTAGACCTATGGTTCCACGTCTCTTTTTCTCCAGAGATCCATTTATTTTGGAGTTCTGATGACAAGGCAGTTTTTCTCCAGTCTGCTGATTTAGGAACCCTGAGCTAGTACATATGTCACAACTGAAGTAGTCTGGTGTCTAAGAAAGTACATTTTGAGCTCTTTGGTCTTTTTGCGTCTCTCTTTGTGCCTATTTTTGTGTTTCCTCTGTGTGTGTCTTTTTCTCCTTGACTATGTTTGCCCTTCAGATTCTAGAAAAATTGGCTAATCTCTGATTGACCTTAGCAGTAATTAAAAATATAAGTAACATGAAGCAATGGCCTTCTGTGATGATTCCTGTTTACCTTTCTTTTACAGATCCTTGGTATTTCCAATAGAAATCCATTTTAAGTGAAAATATTTTAATGATCTTATGAGTGTGTACCTTAGAGGTCAGCTTTTCACGACTTGTGGACTTTGAGAATTAAAAAAGAAGTGTATTTGAGAAACTGTCAGATTTTAGTGCACTAGGTCTATTTCAATCTATTTAACTTAACAGTCAGGATTAGATATTAAGATTATGTAAAACATCTCTTTTATAGGATATTTTGACCACTCTACAATAAATGAAAAAACATTATAATATAGCATTAAGTGAGAAATTATAAATTATACTTAGGGATTTTGACCTTTATGTATAATAAATTTATATTTCTTAATTTTGTTGAAGAGATTATTTATTTGTAATAAAACACTTGTAATGAAAGTTATGTTTACAGGAAGATAATAATGAAATTCAATTTGCAGTAGAATTAGGTCATGGTAGGCTTCTTTTGTATTTCTATTCATTTCTTTTTAAATTTCTTTTCCTTTGTATTTCCTTTATTAATGACAATGCTGTAATAGCACAAATAAATCCATCTTTGTGCTGTATAAGTAAACTTGTACACTTTGTAAATATACAGATATCTTGGCTGATACAAGTGTGAGTTTAGCAGTGGGTGTGGTTTCCATCTAAATGATTCTTCCATATATGGCTGATATTCATACTGAACCTGTTTTGATGTAATATTTCTTTACTTTCAGCATTTAGCTTCGAGCATGTGATACGTGACTGGAAGGAATTCCTGCAGAACTGTATTAACATGTTCCAAAGAGCTGAATCCTGAGGTTAGTACCACATCAGAAAATTTGAGAATTTGCACAGTAATTATAGTATGGTTCATAAATGGTCTTATAATTTGCAAGTGAATTACATTATAGATACGATATTTAAAATGATATAAAACACTCAGTTCTGTAGATGAATCTTTTCTTTTTAAGTCACAGCCTTTTGATTCGTTCAGAGATGCTCAGGAATTGCTGAGTTAAGTAGCCTTTGAACCTTCTGGTGTCCTCCTTCAGCCTCACAGCTCCTCCCCTTGGCCCTGTGGACTCTGGTCACAGTAGGGGCGGGCGAGATAGCGAGTGTAGACTGAAAGTGCTCTGTGCAGACTTGCTTTCTGGCCTCCTGTTCAGCTGCCAGTCTCACAGCTTGCCCTGAGAATGGACTTCCTGTGCTGTCATTTACACTCACTATCACACTAAGCGCTCTTTGTCACTCAGCCTTTGAGACAGAAGGGGGCGAGATAACGCATCTAGACCACTCCTGTTGACTTTGTAGATAAAGTCAAGGGCTGGAGTCAAGAACCCAGGGTCTTAGCCTCCTCACTTTGCAACTGCCTTGCCTTGTGACATTGAGCCAGGCTTTGGACCTCCCCATTCCTCACTTTTCCTCTTCTATCCAATGAGAATCAGGGTGGGATGTTCTCTTATTTATCAGGAAGGTGTGGTTGTTGAAGGAATTTCTAAACGCTTGAAGCCCCTAGCAAAAGGAAAACGAAATCAGATAAAATGACCTTTTCTTCTGCTTTTTTTTTTGGGGGGGGGGGGGGGGATGGAAAGGAAGCTGAGTCTGGTTAATTACTCCCTACTCCCAGAAGTAATTCATTCTATAATCTGGTAGATAGGGGATTTTCCTCCTATCCTTGTCAATTTTTACCTCATCCTTATCTTTTGCTCTTTTCATCTTTCTGTCTCTCTCTTCCTCTCTGTTTCTCCCTTTTCCTCTACCCCTGCAATGTTTCTTTCATAGCAATGTGCTATGAGATCAAGGTGTGTAGAAATCAGCAAAGGTGAAAATCATCTCTAAAAGGCTCTGTTCAATGTGGGTGAGCAGAGACACCGAGAAAATAGGAGGGCATCCTGAGCTGACTGGATGGGGAGGGTCAGTAAGGGGATGCTTTTGCAAATATATTGGACTTAGAAAGGTAAGCCTTTAGAGACAGTTACCAGATGTCAATGGCACCCCACTCCAGTACTCTTGCCTGGAAAATTCCATGGACAGAGGAGCCTGGTGGGCTGCAGTCCATGGGGTTGCTAAGAGTTGGACATGACTGAGCGACTTCACTTTCACTTTTCACTTTCATGCATTGGAGAAGGAAATGGCAACCCACTCCAGTGTTCTTGCCTGGAGAATACCAGGGATGGGAAGCCTGGTGGGCTGCTATCTATGGGGTCTCACAGAGTCGGACACGACTGAAGCGACTTAGCAGCAGCAGCACCAGCTGGCAAAATGGGTCTCTGGGCCCTGGGACCACTTATTTAGAGGTTGTCTCAAAGAGATGGGATTGGAAAGGGTTGGAACCTATAGTGAAATTCAAGGATTCTCTCAATGGGATAAGATGGAGGGCCTGTTCTGACCACAGCCATGGCTTCATCCTTTTCCCTTTTCAGTAAATTGTACAACTGCGTAAAGTGTAGCTTTAAGACAGAAGTGATTTCATCTCCTACTTCAAATTAGAGTGTGTGAAGTATTATGAATTTTAAAGCATGCATTTTAATACATTTTACTTGGTTCAGCGGGTAAAGAATTCGCCTGCAGTGTAAGAGACACAGGAGACACGGGTTTGATCCCTGGGCCAGGAAGATCTCCTGGAGAAGGAAATGGCAACTCACTTCAGGTTTCTTGCCTGGGAAATTCCATGGACAGAGGAGTCTAGAGGGCTATGGGTCCAGTCCAATGGGTCCAGTCAAATAGGTTGCAAAGGATCGGACATGACAGTGTGACTAAGCATGCACTTTTTAAAAACCTTTAGTGGTTGAGTTTTATTGCTATTGTTTTCATTTTATTCTGCGAAGAGCTTGGTTATATAAATTACAAGCCAGACATTAATTCACTTGGCATTCCTCATGGCCTTTTAAGAAGGGTACTGTATAATCTGGCTTGCTTATTGGATTTTCCACATCTACACATCGATTCATATGTATTTTGATTTTTTTCACTCAAAGGGCAGCAATA
Source organism: Bubalus bubalis (assembly GCF_019923935.1). Classification (NCBI taxonomy): domain Eukaryota; kingdom Metazoa; phylum Chordata; class Mammalia; order Artiodactyla; family Bovidae; genus Bubalus; species Bubalus bubalis. The sequence continues at coordinate 34,415,943 of NC_059169.1, read as the reverse complement.
TCATTTTGGTGGTGTATGTTTTTGATCTATGTACATACATGGATTTTATATGGCCTGACATTGTGTTTGTTACTTCTTATTGCATCTATTGTATATTCTAAAATATATTATTCTATTTTGCTACCTATAGCTAGGCTTTTTTAGGGTGACTCCCCTCATTAAAAAAAACAAAGACTACTACATGGGGGACATAAATATATATATATATAATGTAGTATATGTACATAAATATATATTTAAAATATAAAAATATATATTTTACTTATTTTAATAAGAAGGATATGAAAAGATATGTATCAATCTGTCTATAATACACAGGATCTGAAGGGAGTGCAGGATCTTATTAACTTTAAAAAAATACATTTATTTATTTTTAATTGGAGGATGATTGCTTTACAATATTGTGTTGGTTTCTGCCATTTATCAACACAAATCAGCCATAGGTATACATATGTCCCCTCCCTCTTGAACTTCCCTCTCACCTCCCACCCCATCTCAGCTCTCTACTTTGTCACACAGCACCAGATTTGAGGTCCCTGAATCATATATCAAAACCCCACTGGTTATCTCTTTTACACAGGGTAATGATTATGTTTCAATAAGGAACTTATTAACTTGCTAAACTTTTTTTCTGCTGTTTCACTTTGTACAACAAATATGTGTTGCTTTTAAAAAATTATTGTATTACTTTCTTAAAACATTAATGAAAAAAGTTTCACTACTGATTTAATATAAACACTTAAAGACAAAATTTAGTAGTCACTGATAATATTTATGTTTTACAAGGTTTTTGCCAATCTTGTTAAAATGTCTAAAAATCTGCCAGAGTCTCTTTTGTTTTTAGAGCACACACATACACAAGGCAATGGTTGGTGCTCCCTCTGCTGGTTTCCCTGTAAGAATTAGCGAGCCAACTTGGGAGAGTTAAAAAGATAACAATGAAAACTATGTTGATTCTTTGATCTTTAAGCACCCTTTCCACATATGAGCTTTATCCTAGATTGGCAGCAAGTGTTAAAGCAGTTTGTGAAAATGGGTTCTTTCCTGATATTTAACAGTGATACTGAAGTTGGGCTAGATAATTCAATTTCTCCTTTTTCATATCATATAGTAAGATCTAAAACACAATTATTCCTAATTTATTGGGACTTTTTGAGTGGGGATTAATTTTATACAACTAACTCTAGTAGTCAGTTGATGGAACATCTTTACATTAGTAAGCAAAAGTGATGGGAGAATCGCCGTCCCTGGGATTCTCCAGGCAAGAACACTGGAGTGGGTTGCCATTTCCTTCTCCAATGCATGAAAGTGAAAAGTGAAAGTGAAGTTGCTTAGTCCCTCAGTGACCCCATGGATGGCAGCCTTCCAGGCTCCTCCATCCATGGGATTTTCCAGGCGAGAGTACTGGAGTGGGATGCCATTGCCTTCTCCGTTGCTGTGTGCAGGCTTACTCTATTTGTGGCAAGCGGGGTTTCCTCTCAAGCTGGGGTGTGTAGGCCTTTCACTGTGGCAGTTTCTCTTGTTGTGGAGCACAGGCTCAACCTAGATGCATGGGCTTCAGTGGTTGCGGCTCACTGGCTCTAGAGAGTGGGCTCAGTAGCTGTGGCACGCCAGCTTACCCGTGGCATGTGAGATCTTCCTGGACCAGGGATCGAACCCAACTCTCCTGCATTAGCAGGTAGATTCTTATCCGCTGTACCACCAGGGAAGTCCATGAGCCATTTTAAAAATTAAATACCTTGTTACATCATTACTGTAATTATAAATTCTTATATAAAAGATATTTGAAATTTTCTTAGTTTAGTTAATATCGATATCTAAACTATAAGATTCTTAGAATTCATTGAATTCATCAGTTTTTTTTCCGGGGCGGGGGGGATCCTGACTTTCATGAATCAGAATATGTTGAATTATATATACTATTCATTTATCAAATATAAGGCAATGGCAACCCACTCCAGTACTCTTGCCTGGAAAATCCCATGGATGGAGAAGCCTGGTAGGCTGCAGTCCATGAAGTCGCTAAGAGTCGGACATGACTGAGCGACTTCACTTTCACTTTTCACTTTCATGCATTGGAGGAGGAAATGGCAACCCACGCCAGTGTTCTTGCCTGGAGAATCCCAGGGACGGCGGGGCCTGGTGGGCTGCCGTCTATGGGGTCGCATAGAGCTGGACATGACTGAAGCAACTTAGCAGCAGCAGCAGCAGTATTAAATCATTCCTAAATCTTTTATTGTATTCTGTATTATATATATAATATGGTATTCTGTGTCTTAAAGGGGTTTAATGTGAAGATTCTGTCGGTACATATTCAACTCTTTTTACTAGCTTTTGCCTTTAGGTAGATGTTGGCATAGTATTAACTGATAGAATATATGAAACTGTTTCCCTTAGGGACATAGGCATTTAATAGGGAGCTCTGGTGAATCTATGAACTTTCAAAGGAAACATTTTTAATGGAAGGTTTCAGGGAGAGGGCTTTTGTAGGAGAATAAAGTAGACTGGAGAAGGGTCACCTCTGGACAGGCCCATGGGAAAGAAATGGAGAATTTAGAGAACTCCAAGCAATAGACAGAAGAGCCTGGCAGTCTGTAGTTCATGGAGTCCCAAAGATTTGGACACTACTGAGTGACTTTCACTTTTTCAAGCAATAGGCAATAAAGAATGTGGGAGGTGCTATTTATCGGGGAAGAACAGGAGTTGCATTTCCTTATAAGAGAACTGTTTTCCTTAAAAAAAAAAAAACAAAAACTTTTTATATTATATTGGAGTGTAGCCATTTAACAATGCTGTGATAGTTTTAGGTGGACAGCAAAGGGGACCTGCCGTACATATATATGTACCCATTCTCCCCCAAACTCCCCTCCCATCCTTGCTGCCACATAGCTTTGAAAAGAGTTCCCTGTGCTATACAGTAGGACTTTGTTGGTTATCCATTTTAAATATAGCAGTGTGTATTGCTCTCCTTTTAAAAAAGTCATTCCCTTTGTGAAGGGTGCTCAGGGAATGGTAAAGGAGAAAGGAAATAATAGGGTAGAAAACCAGGTCTCATAAATCAACTTTACCCATCACTGGATGAGCCATATACCACAGTCAGATCAGTCCAACAGCATGGAGAACACAAGGTAGAGATTTAGGCAAGTGACAATGTTGGCAACAGGAAGTTTCATGTAGCTGAGATCAGCCACAGCTACTGGAGTTTAGGCCTGGGAATTCTGGGCTCTGGAAAGAGTGGGGAGGTTGATGAGTATTGGGGGTCTGGTCATACTGATGGCATCCGCATACATACTGTAGGACCCCAGTGCTGGAGAACCTGGAGTACCGGGCAGTGCATCATAGCAAAGACGAGACTCAGTTCCTGCTGCTGGACTCAGTTCAGGAGGATTCTTGGCAGGATCCCTGTTCTGGATCATGGGCTGTGAGCAGTTAGGGTCAAGGCTGATTTGATACTGACCCCAGTGTACTAGCAACTTCCTACATCCTGAGTCTGGAGAGGGTTTGTATATGAGTGCATGTTCAGTTAAGACCTACAAGCCACACAGATGATGGCCCAAATCTGGAATTTTAGGAGATGTTATTGGATGGGAGGTTATGTCCCTTGCATCTCAAACCATGATATGTGGGCTAATGCACACTTAGCCTACTTAAAAAGTCACTGTGCATTAGAGGTTAGAGATTAAAGAAAGAACACCCCTGCTTTGAATTTTTTAAACAGCTTTATTGAGGTATAAGGGGCTTCCCTGGTGGCTCAGTGGGAAAGAATCCACCTGCAATGCAGGAAACATAGGAGACTCAGGTTTGTTCCAGACCTGGGTTTGATCCCTGGGTAGGGAAGATCCCCTGGAAGAGAGCATGGCAATCCACTGCAGTGTTCTAGCCTGGAGAATTCCATGGACAGAGGAGCTTGGCAGGCTATAGTCCATGGGGTCACAAAGAGTTGGACACAACTGAAGCGATTTAACATGCATTTATGTATTGAGGTATAAATTCAGATACTATACAATCCACCCTTTTAAAGTGTACAGTTAAATGAGTTTGAGTATATTACATAACTTCTTTGAATTGTGGAATAATACATACAATATAAAATTTGTGATTTTCACCATTTCTTATCACAATAGTAAAAGATGTTTATCAGTTTTCACAGTAAATAGACAAAAAAGAAAAGATAATTACAGTTGCAAGCTATAATGGAAACATGATTAACCTAACAATATAAAATAATTACACACAATTTGGGGGATTAAGTAGAATGATGTGGTAAGTGGAAGTGCATACATGCATATGTTTTCATCCACTCAGCCAGTCTATGTCTTATGGTTGATGCATTTAATCTATTTACATTTAAGATAATTATCCATATGTATGATCCTGTTGTGGAGAAGGGAATGTCAACACATTCCAGTATTCTTGCCTAGAGAATTCCATGGACAGAGGATCCTGGCTGGCTACAGTGCATGGGGTCACGAAGAGTCAAACACCATTAAACAACTAACACTCTGTCTCTCTCTCTCCCCCTGCCACCCCCATTGGGACTTCCTAGAAGGCACTAGTGGTAAAGAGCCTGGCTGCCAATGCAGGAGACTTAAGAGATGCAGGTTCGATCTCTGGGTAGGGCAGATCCCCTGGAGGAGGGCATGGCAACCCATTCCAGTATTCTTGTCAGGAGAATCCCATGGACAGAGGAGTTTGGTGGACTACAGTCTATAAGGTCGCACAGGGTTGGACATGACTGAAGTGACTTAGCATGTATGCACGCATGATCCTATTGCCAGTTTCTAATTATTTTGGCTTTATTTTGTGTAGGTCTTTTCCTTCTCTTGTGTTTCCTGTCTAGAGAAGTTCCTTTAGCATTTGTTGTAAAGCTGTTTTGGTGGTTTTGAATTCTTTTTACTTTTGCTTGTCTGAAAAGCTTTTGATTTCTCCATCAAATATATTTATCATTAGTCCCACATAATTGTTCTCTAATTTTTTATGTATTTATTTTTAGTTCTGTCTCTTCAGGTGATATATTTTAAATTTCTTATATGCAGGACTGTTTTTTCAGATCTTTTGCATTACCCTAAGAACTTTAACTTGATTTTACCCAGATTATTCTAAATGACAGAGATGTTAGGGCTTTGTTTGTTTGTTTTTTCCAATATGCTCTATAGAGCAAATCCCCTGAATTTCTACATGAGAGTGTGGGAGGGAAAGGTGCTTTGATTTTACATACTTGGGTTTTGTATGGTATTTCCCTTGAAGAATGAATTGCCCTGAAAAATTTCAAAAACTATGAGTGTGTTTTGCTGATGATAATAAACTCAGTATTTAGAAGCAACTGAATGTAGAAAACTTTTCATTGAAAGTCTGCTGCTGCTGCTGCTGCTAAGTTGCTTCAGTCGTGTCTGACTCTGTGTGACCCCATAGACGGCAGCCCGCCAGGCTCCTCCGTCCATGGGATTCTCCAGGCAAGGACACTGGAGTGGGTTGCCATTTCCTTCTCCACATTGAAAGTCTAAATTAGATTATTTATGAATTGATTTCTTTATGAATATATACTTTATGTATTACTAGTCCTATATGAATTCCTATATGAATCAACTTAAAATTATATGTGTTTCTTTTTGTTTTGTTCACGATAGTGGTTTTAAAAGCCATGGTTTTTACTGTTAGAAGAACTTTTAGTCCAAGAGTACTCACGTGTTCATAAACCTTATAGTCCAGGAAAAGCAGTCTGGAAAGAGAAAACTTGCTTTATACCCCAGGAGTTCCCCAGCAAATAGATATGTACTTAAATGGAAGTGCATTTTTTCCACCCTTGGACTGACCACATAAAATTTGGCACAGCCAAGGCATTGATCTAAACGAAGCTAGGATGCATATAAGAGCTGGTAGATTTATTTCAGGTCCTTTTTAGCCAAAGCTACTTTGTTGCTTTATTTATCTTATCAGAATCTTCTTTGCCTTTCATTCTCTTCTGATCAGAGAGGTAGACTTCTTTAGACCTACCTTCTCTGTTAACAGTAGCCATTAGTCACATGTGGCTGAAATGTCCTGAATACTTGCTAGATTTCAATGACTTAGTATGGAAAAAAAAAAAAAGATGGTGAACTAGCTCATTTGCATATTTTTGTATTATACATTGAAATGACAACAGTGGTTAAATAAACATTATTGAAATTAATTTCATTAATTTCTGTTTCTTTTTAACCACTGAAAAATGTTAATTTACATATATGGCTCACATTCTGTTGAAGGAAACTCCTGTAGACCAATAGTTCTTAAACTTTTTTGAATAATGATGCATTTCTTTGACACTCTGATAAAAGCTCAATAGATCATAGAGAGATAGATACTGTCAATTCTGTTACAGCCAACAGATGTGTTCCTAAGACCCGCCTTACTGTGCAAAATCATGCAAAAGAAGCTATAGGGCTGGCACTGGAGTAGACTTTCAACAATTTCCTGAGTGACATGTGAAGAAACACAATAAACATGGTAGCCTGGTTCTGTCCATGGCAAATGGATAAGAAATACGCCAGTATTACGATAAATATGGTGCTTGACCCTGAAAATGTCTCAGTTGTCTGTGGGGGTGGAGCTCTACAACTGCCCACCTCCAATGCTTGCCTTGTTCCCCTGGCCGCCACTCTGTGTGTCAGAGGAAGAGAACTTGTTAGAAAAGTAGAAAAAGACCGAGAGAAAGAGAAAGAGAAAAATAACAGAGGACAGGAAAAACACAAAATAGGCTGAGAGGAAAGAAGGGGGAAAAATGAAAGAGAAGGGAGGGCATGAGGCTGATTGCCAGTCAGCGGGGTTGCGGCTTGTGATTGGGAGGTTACCTGAACTCAGATGGAATGTTGGAAGAGCACAAGGAGAAAGTTGGGAAGTGAAAGTGAAAGTTGCTCAGTCGTGTCGGACTCTTTACGACCCCATACAGTCCATGGAATTCTCCAGGCCAGAATATTGGAGTGGGTAGCCGTTCCCTTCTCCAGGGGATCTTCTCAACCCAGGGGTGGAACCCAGGTCTCCCGCATTGCAGGCGAATTCTTTACCAGCTGATATATCAGGGAAGCCGGGAGAGAGTTGGAACAGTAAGTTAAACAGCAAAGGTAGAGCTCATTGTTCTTAAGAGGTGTGCGCATATGTGCATTTTGTTGACTTGTGCAAAGCTCAGTTCAGCTAGGTGCAGTTTTCTGTGTTGGCCTGGAGATGAAATTGGCACAAATACAAAATTAGCGTTGTGCTACAGCCTTCGCTAATTTGTCAGTCACGTCGGAACAAATTCACGTTTTCAAAATAAGCGTCCTAGCAGAACTGATTGTAGAAACATACACCAGGATAGATTGTGACACACAGCTCATGTTTGCAACCTGCAGACTGGAGGAGTGTCAGGGCATGTCAGGCATGAGGAAGCAAAGGTGAAATGCCCGCAATAGGTTTTTTCAAGGTGTTATAGTACCTTACATAGTTATAAGGGATTATAAGAAGGGGAGAGTATTGAGCAATTTGTGGAGACCCCAGTGGAATGTAGAGAGTGAATGCATTTATGGGGTTGGATTCCTGAGGGTAGAAGACGTTGAATTTGAGGAGCAGAGAAGGTAGATTCCCATTGGATACCAACTGAGAATGATGTATTTACACAGCCTTTCTAATCTATGACAGAATTGTCCAGGAAAATCTATTTGCAAATAGAACTCTCAGGGACAAGAAATGAATGCTTGGTGAGAGGAAAATTCTAAGAGTTAGTAGGAAAAGAGAGCAGATATTGTCTTAATAGTCTGCTTCTATTTATCCTGGGCTTTAGTTACAATCCACAGAACTTGGTTCCTGTGACTTTACAGAAACAGGTCTAAGAATCTGTCAAGGGAAAGTGAACTGAGATCTTCAAGTCACTAGGAGTAGTGAAGTAACTTTGAAAATTAAATCAAACCATTGAAGTAGTTGCCCATTAAACATGATAATACTGATGATGGTGATGATGATGACAATAAGCTAGTATTCATTGGGCTTTAAGTGTAGCTGGGGACCTACTATATGTTTCATGTGGATGATTTTATTTACTGCTCATATTTAAAAAAATCTTTTTTAAAAATTTATTTTTTAATTGAAGTATAATTGCTTTACAGAATTTTGTTTGTTTCTGCCAAACATCAATGAATTGATGAATTACTCATAACATTTTGAGAAAGGATTTTTAACTTTCTTATCTCTCTCTTTTTACAGATAGAAGTAATTATGCCAACATCACACTGGTAGCAAGTAGCTGAGTTGGAGGAGCTTGAAGGCAGGCAGTCTAAACCCAGTGTTTGCATGGAAGACTCTGGTTTTATTAGTGATCTTGCTGGGGACTTTCCTTTTCTACTGTTGTATATTCTTGTTGTTCAGTTGCTAAGTTGTGTCTGACTCTGCGACCCCATGAACTGCGGTATACCAGGTCTCCTCGTCCTTCACTATCTCCAGAGTTTGCTCAAACTCATGTTCATTCGGTCAGTGATGCCATCCAACCAGTTCATTCTCTGTTGCCCCCTTCCTCTTTCCAGCATCAGGGTCTTTTCCAAAGAGTCAGCTCTTTGCATCAGGTGGTCAAAGTATGGGAGCTCAACTTAAGCATCAATTCTTCCAATGATGTTTGGGGTTGATTTCCTTTAGGATTGTCTGGTTTGATCTCCTTACTGTCTGAGGGACTCTGGTACTGTTTAAATTTGTGTAATGAAATGCTATTACTTAGATTATTTTTAAAATGGAAGGAAAATACACATATATGGGTTTAAAAAAGGAAGCATAGAAAAAAGAAATAAAAACAATTTTAAAAACTGAAATCAAGTTTAAAATTCACATCCAACATACTATAATACATATATTTGGGTAGCATGACTTGAAAATGTTACTTGATACACATGTGCCGGGGGTTTTCCATTCATGTATAGGCTCCTTGGGGAGTTTCCATTGCTACTGGATGTATATAGGATTGCCAACTGTAAATCATAGTAACGATGGGTGATAGAATCAATTTTAAATTGCTGTTCAGTTTTATCCAAGGCATATTTAACATTTGGCTTTAAATGTTAACAAATGTCATTCATTATTTTTCAGAAATAGGTAGAATTAATCATTTTTCGCAGGTTCAGTTAAATTTTCTTGTGTGATGATGCAGGGATAGTATGCTATACAGAAAGCAACATATTATTGTAAAAGCCTAAGCTGCACATTCATTAAAATTATTTTCCATTTGCTTATTTTTGCTCTAGATTCTAATTTATAAGAAGGGTATAGTAAGGCATTTTATATTTAAGCTAAATCTATTTTTAAATGAAATTTTTTTTTCTGTAAGTAACAATGGGTACCACCAGATTTTATTCTCTCTGCTTTTGATGAGAATACGATCTGTTTTCTCTATTGTCTTTTCAGATACTTGGTTCTTGTTAGTGGATTAGAAATGACACATTTTAGAAAGGAAAATAGGGACTTCCTTAGTGGTCTTGGACTGCAGGGACATGGGTTTGATCCCTGGTCAAGGGAACTCACATCCCACGTGCCACCAGGCTCCTCTGCCCATGGGACTTCCCCAGACAAGAATACTGGAGAGGGTTGCCATTCCCTTCTCCAGGGGATCTTCCTGACCCAGGGATCAAACCTAGGTCTCCTGCACTGCAGGCAGATTCTTTACCCTTACGTGTATTTGTGTGTTAGTCGCTCAGTTGTGTCTGACTCTGTGACCCCATGGACACAAAATACCTTTAAATTTGTGCAATGAAATGCTATTACTTAGGTTATTTAACTTAACTAAATGCTATTTACTTAGGTTATAGCCTGCCAGGATCCTCTGTCAATGGAATTTTCCAGGCGAAGATACTGGAATGGGTTGCCATTTCCTTCTCCAGGGTATCTTCCCGACCTAGGGATTGAACTCAAGTCTCCTGTATTGCAGAGCCCTTGACAAGCAATTAAAGATCTTTGACTTTGTTTAATGGCTAAAGTATTATTATTTTTGTCTTATTTGTTTTCTTTTCTTTCTGCATGTTTCCCCCCCTTCTCTGATTAAATTTAATATACAGGACTCAGGGAAGTCCTAGGAGGCTAAAGTTTCTCTACGGACAATGGGCAGGTGGAGTACATGGTGGGGAGTGGGGAGTTGGTTCTGGGAAGGCCCCATAGGGTCCTGCTCAGTTACAGTAGAAGACCATCCCCTACCCCTTTTAATCCCTACTTTCAGATGTTCCATGATTTGGGAGATGTCATTTTGTCCATTCACATTTTTTTTTTTTTTCTGTTTTCTGTTGTGTGGAAGGAAATAAGCATACACATTTGAGGATGAGATTTTTCTAAAGAACTCTTTTTTTTTTTTTAGAATTGCAGTAGGAGCATATTTTCTCCTATTATTGGATAAATACCTAGTGAGCTGAGCTTTCCTGGTAGCTCAGCTGGTAAAGAATCCACCTGCAATGCAGGAAACCCTGGTTCAATTCCTGGGTGGGGAAGATTCCCTGAAGAAGGGATAGGCTACCCACTCCAGGATTCTTGGGCTTTCCTAGTGGCTCAGATGGTAAAGTATTTACCTGCAATGTGGGAGACCTGGGTTTGATCCCTGGATTGGGAAGATCCCTTGGAGAGGGCATGTCAACCCACTCCAGTATTCTTGCCTGGAAAATCCACATGGACAGAGGAGCCTTGTGAGTTCAGTCCATGGGATCTTGAAGAGTCGGACTTGACTGAGTGACTAAGCACAACACACATCTGCTGAGGTGCTCTCTCTCTCTCTCTCCCTCCAATTCCTCTTCTGACTTCCCTGGAGAAGAACCATGTACTTAAGACTAACTTTGCTCTCTTGCATCACCTTACCTGGCTCACCCAAACATCTTGGCTGCACTTCCCAGAGAGATGGAATGTCTGGGGCTGCTGGTGGGGGTCTGGGGGCTGCTGTCAGGGGTAGCTGCTCTGCTCTCTAGCACTGGTCACCACATAGCTCTCCTATGACTTCTCAAGTGATGTAACTGAGCAGATCCTGCCAGCAGTCCTGGCCAGGGGCCAAAGGGGAGAGAGGAGGGTGGGGAGAGTCTCATTCACCAGCTAGAGATACCTTCATGTACTGTGGGCCTGAAGAGAATTTAGTTCATTCCCTAGTAAGGTGGAGGAAAAACAAGAATGATGGGTGGGGCTGATTTTTTAATAAAGGAATATGCTTTTTTAATAAAGTCATATCTTACGGTAGCTCACTTGGTGAAGAATCTGCCTGTAGTACAGAAGACCCAGGTTTGATCCCTGGGTCCAGAAGATCCCCCAGAGAAAGGAATGGCTACCCATTCTAGTATTCTTGCCTGGAGAATTCCATGGACAGAGGAGCCTGGCAGTCCAGGAGGTTGCGAGAACCGGACACGACTTAGCAACTAACCACCATCATGCTTTTCTTAAAACTATGATACTGATAATTAATAAAGGTTTCAGTCCTAGTGCAACAAAGTTGATGCCCATGCATTTGTGGTATCAGGAAAGTAGACCCAGGCCGGCAGTTTCCCTTTGAGTCTGGGAAAAAGCATTTCTCTTGGGTTGAGCTCTCTTTCCAGGCTTGATTATGAATGGAAGCATTTCTTGGCTACCCTGGCAATATCCACTGAGCTTGTCCAGGGGACCAGGAACATGGTGTACGATGGAACTCTTCCCTTGACTAAGGAGAGCAAGCTGCTGATGGCATTGAGGGCTGATTTTCCTCTCTGACCTCTGTTCCTCATCTCCCTCCTGCCCTCTCTGCCTCTCCCACAGGCTCCAGTACAAGCTTACACTTAGTAGAAGTGCCCCAGGTCAGGGGCAGGCAGAGAGCAACACACTTGTGCTTGGCAAAGTGAAGGCCTACAAATTCCAGCAAGTGTGCTTACAAGTCAACTCTCGTCCCTGTAACAGTTGGCTGGGGAGGAGACTGAGATTTCTACCTTCTTCATTATCTAAGTAATTTGCCCTATCTATCTTTTGGAAACAGACTTTAAGCATGTAGTAACGACTCTAGATCATTCTTACACCACCCCAGAGAATTGGAACAGAAGGATGAGGGGGAAATGACTTTCCAGTTCAACTTCTGTGTTCTTTGCTGCTGCTGCTGCTGCTGCTGCTAAGTCGCTTCAGTTGTGTCTGATTCTGTGCGACCCCATAGACGGCAGGCCACCAGGCTCCCCTGTCCCTGGGATTCTCCAGTCAAGAACACTGGAGTGCGTTGCCATTTCCTTCTCCAATTCATGAAAGGGAAAAGTGAAAGTGAAGTCACTCAGTCGTGTCCAACTCTTAGTGACCCCACGGACTGTAGCCTACTAGGCTCCTCTGCCCATGGGATTTTCCAGGCAAGAGTACTGGAGTGGGTTGCCATTGCCTTCTCCTTCTATGTGCTTTAGAGAACATCAAAAGCCAATGTGCTAATTTAAAGGCATCAGTCATATCAAGATAGGTAATATAGAAGAAGAGGGCTTCCCCAGTGGCTCAGCGATAGTCTGCTAGCAGTGCAGGAGCCACAGGAAATGTGGATTCAGTCCCTTGGTGGGGAAGATCTCCTGGAGAAGGAAATGACAATCCACTCCAATATTCCTGCCTGGAGAATGCTGTGGACAGAGGAGGCTGGAGGGCTACAGTCCATAGAATAGCAAAGAGTTTGCCATGACTGAAGCAACTTAGCAAACACACATGCAATGTAGAAGAAGTCAGTGAGTCTTGGGGTACTTATTAAATATTTCATCCTACATCTTAACTGTTAAATAAAGCACACAGATGAAGCAGAAGAATGAGTTTCTGAGTCTCAGTGTTGTGGAAGATGCAGTTGGTAGCAGACCCTCTGGTATGTGGGTTTTTTTAGGGTAGTGTAAGATAAAACTTAATTTTTCTGCTCTACTCTCAATACTTCTGACACCACCAGTGATATGGATTTTTCCCACCCCAAGTAATTCTCCAATTCTCAGTGCACACTGACTTAGTGGCCTGTAATCTCAGTGGACACTGACTGAATGTCTTATAAATTTAACTTTTGATTCTGACACTATCTACCTGTCAGATCATGCAGGTCAAGGGCTCAATTCCACAGAACTACCTCCACCCCAGATGTCAACCGCCAAGCCCAGATTACCACCTATACTTCTGACCAAATGCCACCTATACTTCTGATGATTTGCTAGAATAGTTCACAGAGCCCAGGGAAGTTTTCCCTTACATTTGATGGTTTACTTTAAAAGGATGCAACTCAGAAAGCAACTGTATGGGAGAAGTGCATAGGACTAGGTGTGAGGCAAAGGGGTGTGGAGCTTCCATGCCCACTTAGGGTGTGCCACCTTTCCAGCACCTTCATCTACTCACTCATCTAGAAGCTATTAAATCTTGCTGTTCCTGAGGTTTTATAGAGCTTAGTCTCCAGCCTGCCACACCCCCAGCTTTGGGGTAGAAAGCTGAGTTTTCCCAGACTGGGAGGGTGCCGATCATATCAGCTTATTGTCCACATCTCTGTCGTGTGTACTTTATATCCCTATCTTCAGTCCCACACATTGAAGTGTTTTTCTGTACCTAAATAAAGTATTTGAAGACCTAATAGAAAGGAGACTGATTTGGTCATTTAGAAAGCTCTGTAGAAATCACATCTCAAGCCTAGAAAAGGTGAATTGCATTGTTCAACCACGACCTCAAAAAAAAAACCCATCCTACATGAGTGGCTAGGAGGTCCAACACTCCCCTAACGTGGGAAATGAATTAGTTTGCTAGTTCTGCTATTGCAAAATACCATGGAATAGGTGGCTTACGGGAGACGGTGAAGGGCAGGGAAGCCTGGCATGCTGCAAGTCCATGGGGTTGTGAAGAGTCAGACACTATTAGCGACTGAACAACCACGAGGCAGCTTACACAGTTTTTTCTCACATTTCCAGAGGCTGGAAGTCCAAGATCAAAGTGTTAACAAGGTTAATCTCCCCTGAGGCCTCTCTCTTTGCTTTGAGGACAGCCACCTTCTTGCTGTGGTTTCAAGTGATGTTTCTTCCCTGTGTAATACACTCTTACACGTACATGTCCCTGGTGTCTCTCAGTGTGTCCTAATCTCTTCTGATAAGGACTCAAATCATACTGGATTATAGCCCCCACCCCTCCCCTCCTGCCCCCCCCCCCACACACACACACCCTGCCATGGGAAATTAACTCATTTCAACTTAATTGCCTCTCTAAAGGCCTTGTCTCCAAATACAGTCATGTTCTGAGGTACTGGGTCCAGGACTTCATGTGAATTTGAGGAAACACAGTTTAGCCCATAGCAGGAATAATTTCTCTTTGTTCTTCCTTTAGAAGCCCAAGTAATAGTTGACCTGGACCTGGGCTTCTCTTTTGAAAGGCAGAATAGTGCTCATGGAAGGAGCATGGGCTGTGAAGTTAGGCTGTTAACAGTGTGACTCCTGATTTAATCACTTACTCCTTTTTCAGTTTGGACTCTGAGTCAAGTTCAGTTTTCCCATTTGTAAGATCTGTGTTATATCTGCTTGGGGATTAAATGGGATAACCTGTGTGAAGTGCCCAGGGCAACGATGTAGGCAGTAAGCTTAGTTCTATTTCTTCCCCTTTAAAAATAGGTAAAGGTTTCTTTTATTTTCAGTGGAAGACATTCTTTTCTGGCTCCTCTGTTGGGATTCAGTACCTTCAGAATACTATTTTCATATGTGCCATGTGAACCCACTGAGGCTTCTGTGGGTTGGGCTGGGGATTGGTAAGCATTGAGAGCCCTTTATTTTAGGGAATAGTATTCAGTTTGGGAATAGAAAATAAGGCATCAAGGGCTAGTGTTTGCTGACAGTGGACACAAGAGTTTGGTATGGAATTAGGACCCAATTAAATGATTATTGAATAAATAGCAAAGCTAGTCACTAGGCTGGAGCAAGCATTGCTGGGGTTTGAGGAACAGCAACAGCTCACTGGGTTTCAAATAAAACTATATTTGCGGCCACAAGACAACTCTCAACTTGAACCTATTGGTGGATCTAGGACTTAGGCCATATTGCTAAGTAGAACTGCAAGATTTTCACTTGTAACTATAAGCCTTTAGACTTTGTTATCAGGCTTCTCCCAGGTGGCACTAGTGGTAAAGAACCTGCCTGCCAATGCAGGAGACATAAAAGATGAGAATTTGATCCCTGAGTTGGGAAGATCCCCTAGAGGAGACCTTCTAGAGGAGATCCCCTAGAGTAGATCACTGGAGTAGCAACCCACTCCAGTATTCTTGCCTGCAGAATCCCATGGACAGAGGAGCCTGGTGGGCTACAGTCCATGGAGTTGCAAAGTACTGGATATGACTGAAGCAACTTAGCATACATGCACAGAATTTGTCATCAGAGTAAGGCTGGGAGAGGTAGGAGCTGAATAGGGATCTTCTACTTCAGGGCAACTAGTAAGGCATTTTCTGAGCATAATTATTGCTCACAAATTTTGCTCATTTATCTCATCATAGAAATAATAGACTAGACAGTTTATAAGTTATAGTTCATCACCATTTTTTTTTTTTTAATTCAGATCACTTCTCAAAAAGATTTCTGGTGATACTTTTTTTTTTTTTTCTATCATAATACTCAACAGTGGGGCTGCTTGAATAAAGAATAAAGAAGTAGAATTAAAAGAGAAAAACAAAATGAAACAACACAAAAAAGTAGAGAAGTCAAACACACTGTCTGCTGGTAATTTTCCACTACTTAAGAGAAAATGTCACTATTCTCCCAAACAACCCAATCCTTACTCTTATCGCCAATGTACATAATGTGATTGATATTGCATATCTGCTACATAAACATTGCTTTAATATTTTTCATTACTTTTGCCCAAATGACCCTGAGTAAATGTAGCATCTGGCACAAGGTGCTGGAATTGTGGCACTCTTTCAAAGCCAGTGGCTTTGTTGCACAACATGGAACTCGCAGAACCTTGGCATCAGCTGGATTTTTTTTTTTTTTCCTCTTAAATTTCATTGGCGATTTCACCTTTATTATCCATGAAGCTCTATGGCCTAGTAATCAGACACTAAAGGCTAAAGGGAAGCAAACAAACGATATTCTTTTAACTCCTTAATGGGGCAATGATATAAAAAATGTATATGTCACTAGCGTCCAGTAGTTGGTGAAGTATTTTCACACACACATACACACACCATTTTGGGGAGAAATAGGAATTCATTTTGGCAGGAATGAAGCTTACCTTTTAACAAAAGAGGGAAATGTTATACCCTCATTATCTTTATGTAAATGTCCTCATATTCACTGATATTAATGTTTGGAGAGAATTTTAGCACATTTTTAAAACCCTCAGAGTCATAGTCATATTTTTATTCAACAAATCTGCACACTTGTTACTAAGTCAAGCAAATTTCAAAGATGTTTATATTTCTATGGAGCTGAAATACACAGTTTTTTTGTTTTAGTGGAAAATTAAATGGGAGGAAGTGTTTTGATCTCATCCTTTACAGTTTTATTTGAAAATAACTGTTATGTGCAAAAATAAGCAAATGGGACATAATCAAAAGTAGAAATTTTGAACAGCAAAGGAAACCATGAACAGAATGAAAAGACAACCTATGGACTGGGAAACAATTGCAAACAATGGGACCAACAAGGGCTTAATTTCCAAAATATACAAATGGCTTATACAACTCAATAGCAGCAAAAAAAGACAACCCAATAAAAAAAAATGAGCAGAAGACTTAAATAGACATTTCTCCAGAGAAGACATACAGATGACCAATAGGCACATGGAAAGATGCTCAACATTACTAATTATTAGAGAAATGCAAATCAAAACTACACCGAGGTATCATTTCACACTAGTTGGTGGCGTGTGCATGCTCAGTCGTGTCTGACTCTCTTTGACTCTTTGGACTGTAGCCCAAAAGGCTCCTCTGTCCAGGGGATTTTTCAAGCAAGAATATTGGAATGGGTTGCTATTTCATCCTCCAGGAGATCTTTCCCACCCTGGGACTGAACCTGTGTCTCCTGTGTCTACTGCAGGCAGATTCTTTACCTGCTGAGTCATCAGGGAAGTCTCCACACTAGTCAGAATTGAAAAACCTTTGAATACTAAATGCTTGGAGAAGGCATGGAGAAAAGGGAACCCTCCTACACCCTTGGTGGGAATGTAAGCTGGTGCAGCCACTACAATGAAAATAGGATGGAGAGTCCTTCAGAAAATATGAAAACCAGAAAATATGAAAATGCTAAATTGAAAAGAAAATCCCAAAGTTCATCACAGCACTATTTACAACAGCCAAGATAAAGAAGCAACCCAGGTGTCCACCAACATACAAATGAATAAAGAAGATGTGGTATGTGTGTGTGTTTGTGTTTGTAATGGAATATCAGTCAGCCATAAAAAGCCATATAATGCCATTTGCAGCAACATGGATAGACCCAGAGATTATCATACTAAGTGAAGTAAGTAAGACAGACAAATATCATATGATGTCACTTATATATGGAATCTAAAATATAATACAAATGAAATTATTTTCAAAACGGAAACAGACTCAGGCATAGAAAACAGACTTATGGTTACCAAACAGAAAAGAAAGTATTGGGGGAGGGCAGCGTGTAAATTAGGAGCTTGGGATTAGCAGATACAAACTACTTTATGCAAAACAGACAACAAGGTTCTATTGTATAGCACAGGAAACTATATTCGATATCCTGTAATCAACTGTAATGGAAAAGAATTTGAAGAATAATATATATAAATAATATATATATGTATAAACTGAATCACTTTGCTATATACTAGAAACTAACATATTATAAATCAACTATGAAGTGAAGTGAAGTAGCTCAGTCGTGTCTTGACTCTTTGTGACCCCAGGGACTGTAGCCTACCAGGATTCTCCATCCATAGGATTTTCCAGGCAAGAGTACTGGAGTGGGTTGCCGTTTCCTTCTCCAGGGGATCTTCCCAACCCAGGATTGAACCCGGGTCTCCCGCATTGTAGGCAGACACTTTACTGTCTGAGCCACCAAATAAAATAACTGTTATATCACCTCTCTATGTCAAAAAGACATGAGTTATATATTGAATGATCCTAGCTCATTTTCTTTTCTTGGCCATGTTGTGAGGCTTGCAGGACTTTAGTTCCCCAATCAGAGATTGAACCCAGGCTCCAGCAATGAAATTGTAGAGCCCTAACCACTGGACCACCAAGGAATTCCCAATCCTAGATCATTTAAACCAGTTGACAGAATTTTCTATGTCTGTAAAGTGTTTTATGACAATTATGTCAAGTAATGAAGTTTTAAAATAAAAGTTTGAATTATTTAAAGATATCTCTTTAATATTAATCTATAATGCTCATGATGCAATCATCAATTTTGTGAAACAAAGCAAAACTTCACACTAACCGTATTTTAAACAGATCGCATATACATTTCCATAATTGAAAAGCTAAACAGAAGCACACAACACATTGGAAGTAAGTGACAGTTATTTTTATCTCAGTCATCCTCATCACCATCATCATTATTCATCATTTTTTAAAAAGTCCTATTGAACAGAACTCTTCCAAGTAAGTTTTCTCCTTATAAAAATATCCCCAATCCAGTTTTCTTCATGTACAGAGGCAAAACTGTTTGCCACTAATTTAATTAGATTGACTGAGAAGAGTTTGAATAAGAGACAATGCACAAGCTAATCCAGGGGGACCCGACTATGACTGACTAAGGAGTTTCAATGCCTGGCTTCTATCTCTGAGTTTCCACTTGAAAGTTGAGCTCTTATACAAATGAACTGACTTGCATCAACAGAAAGAGACTCACAGACTTAGACAACGAACTTACGGTTGCTGGGTGCTTGGGTTGGGTGGGAGAAGGATGGAGGGAAGGTATTGTTAAGGGAGTTTGGGATGCGTATGCACACACTGCTGTATTTAAAATGGATAACCAACAAGAAGCTTCTGTACAGCACACAGAACTCTGTTCAATGTTGTGTGGCAACCTGGATTGGAGAGGAGTCTGGGGGGAGAATGGATACATGTATATGTAGGGGTGAATTCTTTCACTGTTCACCTGAAACTATCACAATATGTTTGTTAATTGGCTGTACCCCAGTACAAAATAAAAATTAAAAAAAAGAAAAAACCCATAATAGACACTCCAAAAAAAAAAAAAAAACAACCCAAAAACCCATAAATTACGGTGGCTGACTCCCTTTCTATAGTAAGCTCTGAATAAATATGATCTCATAAAAAAAGTAAGTTGTCTGATCCTAGAGAAGTCATTTTACCCCCCTACATCTACCTTTAGGGCCTAGGTTTTTACATCTATAAAGTGGATATAATGTTTTGTTCTATATACTTCATAGCATCTTTCTAGGATCAAATGACACCATGCCTGCGAACTGTTTTCAGTATTTTCAAGTGTTATGAAAATGTAAGTGGTTATGTTATTTTTTGAGTAGAGGTGCAAAGCTTGGTGGACTTGCTCAGAAAACCCAAGTCCAAGTTTTTCTTCTTCCAATTACTAGCTAGGAGTTCTTTGCACATATAAATGGACCTTTTTTCTTAATCTCTAAAAAAGGGGTAAAAATATTTACTTCACATATATTATGTATACAATATATAAAGTTGCTTTCAAATCCAAAGTAGTCAGTTATCTTTTTATTCATTTATTTTTAAATAAATTTTTATTGGAGTAGAGTTGCTTTATAGTGTTATTCCAGTTTCTGCTGTACAGCAAAGCAAATCAGCTGCATGTATATACATGTCCCTTCCCTTTTGGATTTCCTTCTCATTTAGGTCACCACAGAGCACTGAGTAGAGTTCCCTGTGCTATACAGTAGGTTGTCATAGTCATCTATTTTATACATAGTATGGATACTGTATATACATCTACCCCGATCTGCCAATCCATCTTACTTCCCCCTTTTTCCCCTTGGTATGCATAGGTTTGTTCTCTACATCTGTGTTTCTATTTATGCTTTGCAAATAAGATCATCTATATTATTTTTCTAGACTTCATATATATGTGTTAATGTACCATATTTGTTTTTCTGTTTCTGACTGATTTCACTCTGTATGACAGCCTCTAGGTCCATCCACATCTCTACCGATTTCATTCCTTTTTATGGTCGAGTAATATTCCATTGTATATATGCACATCTTTATCCATTCCTCAAAATTGTCATCTTCATGTATGGAAGATTGTTACAAGCATCCTCATGAATGCAGTTAGATATAGCAAGAAACAATTTGTGTAAGAAGTAATATACAAATTGTTACAGTGTTTTTTAAGCTGTAACAACAGCGAAAAAAGAAAAAAATAACTTTGTGAAACGCCAGATCTTTTCGAATATGTTAAACCCACTTGCTGACAATGGCTGAATTTCTCTATAAAATCAGACAGCAGTGAGGTTGGTCTTGAAATGTCATCAGCGTAGGGCTTGGCCTGATAGTGAGCAAATGCCCATAGTCCTTATCTAGGGGCTGGAGGGAGAGACTTCCTGATCGGGAGGTCACCAACTGCCTTTGCTGCTGCTAATAGAACCTCTGTTGAAAGCCAGGCAGAAGGGTCTAGGATTTCTCTGCATGAAAGAGACAAATCTGGCTCATCAAGAGATGATATAGAAAACAATAAGTAGATAAGTGAAAATCCTTAACATTTTTTAAAAGCAGGCTAAAACAGACTTTAAAAACATGAATGAAAGTGACTTATAGGAAATAGAATATGCAGTTGTTGATGATAAAAGTCCACACAGTGGTTTCTAAATCTAATTATTAGTGTATCATTGCACACATCTCTTATCGATGTTTGATATTGGTAAATCATTGCTAATATTGCTTTTGATATGGTAACATGTGAAGGGAATACAGGCCAGACATGCTGGAGCAGCTCCCCACACTTGCACTGATTTCAGACAGGGTTACAAAAGCTTCAGTGCTTTCCTGACTGTTTAGCTTTCCTCAGAAAGTAATTCTCATAGCTCTCAAGTTCTGTTATCTTCCTACTTCAATTCTTTAAATGAATTTTGTGGCCAGCAACCAGCCTACTTGGCTTTTAGTATGTTTTAATAAACGTTGTGCTGTTTGGCAACAGAAAGCAGGCAAAAAGTCAGAAGATCCTCAATTAGATAGCCTTTTATGGTTGTGAAAATAACACTGCTATTGCCTTTTTTTCCCATTTTCTGTGCTGTTTCTGATAAGAATAACTAAAGTAAGAGCAGAATTACCAAGAACCTAAAGGATTCAGAGTTCTGTAGAGAACAAACTAGTGATTACCAGTGGAGAAAAGGAAGGGGCAAGATAAGGGTAGGGGCTTAAGGGGCACAAACTACTATGTATAAAAGAAATAAGCTACAGTGATATATGGTACAGCACAGGGAAGAGATCTGATATTTTGTAATAACTATAAATGGAATATAACCTTCAAAAATTGTGAATCACTACGTTGTACACTTGAAACTTATATAATATTGTGGTGGTTCAGTTGCTCAGTCCTGTCTGACTCCTTGCCTCCTTGCGACCCCATGAGCTATAGCTTGCCAGGCTTCTCTGTTCATGGGATTTTGCAGGCAAGAACACTGGAGTGGGTTGCCATTTCCTTCTCCAGGGGAACTTCCCAACCCAGGTATCAAAACCGGGTCTCCTGCATTGCAGGTGGATTCTTCACAGATTGAACCACCTTGTACATCCACTATATCTTGATGAAAAAAATTTTAATTCAGAGGAATTCTATCTGGGCAGAAGAGTTAAATGCAGATGAGGTGTCTGGGGAGCCAGTCATAGCAATATCCCCACTTTCTTGCCACAATTCAGCCAATGCAATATGTCTCAGGGCACCCCGAGGGTACCACATCTGAGGTTCTGTGTTACCTCTTCTACAGGATTAACTTCAGGACAGATCAGCAGATGTGATGGCTGAAGAAGAACAAATACTTTATTTTCTGGTGTTTTGAACTCCCCCAAGAAAAGTGACATAGTTGAATGAATAAATAACAATAAATGCCAGACAGTATTGATACTTGTGACTGGGAATAATACTTCCAAATCAGTACTAGCTAAGGACATTTTCTTTAAGGTTCCTCAACAATCATTGTCCTGTCTTGTGATAATAACACTTTAGCTTTTATAATTTAAGTACACTATCCATTTTGAGTAAATTTTTGTGTAAAGAGTGAAGTTAAGGTCAGGTTTTATTTTTTTAATCCATTGATATCCAATTGCTCCAGTGTTAAGAATATATATGTACACTCACAGACATATCTATGTATGTCCTTCATTCAATTTCTTCATGGTGGAAGTGGGATTCATAGTGCTTAATTTAATATACATATTTTCCTTTTCCTTTAATGTAGGAAATTTTTCCTATTACATCTTTGTATTTTTTAAATTCAATTTGTTGACCTGAGGGAGAAATATGTACTTCCCATTTCTGATATATCTTTCAGTGTAGAGGTAACTTGATTAGTGTAATTTCAGCCCCTAACTTAATCTGTCCCAGAGAGCAATCGGTGATGCATCTGAGCTCTACAGTTTGGATGAAATAAATTAAACCTGCTTGGCTTGGTTTCCACTCTTTTTCTTGTGGGGAATAAAAGCCTGAGGGAAGCAAGAATCAGGAAGCAGGATAACTTCTGCTTTACATGCAGTAATTCTCCCTGGATCAGACCACCCAGCCTCCATCAGAAGGAATGGAGTTCTCATCAGTACTGTGTATGTCTAAATAAAGGAGTCTGCCTAATTCTAGGGTTCAGTTAGCAGGCACATTTGGCTGTCACACTAACTTTTGTCCTCTAGCTTTGCCTCTATCAATCATAAAGGCAATATTTTGGTTGCTGAAGCGCTGATATGTCTTCTTTTTAAATTGTGTAATAACTTCAGCAGGAGAGAGGGGTGCTATTTCTTAAGACCTTCTGAAATTCTTAGCATTTGGTATAGAGGTCAAAAATATTGCTAGATATAACAGAGAATAAAACTTGCCAATAAAAATTGCACCCAAAGAAGCTTTTGGTATAGCTTTGGACATTTGATTTTAATGTGTATGTAGATTGTTTTGATCTTGGCACTTGGTAGAAGTTTATATTGTACAAACTTTCTATTTCTACTGTTTTTAGGCTTGTGGTATTTGACTTTGGTCTGTGTATCAGTCAGCTCAGGTTGCTATAACAGAATACCATAGACTGATGGACTTAAACAACAGACATTTATTTCTCATGGTTCTGGAGGGTGGGAAGGCCAAGATCAAGGTGCTAGCAGATTCAGTGTTTGATGAAGACCTTATTCTTGGCCTGTAGATGTCTGCCTTCTCGCTGTATCTTCACATGCAGAGAGGTGTCTGGTGTCTCTTCCTTATAAGGACAGTAATCCCATCACGAGCGCTCCCCCTTCATTGTTGTTCAGGTCCTAAGTCATGTCCAACTCTTTGTGACCCCATGCCAGGCTTCCCTGTCCTTCACTATCTCCCTGAGTTTGCTCAAACTCATGTCCATTGAGTCGATGATGCCATCCTCTACCCTCATGACCACATCTAAACCTAATTATACCCAAAGACCCCTCCTTCTAATATGATCACACTGAGTGGTAGGGATTCAACAGATGAATATTGGAGGGATGTAAGCATTCAATCTCTGACAGTCTTCAGCTGTTAACTCATGGAGATTTGATGCATATATAAGTAACAGTTTCTAAGAGTCATGGAAGATTTCAAGATTAGAAACAAAGATAAAAACTGCCCATGGGCCATTTTGCTTTCTTATCAAGAGTGTACAGAGACACCTTAGGTGTCAGGTGTGTGCAGGGTTATGAGACCATTGACTTATGGGAGACAGTTTCTTGGCAAGAGCACACAGAAGCCAAGTGGGCCTGGACAAAGGGGAATAGATCCTAGTAAGTGAGTTGTCGTTAGCCACTTAGAACCACACAGAACAATCACAGAACCACATCTGTGAGCTGGTTTCAGGAATGGTCTTAGAGTGCTGACTGGTACAGATTTTTATGTAAACTTAGCCTTTCCTACGGAGAAGGCAATGGCACCCCACTCCAGTACTCTTGCCTGGAAAATCCCATGGACGGAGGAGCCTGGTAGGCTGTAGTCCGTGGGGTCGTTAAGAGTTGGACACGACTGAGCGACTTTCTTTTCACTTTTCACGTTCATGCATTGGAGAAGGAAATGGCAACCCACTCCAGTGTTCTTGCCTGGAGAATCCCAGGGGTGGGGGAGCCTGGTGGGCTTCTGTCTATGGGGTTGCACAGAGTCGGACACAACTGAAGCAGCTTAGCAGCAGCAGCAGCCTTTCCTAAGCATATTAACCGAGGTGTGCTAATGGTCCCTATTTTTCATGCTGTCTCTATCTATGTCCTTTGATAGTGCTTTCCCTATCTGATTCTGCTCTTGTTCACATGACTTTCTTCCGCCAATGGGATAGTAGCAAATATAATAGAGGCAGAGGTTTGGAAACGTATTGGAGCTATCCTACTTCTTCTCTTGAAATTCTGCCATTGTTGTGAAAACAAGTCTGTGAACAGGTTTGCTAAAGGATAAGACACCACATGAGGCAGAAATGAGACAGCCCAGAAATGCTAGCTTAGACCACCTAGCCCCTGGTCTCTCAGCTAACCACAAACATATGGAGAATCCAAATGAGAACATCTATACCGCGGGCAACAAAACAGTTAAGGTGATACATAGTTTCATAATAAATAATAGTTCCTTAAGCCTCTATATTTTAGGATGATTTGTTACACAGTGATAAGTGACTGATAGAAGAAACAAAGTTTCAAAGATTAAGAAAACAGGTTCTTTAGAGGCCTGATGTTGGCAATTTGATCTCTGGTTCCTCTGCCTTTTCTAAAACCAGCTTGAACATCAGGAAGTTCAACGTTCAGGTATTGCTGAAGCCTGGCTTGGAGAATTTTGAGCATTACTTTACTAGCATGTGAGATGAGTGCAATTGTGCAGTAGTTTGAGCATTCTTTGGCATTGCCTTTCTTTGGGATTGGAATGAACACTGACCTTTTCCAGTCCTGTGGCCACTGCTGAGTTTTCCACATTTGCTGGCATATTGAGTGCAGCACTTTCACAGCATCATCTTTCAGGATTTGAAATAGCTCAACTGAAATTCCATCACCTCCACTAGCTTTTTTA
Organism: Bubalus bubalis; assembly: GCF_019923935.1. Taxonomy (NCBI): domain Eukaryota; kingdom Metazoa; phylum Chordata; class Mammalia; order Artiodactyla; family Bovidae; genus Bubalus; species Bubalus bubalis. Next base: position 34,390,855 of record NC_059169.1, on the reverse strand, counting down.
GTAGAGATGCTTTCTAAGGCACACTTGACTTCACATTCCAGGATGTCTGGCTCTAGATGAGTGATCACACCATCGTGATTATCTGGGTTGTGAAGATCTTTTTTGTACAGTTCTTCTGTGTATTCTTGCCACCTCTTCTTAATATCTTCTGCTTCTGTTAGGTCCATACCATTTCTGTCCTTTATTGAGCCCATCTTAAAGCTCAACATTCAGAAAATGAAGATCATGGCATCTGGTCCCATCACTTCATGGGAAATAGATGGAGAAACAGTGGAAACAGTGTCAGACTTTATTTTTGGGGGCTCCAAAATCACTGCAGATGGTGACTGCAGCCATGAAATTAAAAGACACTTACTTCTTGGAAGGAAAGTTATGACCAACCTAGATAGCATATTCAAAAGCAGAGACATTACTTTGCCAACAAAGGTCCGTCTAGTCAAGGCCATGGTTTTTCCTGTGGTCATGTATGGATGTGAGAGTTGGACTGTGAAGAAGGCTGAGCGCTGAAGAATTGATGCTTTTGAACTGTGGTGTTGGAGAAGACTCTTGAGAGTCCCTTGGACTTCAAGGAGATCCAACCAGTCCCTTCTGAAGGAGATCATCCCTGGGATTTCTTTGGAAGGAATGATGCTAAAGCTGAAACTCCAGTACTTTGGCCACCTCATGTGAAGAGTTGACTCATTGGAAAAGACTCTGATGCTGGGAGGGATTGAGGGCAGGAGGAGAAGGGGACGACAGAGGATGAGATGGCTGGATGGCATCGCTGACTCGATGGACGTGAGTCTGAGTGAACTCCGGGAGTTGGTGCTGGACAGGGAGGCCTGGCGTGCTATGATTCATGGGGTCGCAGAGTCGGACATGACTGAGTGACTGAACTGAACTGAACTGAAATATACTTTTGGCCATACCTTTGCCCTCGGAATTGCTTCTCTTGAATTGCAAGACAGCTGAGATTTGGGGTTTATAAGTTTCAGACCCAAGTAGTCAGTGCTAGATAGACCTTTACAAATTCAGCTTAATCTTCCTGAGAGGAATAGAGGGGGATAAAAACATAATTGACAAAAAGACATTGGAGAAAGAAACACATTCTCGAGGTCTGGAACATTTCATGGCACTGTTCTTTATTAGGACCCTGAGGGCTCAGTCTTAAGAAATATAAATAGTTGCTTCAGATTAGGAATCTGGTAAGGATGATTCTTCCAGCTAAATGTGGAGACAAGATGAAAACTTAATTAGGAGGCTTTAAAAAATGCCCAAGCCATTTCATAACAAAAAACAATACCCACTGAGATACAAGGCTGAAAATGCCTGTTCACACGAATTTGTGGGTGCTCTCTCACCAGATAAAATTGATACTAAGTTCAACACAGGCATGAATAAAAATCAAGAGATTTTGAGTATTACTTGAAAGGATAAAAAGGTGTCCTGAATAAGACCAGGTAATGCAAATTCCTAATCTCTGCAAGAAAGCAATATACACATGAGAATGCACTCATTGTGCACTAATGCACTATGCTGCAGTAACAATCCCCAGATCTCTGTGGTTGTTCACACAACATAACGCAACTTTTCAGTATTATTTTCACTTGCTACATGTTATACCTGAGTTAGAGGGCCTCTGCTTATTGCATCTTTCAGGGATGTAGGCTGATAGACACTCCATGTCAATGCATCCATAATCGCCCAGGTAAAAATGCAAAAGGGAATGTGGTAAATTACATACTGCTCAGAGCTACCACATGGAAGGAATATGTAGCACTTCTGTGCACCTTTTACTGGCTTAAACAAGTGCCACTGGACAAGGAAATAGCATCGTCTGTTTTTCCTGGGAGGGGAGAAGAAGTAGAACACACCCTAACATCTTCCATAGTCATTCTATGAAACACAGGATTTGACTCTTATTTTTATGCACAAAGTATACTTATTTATCCCAAGGAAAACAACCAAAAAGTCCCACAGAGTAAGGACACCAAATCAATGTCTAGGGTATCTAGTGATGTGCTGGGGGCTCAATAGCTGGTCTAGAAATGTGCTTCTTGAACTAGAGATTTTAAGACTAAAGTGGTAAATTTTCTCTTCTCTACACATCCAATACTAGTGATGGTTTGGGGATAGAGTAACTGCTATAAACATTCCCACTCAGAAAGGGGACCATTGGGAGATGCACAAGAGAGTAATTCTGAGAATCCCACCAGAAAGACATTTTGATAGACCTTCCACTGAGAGTGAGCATTGGCCCTCTTAAAATGTGCGCTCAATTAGTGTAACTCATAGTCTCTGTTCACCTCTTTATCCTCTCTCTCTCCTGAGAAGTTAAGAGTGACATATCACTGATAATTTTGGAAAAATAAGTTGGGGATAAATTAAGTCAGCTCTACGCCTCTTCCTTATGGGAGTGAGCAGTCCTTTGGGAAGCAGATATTCACCTTTGTGTTGTCAGGCTATCCCTGATTAAGCATCCTGTCCTCCTACCTCTCAGGTGGGATGTCTGCCCCAAATCAGCATTGCCTAATGGGAAAGGCCAACATGCCAACTACTGCGATTCTGATGGCAGATCTATTTAGCTGCACAACTAAGCCACACATTTAGCCTTTATCAGAATAGCGGTGATATTTTGATCCTTACCATCCCCGACAGACTTTTATTTCTCATTCTTTTCAGATGGGAATGATTAAAGAGGTTTGTCTCAGACAATTTAATAATTGGGTTTTCTATTTCAGAAACCTCTGTTAGTCTTATGTTGGAATGTCTTTATCATCAGTGTTTATTTTCTTTTTCTTAATTCCTTTGATCTGTTTGTCTTATTGTAATTATTCATGATTATTTTTCAGGACTTGATGTTGGAAATTATATTTTACCATGTACATTTTATTTCTGTTTCTAATTATTTTTAGTTTTAGAATAGGGTTATTTTCATACGAAATTTAATTTTTCTACAGACTTCCCTTTTATGTTTTTTTGCTGATATATGAAAATAGTCTAGATAGAGAAGAGAGATTAGTTCATTTCTGCAGATCTTGATCAATTGAATAAGGGAGATGAGGGAGGTAGAAGAGTGAAGATAACTCCTACAAGTTTGGTTTGAATAGTTAAGTGGTACTAGTGGTTGATATAGAGATTTCAGCAGAAGGAAAATATTTTGATTCCAGAAATAAATTTCTTTTGCACATTGGACCTGATTGCTTTTCCAGTAACACCTCTGGCCTGAAGAAATAGGAATTTTCTCAGGGCAGACCTGAGTAGTTGCTTCAGTGGGAGAGAGGGGAATTTATAAACACTGAGTTTCAAAAGAGATGGTTTCCAAAATGTTAGGAAGCAGTCCTTAAAAATGATTAGGAGAATGACAAAGACTGGCTTAATAAGTTGCATACTTATCTTTTAAAATGACTTTTAAGTGTTCTTTTGAGGAGCTATAGGGTTGGACACTAAGTGAGTTTTAATATTTTACCATTTTAAACAATACTGTTTTGAGTATATAAATATATAGATAAGTCCCTTTTTTCCTCTGGATTTTTATATAGAATAAAATTACCACAAGAAGGGTTTAGTAGAATATGAATGCAGTTCCTTTTCCTGTGTAATGCCAAATTGTTTTTCTAAAGATTGCATAGTTTATATTGCCAGCAACACTCCGTGGGTATATATTGTCAACTTTGCATTACCTGATTTTAAAAGCAATAATTAATAATTATGATTATGTAAAACCTTGGTAGATAATTTTAAAGGCAATGATTGTTATTAGGCTTAAAATGATATCTTATGGTTTAAAATATTGCATATTTTTGTTACCAGTGAGACCTTTGTTATTTTTATTTAATATTTTAAATATTTTATTTATTTACTCATCAAATTTCCTTTCATCCATATTTGAGGCCAAATAACTGTCTGCCTTATCATTTTAGATTTGGTTGTTCCCTAAAAAGTTTTAGTCTTTGTGTGGTTAAATTTGTTAATTATTTTCTTTTGTTGTTTCTATTGTATTTTAACCTTAAAAAGTTATCATCTCTCCAAAGATAACTATAAATTTCTCTTTTAGTTTTCTATGACTTAATGGATTTATAAAAGACAAAGTACTCATTGATCCAATAGAAAATATTGTTGTGTGTAATATGAGGTATATCTCTACCTTTTGTTTTTTTGTGAAATTTTTAACCATTAATGCTAGGAGAGATTTTTGTAACAGTAAGAAATCAGGTGGTTTGCTGTTTTCAAGGGAGAATCATATACTGGGCACTCACCTTCTGTGGGTGTCAAGTTTCAAGTGGATTGAATTGGAGGAATTTTTAAGAGTTTTTGTTATTGTTGTTTGGCCTTGCCAAACAGCATCAAGGATCTTAGTTCCCTGAACAGGGTTTGAACCTGGCCCCCTACACTGGAAGTTCAGAGTCTTAATCACTGGACCACCAGGGAAGTCCTTGGAAGATGTTTTAAGAACTCTTTCAAACTTGAAAGTGAAAGTGAAAGTGAAGTCGCTCAGTGGTGCCTGACCCTCAGCGACCCCATGGACTGCAGCCTTCCAGGCTCCTCCATCCATGGGATTTTCCAGGAAAGAGTACTGGAGTGGGGTGCCATTGCCTTCAAACTTGAGGTCCAGGGAAAAGATGAGTTTAAAAGGGAAATTAAATGTCTCTGATTTATGGGAGATTTCCCAAGAAGAATAAACTCTTCATTGTTGTCCAAATGATTAATGACAGAGGATTGTGATGAAAGGTAATTCAAGAGAACTAATGATTTCTTTTATTAAAAAGTAATTTTCCTTTAAAAAGAAGTAATCTGCCTAAAGTCACAAATGAAACTCCTTACACTTGATCTGATGTAGTCTTTATAAGAGACTCTTTCAGATACTCATCATTATCCCCAGCTGCTTGATTTGCCAGAGAGAAGTGGTTCATGATGTATCTTCTGGGGATTTAGAGGGAAAACTTTGGTCCTCTAATGAGTTCTTCCTCTTAGTCAGGTACAAACCTCTCTTCAGTGGAAAATAGTGCTCAATTTTCCACAGTCTGAAGCAGTTCCTGTTAGAATTTTCTTACAACCACTTTAATGCTGTTGCTCCATGTCTATATTTCCTGTATCTGGAAGCAGGATGGAGTGAAAGATAAGATAATCTACTTGTTGGAGACTACAATGATGTAAGAAACACTAGTTCTTATCTCCATTTGCCAACAAAAAACCCAAGTTTTGAAAGGCTAAGATCTGATCTTTACTGTCAGTAGCAGAATAATTAATTTTATTGAACAGACCCTTATATAGTGGTTATTATGTGCCAGATAAATTACAACTGTGTGAAATGAGTATTGTTTTTATTCTGCCGACTCATTGGAAAAGGCCCTGATGCTGGGAAAGATTGAGGGCAGGAGAGAAGGGGGTGATAGAGGCTGAGATGGTTGGATGTCATCATGAACTCAATGGACATGAGTTTGAGCAAACTCCAGGATATAGTGAGGGCAGAGAAGTCTGGAGTGCTGCAGCCCATGGAGTCACAGAGTTGGACACGACTGAGCGACTGAACAACAACTAAAGACGAGGATGCCGAGGCTCAGAGAGGTCACAGTGACCAGCACAAGTGACACAGATGATGGGTGACTGGGCCAGGATTCAAAGTCCCACTCTGCAGAGTGTTATTGCTTACCACACAGTAAGGCCAGAGCTGGGAACAAAACCTCCTGCCTTGCAATGTAGTCCTCTTTCCAGTAAACTAGGTAAGTGCACATTCATTCAGTCATCTACTGAGTAACAGAAGCCAGATCCACATTTCTGTCCAATGAAATGCCTCTGCCAAGTTTTCGTCAAGCATTCTTACCAATCATACCCCTTGCACTTAATCTGTTGCTAGTTTTTATAAGAGACTCCAGTACAAAAGAAAGCAAAACTCATTCCCTTCGGTAAGGAGCCATATCATTGGTACATGAGGCCCTAAAATACTGAAAATTTGCACCCAGAGTCATATTCTTTGAAGGATACAAGTGTTAAAGTAGGAATTCTTGCTTGGCTTCTTCAATAAGATAAAAAAGGAAATGAAACACAAAGGTGATCAATCTAAAAAGGATCAGATGATCCCAATGCTTTCTCTCTTACAGGCAGTTGAAGGACCACACCAGCTCCATTCTCATTAGTGTACTCATTCACAGATGATACAAGGGCAAGGTCAACCCCTAAAAAACCAAGAGAAATGAAGAGTTCCTAACACTGCACTATGTCACAGACTATGCAAAAAAGCTCATATAATCAGTACAGCGATTTTTTCCCCCACTTCTACTTTAATCTGGATTTGATTGCTGCGACTGTAAAGAATCAGCTAGCTTTGAGAGGCAGCCATGAGCTTATGAATATCGTTCTCCAGACAGATTCCACTGGATTCCTCACTTCTTTCTTAAATGAAGTGCAAATCTGGAAGCATTACGCTAAAATGTACCATTACTTCAGGTTTCTTTGAAATATATAATTTCTAGGTTTTTCTGATATAAACAATAGGAGAAAATGGAATACCAGTTAACATGTCAATGGTTGTAACATCCCAGAAGTATCAATATCATTATTAGCATACCCTCTTCTGGTAGTAAAAGATTTATTTTACTGTGTCATGAACTCAAACATTTCTTTAACCAGAACTCTGAGCTGCTTCCTTTGGAGAACTGCAGCATATGGTTTTCCTCTTCCACTTTTTAATATTTTGGTCTCCGGTGAATCCGCATACAAAGGCTTCCTTCCTTTAGCTGGAGTCCACAAATGAAAGCCTTTTCTTTTTCTGATTGTAGATTAGCCTGCCAAGAAACAAACACGAGCTGGAGAACATCACTTTAATTTATTGATGGGATACAGATGACAAGGAAGTCTGTCCTATTCCAGGTTTTTGGGAATGCTGCAGGCTGACCCAGCACAGCCGAGTTCCTTACGGCAAAGACAGATTTTGCCAAAAACTGAAGCCAATAGTCATTGCAAACCTCTGAACCAAAACATTCCTTTAGTGCTTGAATTTCCCTATAATTTGTGTCGATTCCCTTTTTGTCAATGAAGCTAGCAGTGGATAACTAGCTTAGTGCAATCAGACAAAACAACTGTGCCATTCATTCAGTAATTAGATGATAGCCTTACCGCATGCTTTATGGTTTCCGTTCTTCATTCTTTCCTTTCTTTTCAAGTCCTTGGAGACAAACTCTGGGATGTTTGGCAAAGCAGAGACCCTTGTTGAAAAATATCCTGTCTTCTTTTTTCATTTTGAGGTTGCTAATAAGTTCTATTCTCAGAGGCAAAACATTAGATGCACATAGCAGGAAAGATCGGCCAAGTTTAAAAAAAAAAAAAAGTTTGGTTCTCTGTATATTGCTTTTTGCCTCACTTTCCAGTTTGGCCTTCCTTGAGGCAGAAGATGGTTTTCCTTTTCTTTTATCCATCACTAGGCAAATGAATTTGATACTCGAACTAAATGCTTATAGCAGATCTTGCATAAATCACTTTTTAAGCTTTCAGACATAAAGCATTTATGAGATGTGAAGCAGAGACAGAAAGATAGGAGAAAGAAAGGGAGAGGCGGGCTGCGTGATTAGAATTAAGCCACTCTGAAGAGAACACAGCAGGTTCCATTTCTGTCTGGTCAATGGGGTGAAGTGTTGTTGTACTAATAGTTTGCTGCCTTTTTTTTTTCTTTCCTTCAAGCTTTTGTTTGTTTCCTAAACTATAAGAAGAAAAGGGAGGAAAAGCTTTTACAAGAAAATAGGGATGCTATTTTAGGTTCTGTTGTCCTTGGCTTGAAGATATAGTGGGATCAACATCCATGAAATAGGTGGCCTTCCCCAGTGATTATCTGGTCCTATTGGCCAAGTGTCTTGGTTGCAAGTGATATTACTTGAGCTACTGGAAGAAAAAAGAGGAGCATCTTGTTGGCTGCTCTACCTAAACTATAGAAGGACAGGAAGGGGGTTCTTGAGAAGTGACTGAAATCGGGGACCTAACATCTTATCAGGAATTCTGTTTCTTCTCATCTCTGCTTCTCATTTGGCTTGATCTGTCTCTTTTTTCTGGGCCACCTGGAACCACAGCTCAAAATATGTTAAAAGATAACAATTAAAGAAATAATACAAATGCATCTATATACAAAATAGACTCAGAGACATAGAAAACAAACTTATGGTTACCAAAGGGGAAAGGGAAGTGGGGGCAATAAATTAGAGTATGAGATTAACATATAGAAACTACAATATACAAAATGGATAACCAACAAGGACCTACTGTGTAGCACAGGGATCTATATTCAATATCTTGTAATAACCTGTAATGGAATATAATATGAAAAAAATATGTAACTGAATCACTTAGCTGTACACTTGAAACTAACACAGTACTATAAATTAACTATGTGTCTTGTTGTTTAGTTGCTAAGTCCTGTCTGACTCTTTGTGACCCCAAGGACTGCAGCCTGCCAGGCTCCCCTGTCCATGATATTTCCCAGGCAAGAATATTGGAATGGTTGCCATTTCCTTCTCCAAGTCATCTTCCAGGGATTGAACCTGTGTCTCCTGCATTGGCAGGCAGATTCTTTACCACTGTGCCAACTGGGAAGCCCTAAATCAACTCTACGTCAATAAAAAAAGTCTATTAAACATCTTAAGAGTTTATGTCAGCAAAAATCAGTTGGAACAGGGCAGCACCAAGTCAGAAGTGGTTAGAAGTGCTCCTTCAACAACAACTCAAGAAAAGACTTTTATAGAGAAAAGGCAGAAGCAAAGTAAGCAAATTATTGGTTGGCTGAAGCTTGTGAAGAAAGCTGAGTGCCGAAGAATTGATGCTTTTGAACTGTGGTGTTGGAGAAGACTCTTGAGAGTCCCTTGGACTGCAAGGAGATCCAACCAGTCCATCCTAAAGGAGATCAGTCCTGGGTATTCTTTGGAAGGACTGATGCTAAAGCTGAAACTTCAGTACTTTGGCCACCTCATGCGAAGGGTTGACTCATTGGAAAAGACTCTGATGCTGGGAGGGATTGGGGGCAGGAGGAGAAGGGGACGACAGAGGATGAGATGGCTGGATGGCATCACCGACTCGATGGACGTAAGTTTGAGTGAACTCCGGGAGTTGGTGATGGACAGGGAGGCCTGGCGTGCTGCAATTCATGGGGTTGCAAAGAGTCAGACACGACTGAGCGACTGACTGAACTGAAAGCTTAAAAAGCCTAGTTGGCTGTTTGTGATTGGTCGTCTTTAGGTTTCAATTTCATAATCTGTGGCATTAGAGGCTTAGGTTTTGGTTTATTTATGAGGGCCTCATCAATCTAATGACTTTCTTGTGTAAGAATGGATAATGGAAGTTTGGGTCTCAATTACAGTTCTCAGATCAAACTGTTGGAAAAACTACTCTCCTCAAACTTCAGATTACTTTTGAAAGTACTTTGATTTGCCAGGTTTGAGTATTTTCCCTCCTGTTGGATCAATCATTCTGGACACTGGGATGAAGCTTTATAATTGGTCTAGAATCCCAGGGACAGGGGAGCCTGGTGGGCTGCCGTCTCTGGGGTCACACAGAGTCTGACACAACTGAAGCGACTTAGCAGCAGCAGCAGCAGGTCACAGGCTGATTCTTGATCCTGAGGCTATGGGCATCGGCCATGTATCCAGAAGGTAAGGAGGGCTGAGCAGACAAAGACAGGAGCCACTGGAAATTTTGTCTATGTTCTTCAGTTTGTCCACTTGAAAAGCATATTTGACATTTGAGAATGCCATAAGTTGAGATTCTTTCCTGACAGTATAGTAGATGTGACTATACCAAGATCTTAGTTGTTATACTTTGAGTATGGGTCAGGTACTGGTGGTGGTAAATTGAATTGCAAAGGAAATGGTGTTTATAGTTCTTCATCTGACATGTGATCACAAAGAAATTTTACAATTGCCTTGCAGTTAAGCTCCCTTTCTACTTCAAGGAGTATTTGAAGATTTTCTGAAGTATTACCCTATGGAAAAACAATACATTACAATTAAATGAAAGACTAATTTTCTCATGGTTAAAATGGAAAATAAGTCAGCTTAAAGGTGATATGTAGTGTGAAGGGTGTGAAGGGGAGCTATAAGCTATCACCTTGCTCCACAACAGGGAGCAGCAAATCTTTTCTGGAAGTGGCTACATAATAAATATTTTTGGCTTTACATGGTAGCTAGTCTTTACTTCAACTCAACAACTTAGCTCTGGCAGCCAGAGACATGCCCATAAATGAACAGGCATGGCTGTGTTCCAATAAAATTTATTTACAAGTTCAGCATGTGGGCAGTAGTAATTTATTAACCCTGATATATGCAGTATTACATAGGAGATGTGTAAAGTGAAATATTAAGTAAATCCTATACATTACTAGTATTTTGATTGTTCTTGAGTAACCTAAGAGTTGCTGTTGTTCAGCCCCCATGTCATGTCTGATTCTTTGCGACCCCATGGTCTATAGCACGCCAGGCTTCCCTGTCCTTCACTATTTCCCAGAGTTTGCTCAAACTCATGTCCATTGAGTCAATGATGCCATCCAACCATCTCATCCTGTGTTGCCCATTGTCCTCTTGACCTCAATATTTCCCAGCATTAGAGTCTTTTCTAATGAGTTGGCTCTTTGCATCAGGTGGCCAAATATTGGAGCTTCAGCATCAGTCCTTCCAGTGAATATTCACCGTTGATTTCCTTTAGAATTGACTGGTTTGATCTCCTTGCTGTCCAAGGGACTCTCAAGAGTTTCTCCAGCACCATAGTTTGAAGGCATCAATTCTTCGGTGCTCAGCTTTTTTATTTTCTAGCTCTCACATCTGTATACGACTACTGGAAAAACCATATCTTTGACTATACAGATCTTTGTAGGCAAAGTAATGTCTCTGTTTTTCAACGCACTGTCTAGGTTTGCCATAGCTTTTCTTCCAAGGAGCAACTGTCTTTTAGTTTCATGGCTGCAGTCACCATCCACAGTGATTTTCAAGTCCCCCCAAATAAAGTCTGTCACTATTTCCATTGTTTCCTTATGGGTTTGCCATGAAATGATGGGACCAGAGGCCATGATCTTAGTTTTTCGAAAGTTGAGTTTTAAGCCAGTTTTTTCACTCTCCTCTTTCACATTCATCATGAGGCTCTTTAATTCCTTTTTGCTTTCTGCTGTAAGGGAATTATATTCATCAGCAACAAATATTCAGGGTTGGTTTCCTTTAGGATTGACTGGTTTGATCTCCTTGCTGTCCAAGTGACTCTCAAGAATTTTCTCCAGCAGCATAGTTTGAGGGCATCAATTCTTTGGCACTCAGCCTCTTTATGGTCCAATTCTTACGTCTGTACATGACTACTGGAAATACCATAGCTTTGACTATATGGACCTTTGCTGGAAAAGTGATGTCTCTGGTCTTAATATGCTGTCTAGGTTTGTCATAGCTTTTCTTCCAAGGAGCAAACATCAAATTTATAGAAATACTATGGTCAGAAGATTGGTATTAAATTTTGTAGTTGTTTAGTCACTAAGTCATATCTGACTCTGTGACCCCATGGACTGAAGCCCGCTAGGGTCCTCTGTCCATGGGATTTTCCAGGCAAGAATACTGGAGTGGGTTGCCATTTCCTTCTCCAGGGGATAGTCCCAGCCCAAGGGTGTCTCCTGCATTGCAGTCAGATTCTTTACCACTGAGCCACCAGGGAAGCCCTTTTGGTATTAAATAAATATGTTTAAAATGTATTTCTTAAGTAAAACATAACCCTAATTAAACTACTTATAGTATTGAAAAGTGCTTGCAGATTCACTGCTTATTTAATGACATTAAATTTTTTTTCAAGAAAGAGTATAGCATTTATTAAAATTCAAATCTAATATAAATTCTTGGAATCAAATGTGTTGTTAACAGGATATGGGCATACATGAATTTTTACCTGTTTTACTTTCGGGACAAAATGGTTACTGACTATATGTTATAAATAAATTTGTTGCTTTCTTTGTAATGCCTGTAGTCATGTGAGCATGCAATTATTACTTGACATTTGAAATACATCTCAAATGAAATATGAAACATTTTATGAATTGAAAAACTTGGAAATCCTTCAGGTTGGGGATTATATTTATAACTCTCAATATGTCCATTGTTACTTTTTATTTTTAAGCATTTATTAGTTCAGTTCAGTTCAGTCACTCAGTCGTGTCCGACTCTTTGCAACCCCATGAATCGCAGCACGCCAGGCCTCCCTGTCCATCACCAACTCCCGGAGTTTACCCAAACTCATGTCCATTGAGTTGGTGATGCCATCCAGCCATCTCATCCTCTGTTGTCCCCTCCTCCTCCTGCCCCCAATCCCTCCCAGCATCAGGGTCTTTTCCAATGAGTCAACTCTTTGCATGAGGTGGCCAAAGTATTGGAGTTTCAGCTTCAAAATCAGTCCTTCCAATGAACAACCAGGACTGATCTCCTTTAGGATGGACTGGTTGGACCTCCTTGCAGTCCAAGGGACTCTCAAGAGTCTTCTCCAACACCACAGTTCAAAAGCATCAATTCTTTGGCGCTCAGCTTTCTTCACAGTCCAACTCTCACATCCATGCATGACCACAGGAAAAACCATAGCCTTGACTAGACAGACCTTTGTTAGCAAAATAATGTCTCTGCTTTTGAATATGCTATCTAGGTTGGTCATAACTTTCCTTCCAAGGAGTAAGCATGTTTTAATTTCATGGCTGCAATCACCATCTGCTGTGAGTTTTGGAGCCCCCCCAAAAATAAAGTCAGACACTGTTTCCCCATCTATTTCCCATGAAGTGATGGGACCAGATGCCATGATCTTAGTTTTTTGAATGTTAAGCTTTAAGTCAACTTTTTCACTCTCCTCTTTCACTTTCATCAAGAGGCTTTTTAGTTCCTCTTCATTTATTAGATAGCCGTAAAAAGTCACTTCGGGACCAATCTTGATAAATTTTTAAAATGTGATGATTACCAAATAAAGAAACACATTTTCCATGTTTCATCAATTCTAAGAAACTGTTTTTTAACATTTCTTAAATGAATTGTTTGGGCTTCTCATTGTGATGGCTTCTTTTGTTATAGAACAAGGCAACTGGGCTCAGAAGTGGTGGCCCATGGGCTTAGTTGATTTGAGGCATGTGGGATCTTTCTGGATCAGGGATGGAACCCTTGTCCCCTGCATTGGCAGGCAGATTTTCAACCACTGGATGACCAGGGAAGTCTTTTACTATTTTTTTACATTTTAGTATCTCTGAAGTTTGGATTCTTCTAATTATGGAAGACACCTTAACAAATGGATACAGTCATGAAACAGTTGTAATTACCTGCATGTAACTGGTCTGAACCCCTTCCTTGGAACCTTAATGTTTAAGATCCAGAGAATCAGCATGAAAATCTACAGTATGAGGGGCAGTATCATGGAAGAAAAGTCTTGAGACACTGATAGAGTGCTTTTTTAAGGAATGTGCATGATAGCCTTGATATCATCAAGGAATCTTGTGTGAAAGTCACAGTGCCAATGAGGCTGAATCAAAATGTGATTGAGAAGAGCAGCCTCTGAATGCAAAGCTTGGAAATACCTTTATAAAATGTATTTTGCTAATATCTATTTTTTTCACATATGCACAAGAGTAATATACAGTAAATTCTGATCTAAATAAGTCTAAAAGAGTTCTTTCAGTAAGTATAAAGCACTCTAAGGGATAAAAAAGAATTGTGTCATAGTTTAATTGGAACCATTTTTTTTCCTTAGTGGCATATAACATAATAATATACAATGATTTATTGTGTTAGATGCAATGATATAGTTTTTTATATATATATATATATGTATGTATGTATATGTATGTATGTATGTATGTATACAGGGCTTCCCTGGTAGCTAAGTCAGTAAAGAATCTGCTTGCAATGCAGGAGACCTGGGTTTGGTCCCTGGGTCAGGAAGATCCTCTGGAGAAGGAAATGGCAACCCACTTTAGTATTCTTGCCTGAAGAATCCCATGAACAGTGGAGCCTGGCAGGCTACAGTCCATGGGGTTGCCAGAGTTGGATATGACTTAGCATCTAAACCACCACCAAGGCCTGTTCTACTGAATATGGACAAATCTGATCTCTGATATGCATAATTTGGATTGGATATGTGTATACATATTTATGTTTAAATTAGAAAATGACAACTCTTTTTTTCCTCACCTTATATTGAGGTGATAAAAGACTTTATTATTCTTATTAAAGAAAACCTGACTTGTTAACTGAAAAGGCATGGTAACTTCAGCATCAGCTTACTCATTGAACTCTTAAGTCCTCTAAAATACAACCTGAAAAGATCTAGCATGGGGGCTTAATTTCAGCACCTTGCATACAAGACCAAAGACACATTTTACAAAGATCAGATAGAATTTGATTATCATCATCCCTGTCAGCCTCAGTGTCACATCCATATTTTCTTTTTAAAAAATTTGATGATTTGTTAGAAATATCTTATGATGATTCTGTTTCAGTGGTAATAAGGATAGTTTTGGACCCAATGAATGATGAATTAATCAGAACATGTCGAATAGCAAGTGGGACGACACTGAGGATTTTGTAGTTATAAGCTACTATTTTAATTGTACTCGGAAGGTCAACAGACTTTAATGTTGCATCCATTTATATGAGGTGAAGTAGAGTATTAAATGTAATATGTGTGGCTTGTGTGGATGTTCCTCTGGAAAGACTTTGTCACTGGGGCCCCTCCACCACGTTGTGTCCTTGGCCCTGTTTCTGCTCTTCCTTAGCCCAAGTCCCCCTTGGGTCACCAAGTCCGTCGCAAAGTGTACAATGCTGATGTGATATTGTATAAACCTGTGTCTCCTTGGGCTAAATTTATGATGTTTTTCCTCATTGGCCCTGATCAAAGTTATTTTTTAAATACGCTTACACTTTTCAACTCCATTCCTTCCTCCCCTTTGAGAAGGGTTGCTAACAAGATCTATTACCAAATAGCACTTGAGGTGATATGAACCTAACCTGGGTTGAAGCAATGTCTGCAAGTGGATTGCTTCATGCTTTCTCTTCTCCTACTGCCCCTCTCCTCACCCCTGTCATTTTGGAAATCAACATGCCCTGAAACAGAAGGAGGCTGGTTGCTAGGTACAAGTGCATCTAGCCCACCACTAGGTATAGATCTCATTGGAAGCCTCCTCCTTGGGTCTGTGGGAGATTCTATACTGTCCCTTGTAACAAATCCCTTCCATTTAGAAAAATAAGCAGTTCCATGCCAGGAATCTTGCATTCTTCTCTAAACTGTGAAGAAAGTTCCCTCAGATCCAGCCTCAAAATTGAGCCTGTGCTTGCCTCCAGCACTAAATAGTTAGTCTTTGCCAAGAACCAGGTTTTATTTATTTTTTTTCTTCAAGTATTTCTCCACATAATTAAAATGTTAGCACAGAAGACAGTCACTAGGAAAAGTTTGACCACTCATATGATACAGGGAGAGGGAGGCCAGAGCTGCTAAAACTGGGCTACGCAGTTACAGTTTTCCTAGAGACGTGGCTGTAGAGAGCCAGTTACTTCAGGGCCTCACACCTTTTAAAAAGTTTATCCAATTTTCAGAACTTTCCTGGTAGTTCAGTGGCTGACTCTATGCTCCCAATGCAGAGGGCCTAGGTTCAATCCTTGGTCAGGGAACTAGATTCTGCATCCTGCAACTAAGACCCTGTACAGCTAAATAAATATAAAAAAAATTTATTTACTTTTCAAAAATTACCTGAAATTATCTTCTGGTTATGAAAGTTCTATATGCACATTGAAGAAAATTGGGAAGAAAGTAAACTAATGAAAGCAAAGCATTCATAATCTTACCACTTGCTATTTTACATGTTAATACATTTAGTTCAATGATTGTCTTTAGCCTTTTTATTTTTTAAAGATACTTAAAATCAGACTTCTTTTGGCCATGCCATGTGTCATGTGGGATCTTAGTTCCTCTATCAGGGACCAAACCTGCGAGCCCTGCAGTTTGAACCACTGGCTGTTGTTGTTTAGTTGCTAAGTAGTGTCTGAGTCTTTTGTGACCCCATGGAATGTAGCCTGCCAGACTCCTGTGTCCATGGGATTTCCCAGGCAAGAATACTGGAGTCAGTTGCCATTTCCTTCTCCAGGGCACCTTCTCAACCCAGGCATGGAACCTGCATCGTCTGCATTGGGGGGTAGATGGATTCTTTACCACTGAACCATCAGGGAAGCCCTTGAGCCACTGGACCACCAGGAAAATCCCCAGATCAAAGAACTTTATAGTATATGCAACTTCATTCACCTAACATTCTATCACGAGGTTTTCCAATGTCTTTCCAATGTCATACACACGTTTGTATGAATATCACTATCATGGCTCATCATCCTGAAAAAATATGAATTCTTCCTTAATACACTGTTAATTTCAGTTGAAGAGTTTGTTGTGGCCAAGTTTGTAATGACAAAGTCCTAATGAGGGCTCATGAGACTCCAGCTGATGTGGTGTCCAGGGACCTCTCTGAGTTCATCTCCTAGAATGTGGTCTCTCCAGATTCTGGCCTTTCTGATCTCTTCTCTGGTTGTTGAACCTGGCAGTCTCACTGTACCTTCCCAGCTCACCTTCTGCCAGGAGTGCTTTGACTTGAACTCTACTTTCTCATGCTTTTTCTCTGTCAACACTAACATGTCAACCCACTCACAGAAGCTCTCCAGTTTTATTTATTGATGTCATTTTTCTCTTCTCCTTAATATCTGTCACCATCTAACATATTATATGTACTTATGTTTGTATGCATGTATTTATGTCTATTGCGCCTACCCCCAACTAGCAGGAATTCCACAAGGACAAACTTTGGGGTTTTATTTACCTCTGTATTCCTGATGCATAGACCAGCAGTGCCAGATTTTTAGTCTTCAATTTAATGTGTTTAATAAATGAAAAAAAAGAAACCACTGCAGTAAATGTATCTGCAAATGGAATTGCCAGCATTATAGGATATTCCCTTAAGACACATCTCTAGGAGTAGAAGTTTTAGATTGATGAATATTATTTATAATCATTAATAAATTATTAAGAACACTGTTTAAAACTACTTAAAGTTGAGATATTCCCATGCAGTGCTTTTACTTTTCAACTGAATTAAGGAAAATAATTGTCTTTGTTTTGCTTTTGAAAGACCTAGATCATTTCCGTAATAATCCAAATTAGCCTTTTCCTTTACCTGATAGAGTAGGTTCAACAAAACCAGTTAATTCCTTCCATGGCTATTTTTTCCCCTCAAATTCTGCTTTGAGTGATGAATCTCCAAAGTGTTCATGTGAAATTACATTGTTCCTATGTTCTGACCCACCATTATATGCATGTCTTTATTAAAAAGAGTTTTAGTATTATGGAAGTACCCATTTTCAAGATCATGTCTAGAGCTTTTGAAATATTGGAATCTGAGAAAAATTGGAACAGTTGCTCCTATGAAAATATATTGTTTAGAGGGGTAGGAATATTATTGATGTTCTTTCAAAAGCAGAAATTAACATCAGAAATTTTGCATTAAAATTTTTTTGTGTATGATGAAGACTTTTTTTTTTTGGCTGCATCACGGGGCCTGTGAGTCCTTAGTTCTACAACCAGGCATAGAACCCTTACCACTTGTAGTTGAAGTGAACAGTCTTAACCACTGTAACACAATTTATCTCTACTTTGGTTAATTTTGTTTTGGCACCTAGATTAAATCTGTGAAACAGGGACAACTTTCAAACTTCATGGTAGTAAATTATTAAAATACTTACTAATATATGTCTGACTATCCATGTCCATCAGTCTTTTGCTGCACTTACCTGAAATTTTCTGGAAAAAAATGATTAGAACCTGTGCTTTTTAAAAAAAAAACAACTTAATGAAGTTACTTAACCAACAAATGTGTGACCAAGTTTGCTGTAGGTCGGAGTTAATGTGATTATTTATGTAAAACCATAATACATTAATTCTTTTGTGTTCTCCAGATTAGCTTGTATGGAATACAGCCCAGTTCCATGCTCTTATTTCCTAACACTTGGGAGTATTTGAAATGCAATTCCAGCTTGTCTTGTTGCTGAGTAAAGTGCAAGGGTTTTTTACCTCCATGGGATGACTTCCCGCCCTTCTTCCTTCTGTACATACACACACACACACACACACACACACACACACAATACGCACATACATATATTTTAATTACTGGGAAGATATACCATATCAACATCGGGAACTTATCAAGTCACTTCAGCAGGAATACCTTTCACCTCATTTGATATCACTGTATGTTAAAATAATTGTTCCTGAGTAGACATGGGAATCCCTGAGATAAATGTGCCTTTCAGATGAGCATCTGACCACTTCACTGTGCAAATTTTTCCTTGGCTTTTGGAGTAGTGAGGGATTCTTACTCATTTCCACTCCACTTGTGCAAATAGATTAACTCTGTCAACACCCATTCCGAACTCCTTCTCCCTTGACTTTTCCTATAAAATTGAGAGAAAAAAAGAACACTCAAGATCCCATCTCCTAGCACTTCCCTGGTGGTCCAGTGGCTAAAACTCCATGCTCCCAATGCAGGGGACCCAGGTTCAATCCCTGGTCAGGGAATTAGATCCCACATGCTGCCACTAAAGATCCTAAGTGCTGCAACTAAGACCCGGTGCAGCCAAATAAATAAATTAATTAATTAAAAAAGATCCCATCTCCTATAAGCCAGAGTACTGATATAATGTAGTTCTAGGCAAGTAGGTGGGGAAGGAAGTTGTGAGGGAGACCTTTCCTCCTCTTCTTGCCAAATTAAAAGGCAAACCTAGAAGAAAGGTATTTTTATCCTTCCTTCTGCACCCTTCTTTTTTCTTGTCTGCAATGCCAAAGGTTTAGCAGTGGTTTTAGGACCACAAGGGTGAGAGTGATAGGCTAAAGAATGGCAGAACAGAAAAGTAAAAGCATCTGGATTCCTAGGGCAGTGAGATTCTTGTTATCTGAGAGACGTTCACCCTTCCTTTGGTCATTGTTTGGTTCTTTGTTATTTGCAACCAAGTGTGACTCTTAACTCATCCACATGACTTACCGTCAGCCCCCTCTGCCCTAAACTTGCTTTCTTCTGAAGTAGTGTTGGGTTGTCATATCTTCACACCTTATACTCTGAGGGATGTCACCCAGAGCGAGTGAGGCTTTTCTCTTCTTTTCACTTGATGCACAGAGTATCCAAAAACAAAACAAAACTGTGGAGTGGCAGGGCTAACGATGAGGACAAATTTTAACTTATTGTACTGCTACCTGATGTGTTTTGAGTGCTTATTTTTAACTCTCTTGTGCACAGAGTAACTTCTGCTGTCCTCTGCTCTGCTCTCAGTCACTGAATGCCTCTCTATGGTCATATGACATGCATTTTTCACGTTTTACCTAGAAGTCTACCGAAGTAACTTTCTTTACAAAGTACAAGTCTACAATGAAAATATCTCATAGTGTAATAACAGAAGGGAAGATTTGCTATTGAGAACCATAGTCACATTCCAGAGGAGCAGGATGATACAAAATTTGATAAGTTTGGATTATGCAAAGGTAGGTCTACCACTAAATTTGGACAAGAGGCTGAAGAGAGTGAGGAACATCAAGGGTTACACAGAAAGAATGGCTAAAGGGGAGAAAGGACCACATAAGGAAGGAAAAACCAGAGAGATGGTTTAGGTTGAAGTCCTAAATTGGATAAAATGGTCTTGGGGAAAAAAAAGTTACAGCCATTACAGTAGCCAGAGGACTTCTGAGTAATGTGCATGCAGCATTTAGTTTGAATGGATGCCCTGCTTAAATGTAAAACCTCTTATATATCTCCCGCCATCTTCAGTTAAATCTGCTACATTCCTAAATGCTTTAGGGAGGGGAACTACTGTTGCTCTTGGTTCAATACAATGACAGACAGATGTTGGGAAAGTAATTCAGCTGAAACAGCTGCTTAGGGCCAACATTGTAAGGCTTCCTGAAAACCACTGAAACCATGTGGAGTCAGGTTGGAGGCAATGCCTGCCTTAAAGAGCCACACAAACCCAGGTGGTATGTGAATATTCCTAAGAATAATTAAATGATATTAACAGTTAGAAGAGTCTATCCTAATAGGAAGATGTAGAGTTTTGCTCAAATAGTCTTTCATATTTGAAAAAGTTTTGGGAAAAAATTTTTGTTTCTCCCTAAAACTTTCTACCCTACCCCCTTGCATTTATGTAAGCTGAAGAGTGGAGGAACTATGTCTGTTTTGCTCCCCAGTAGACCCCAGGATCTAGGAGACTGCCAAACATATAATAATCTCAATAAACACTTAGGATAAGTAAAATTAATCTAGAAATACATTTTAAAGATATGAAATTGGGAGAATACAGAATCAATATGGGGACTTCCCTGATGGTCCAGCGATTAAGAATCCATCTTGCAATGCTGGGATGCAGGCTTGATTTCTGTTTGAGGAACTAACATCCCACATGCTGCGGAGCAACTAAGCCTGACACAATTAGCCTGAATGCTACGATTATTGAGTTCAAAAGCCACAGCTGGACTTTCCTGGTGAAGAATCCACCAGCAGTGCAGGAGACGCTGGTTTGATTCCTGGGTTGGGAAGATCCCGTGGAGAAGTGATAGGCTACCCACTCCAGAATTCTTGGGCTTTCCTGGTGGCTCAGATGGTAAAGTATCCACCTGCAATGCAGGAGACCTGGGTTCAATCCCTGGATTGAGAAGATCCCTGGGAGGAGGGCGTGGCAACTCACTCCAGTATTCTTGTCTGGAGAATCCCCATAGATAGAGAAGCCTGGTGGGCTACAGCCCATGGGGTCGCAAAGAGTGGGACATGACTGAGCGACTAAGCACAGTACACAGCACATTAGAGCCACAACTAAGAGTCCATGAAACACAATCAAAAAGCCTGCGTGATGCAACCAAGATCCCTCGTGCCACAACAAAGACCTGCTGTAGCCAAGTAAATAAAAATAAATAAATATTTAAAATTCTATTGGAGGCTCAAAATGTTCATATCTATAGATGCATTCAGATTCTTTGATAAAGCAGCACAAATCTTTCTACATTGGATGAAAAATTCACTTGTCAGTTCTCACATTTTTTTTTTTAAGGTTGTTTTGCCAAACCTCATTCATGTTAGAGTTTTTATTTCTCACTCTTTACATTTATTTTGGCACTAAAATACAGTGCTATTTTTAATTAATTTGACTACATGTTTGAAGAACTTTTAATCAAGGCAAAGTAATTTAAGTAACTATAAATCATGGAAACTTAGAAAGAATCCATTTTAATCACCTTGATTTAAGAGCAACCCACTGTGAAATGCTGTCACAATTCTTTTATCACCTGTTCTCAGGGTTGTTCCTAGAAAAGCACAACAGATATACAAACTTCAAATAAAAGAGCACTAGGCTTCCCTGATGGCTTAGCAGGTTAAGAATCCACCAGCAATGCAGGAGACACAGGAGACATGGGTTTGATTCCTTGGTTGAGAAGATCCCCTGGAGGAGGGCATGGCAACCCACTCCACTATTCTTGCCTGGAGAATCCCCATGAACAGAGAAGCCTGGTGGGCTACAGTCCATAGGGTCACAAAGAATCAGACACAACTGAGCTACTAAGCACACAGGCAAGCAGTGTTTGAATATGGACTACTATGTCCGCAAGTATTTTCTTGAAAAATTCTGATATTTCTCTGTATGTTTTATTGCAAACTTCTTTCTTCACAATTTTCCCCACATACTTCATTATCTGATGATAGCCATTTTTCTCAAAAGCAGTAGAGGCCATCAGACAAACACTTCCTTAATTGAACTTTATGTTTTTCCTTCTAAATTATGAATCAATTTGATTATCTTCAATTGGTTTCAAAATCCAAGAGAGGTGGTGGATTGTATCAGTGTAAATATCTTGCTACTATATTCCACTATAATTTTTATTTTTATTTTATTTTTTATTTTTTTAATTTAATTTTATTTTTAAACTTTGCAATATTGTATTAGTTTTGCCAAATATCAAAATGAATCCGCCACAGTTATACCTGTGTTCCCCATCCTGAACCCTCCTCCCTCCTCCCTCCCCATACCCTCCCTCTGGGTCGTCCCAGTGCACCAGCCCCAAGCATCCAGTATCGTGCATCGAACCTGGACTGGGGACTCGTTTCATACATGATATTATACATGTTTCAATTCCATTCTCCCAAATCTCCCCACCCTCTCCCTCTCCCACAGAGTCCATAAGACTGATCTATACATCAGTGTCTCTTTTGCTGTCTCGTACACAGGGTTATTGTTACCATCTTTCTAAATTCCATATATATGCGTTAGTATACTGTATTGGTGTTTTTCTTTCTGGCTTACTTCACTCTGTATAATAGGCTCCAGTTTCATCCACCTCATTAGAACTGATTCAAATGTATTCTTTTTAATGGCTGAGTAATACTCCATTGTGTATATGTACCACAGCTTTCTTATCCATTCCTCTGCTGATGGGCATCTAGGTTGCTTCCATGTCCTGGCTATTATAAACAGTGCTGCGATGAACACTGGGGTACACGTATCTCTTTCCCTTCTGGTTTCCTCAGTGTGTATGCCCAGCAGTGGGATTGCTGGATCATAAGGCAGTTCTATTTCCAGTTTTTTAAGGAATCTTCACACTGTTCTCCATAGTGGCTGTACTAGTTTGCATTCCCACCAACAGTGTAAGAGGGTTCCCTTTTCTCCACACCCTCTCCAGCATTGATTGCTTGTAGACTTTTGGATCGCAGCCATTCTGACTGGCATGAAATGGTACCTCATAGTGGTTTTGATTTGCATTTCTCTGATAATGAGTGATGTTGAGCATCTTTTCATGTGTTTGTTAGCCATCTGTATGTCTTCTTTGGAGAAATGTCTATTTAGTTCTTTGGCCCATTTTTTGATTGGGTCATTTATTTTTCTGGAGTTGAGCTGTAGGAGTTACTTGTATATTTTTGAGATTAGTTGTTTGTCAGTTGCTTCATTTGCTATTATTTTCTCCCATTCTGAAGGCTGCCTTTTCACCTTGCTAATAGTTTCCTTTGTTGTGCAGAAGCTTTTAAGGTTAATTCGGTCCCATTTGTTTATTTTTGCTTTTATTTCCAATATTCTGGGGGGTGGGTCATAGAGGACCTTGCTGTGATGTATGTCAGAGAGTGTTTTGCCTATGTTCTTCTCTAGGAGTTTTATAGTTTCTGGTCTTACATTGAGATCTTTAATCCATTTTGAGTTTATTTTTGTGTATGGTGTTATATTCCAATATAATTTTTAAAAAGTCACTGTTGGATAAACTGGTTGAGCTGTACACTTTACCTCTTTTTTGTTTTTTATTTTTTATAACTGCATATGAGCAAGACAGGTTGACTTTGGAAATGTAGGTAGTGGTGATGATTAATGTAAAATACAATTTGGAGTATTAATTAATTAATATGTTACCATATGCAATGTCTTTCTTCTATCTGAAGATAATCCTTTTCATTTTGGTTTAGATTAATCTTTTGTTTCAATGAGAGGATCTTTCTCTTTTGAATAATTCCTGCTTTACAAAGTCTTCCATTTCTCCTTTTTGAATACTATAGTGGCATTATTTAATTGTCCCCCAAATTTATAGTTTTATTGCAACTTCCAAAGCTGCTGGTTTCTGATTTTGAAAATCTGTGTGGCTCCTGAATAGATAATTCAGTTCTGAAAAATGTTGCTGAGATTTCATCGTTCAACCTCATGTTTCCCACATGAACCTAGAGATTAATTCAGTAGTAAATATGTGAAAAGACACAATATTCTGGAAATCAAGATCTCTGTGCTATGCAGAAGTGAAGGCTGAATATCTTTTCTTGCCATTAGGGGTATCAGCCCAGGAGATGAAGTTCCTGCCTAGAGATGAGCAGACCTAAGAGAGCCAGAGAAATGGAGCCCAGATCACAAATTAACTGAGGGCTGTTCTGTCTCTGAACTTTTTCAAATACATGAGATAAGCAAACTGAAACCAAAACCAAAACCCAAGAAAGCATGCCCACCTTTACTGTTGCAACATAATGAGTCTCACTGAATTAGGCTGCTGTTGAATTTGGCAGTAGAAAATAGGATGTTGTGAGGAAAAATGTGGAACTGGGTGAAAGAAGGAAGGAAGAGGTGGTGAATTGCTCTGTTCTCTGCCTTGTGTTGGACAGTTGGCTTTTCTTATTTGTAGTTATAAAGGAGTTTTTATAATTATAAAGTAGTTTTTAAAACTATGCCCTGTTGAACTTTGCGATAAGGATCATGTAAGAAAGGTCAGAATTCTAAAGTGTGTTGAAGTCTTCTTTTAATGTTCTGCACTGTCTGTGATAATAATGAGATAGGCTTCTTTTGAAATTAGGCCTCATAGAAGGTGAGAGGAGAAAGGATATTTTGTTAAGGATTGTCTTCTGCCTGCAGAGTGTTATCAAGCATAACTTGAAATCTCATTATCTGGCTTATCCTAGAGTTGGAAATACCAAATTCCTGTCCCCAAGCTGAGGTTAGTATAAGCAGAAGCAGGGAGAGAGGTGACTTGGTAAGAGATAGATTTAGGGTACAGGAAGCATCTGATTTACCAACCTTTCTCCAGGTCCTCTGTTGAGCCTTCTTGGTCTTGCCCTATCCAGGAGGCAAGGGGCCCATTAGATTTGCTTCTCAGTCTTATAATTTTGGGTGAAAACTATTACACTGAGAGTTAGGAGTATGGGAGAAACCAAAGCTGGGCTACTTGGAAACAGAAGCGTCTAGGCTCAGGTCTGGGTTTAACAACTCTAATCAGATAACATCTATGGCTTTAACTACTAGCCCTGTTCCAGGGTAGAAATAAATCGGTAAGAATCTTTCTCAATTTCTTTAGACAGCAGTATTACCAGTAAAACCCAAACAAGCCTGGTTTAAAATAACTTTTATCTGCTCAACCCCATCTATTCTTAGACCCCCAAGTTCACACTTTGAGAATGTTTTGTTTTCTTTTTTTAAACAGGAAAATTAAAATTTTAATAAAATTAAATTGTAATCCAACTTTTTAAAAATTGTTGACTGCTAGAGGAGCCAGCTGTCAGACAAAGCCACCATTCTACTGTCTGCCTCTGGTGTTGCTGGGGAGAGAAATGAACAGTGAAACAGCTGTCCTAGGAACTGTTCTATTTAAGAATGAGTAGAGGGGCTTCCTTGGTGGCTTAGTAAGGAGTCCACCTGCCAATGCAGGAGATGTGGGTTTGATCCCAGGTCTGGGAAGATCCCATATGCCACGGAGCAGCTAAACCCATGTGCCACAACTCTTGAGCCTATGCTCAAGAGCCCGGGAGCCGCAGCTACTGAAGCCCACGTGCCTTAGGGCCCATGCTCCACAACAAGATAAGTCACTGCAATGGGAAGCCCGAGCACCACAACTAGAGAGTAGCCTCCGCTTGCTGCAACTGGAGAAAAGCCTGCACAGCAATAAAGACCCAGCACAGCCAGAAGTAAATAGTTATTAAAAAAAAAAAAAAAGAATGAGTAGAGAGCCATGTTGACTTCCATTCTTCTTTCTCTCCAAGTGGGAGAGTTTTTTATATATATATATTTAGCTGTGTCAGGTCTTAGTTGTGGCACTCAGGATCTTCAGTCTTGTTTGTAGCATGTGGAATCTAGTTTCCTGACCAGGGATTGAACCCAGGCCCTCTGCATTGGGAGCATGGAGTCTTAGCCACTGGACCACCAGGAAGTCCCCCATGTGGGAGGTTTTATTTCAATGATATTGTTCTCCCTCTGCTAGTAGATGCTGAATGTTATGTGGTAGGCAGCTGCTTAGTTAGCTGTAGACCCTTGAACCCTTCTTTTTGGAAAAGATTGCCCCTGCCACAGAGACCCTGGGCTTGTCCTAGAGGCAGTAACTCGAAAGGTGTTTGAGTTCACTTCATTTGGGGAAGTAGGAAGTGTTTCCCTGATATTTTTGAAAGTGTGCATCTCAGATGAAAGGTGTATTTGTGTGTGTGTGTGTGTGTGTGTGTGTGTGATATCTGTTATCTTTAGTTATCTTTACTTTGTCTTCTTCTTCTTTTTTAAAAATATTAATTTGACTGTGCCAGGTCTTAGTTGTGGCACCTGGAATCTTCCATCCTCCTTGTGGGATGCGGGATATTTAGTTGCAACATGTGAATACAGTTGCGGCATGTGGGATCTAGTTCTCTGACTAGGAAACATTGAGAGCACAGAGTCTTGGCCACTGGCCCATCAGGGAAGTCCCAGAAAGGTGGAAAGGTGTATTTGGACATCAGCTGTTGTAACCAAAGGTGTGGAGTGAAATGGAATCACCTTTTGGATTTCTCCGGCATCTAAGACTTCCTTTTCCCTCATCAACAGTCTCTCACTGGGGTAATAATGAGTTCCAAGGAAATAGATCCCACTGCTGACTCTAGTGATTGATTTTTACTAGAGAAACAGAAACTTATCAAACCAGTCTTAAAGCTGACTGTACTTCTAGGTCATTTTACTTTAAAGACTCAATAAATAACTTTAGTTGTTTAAGCAATTTAGGTTGAATTTCCTATTTGTCACATCATAGAAAAACATATTCAGTGCTCACATCTGTTTCTGAAAAGAAAAAGATGAAACCTTAGCTTCTGTCTCCTTCTAGCTATCATTTTATTATTTTTCTATTTACAACTGCAGTTGTTGAAAATGTAATGTTTGCTTGATCTCTGCAATTTCTCTTTTGTCTACTTGACAACACACTGATTTCTGCTTTCCATCCTTGTCACTATACAGACACAGCTATTGACAAGGACATAAATGGCTTACAGATAGTCAAATCAGTGGATCTAGTTCAATTATTAGTTACTAATATTAGTATTTTTATTAATTGATGTTATTTTATATAATTAATATTAATATTATTCTGTCCCTTCATTGGTGTCCATTGATATAAACATACTTTCTTTTCTTCCTTGAGCTTCATAAAACACTTCTCCTGTTACTTTGTTTTTTTTGTTTTTTGGCCACATTACACAACTTATGAGATCTTAGTTCCCTGACCAGGGACTGAACCCAGGCCTTTGGCAATGAGAATGCAGAGCCCTAACCATTGGACCCCCAAGGAGTTCCTCCCATTACTTTTTAAAATACAACTTTCAAACAGTTTCTGCTCAGTCTTTCTACTTTCTTCTCTTCTTTTTATGTTGTCCAGAGTTTCACTGATACTGTTTCCCATCCCAATGACTTTTAAGCTAGTCAAACCTTACCTTACATCTTTCTATAAATTGTAAACATTTTTCTGATTCTTGTCAATCCCCAGGACTACTCCTTCTCCCAATATTAACCTAAACTCTTACCTTTGTGACTTGAACTTTTATTTTATTTTATTTTTAAATTTTACAATATTGTATTAGTTTTGCCATATATCAAAATGAATCCACCACAGGTATACATGTGTTCCCCATCCTGAACCCTCCTCCCTCCTCCCTCCCCATACCATCCCTCTGGGTCATCCCAGTGCACCAGCCCCAAGCATCCAGTATCGTGCATCGAACCTGGACTGGCGACTCATTTCATATATGATATTATACATGTTTCACTGCCATTCTCCCAAATCATTATTTTATTTTTGAACCTTTATTTTAACCTAATACCCTGAACTTGATATTCTTACACCCTGAACTTGATATACTTACATGCGTTTATAGTCCATGAATCATGGTCCTATGTATTGACTCTTAGCTTATTGTTTTCTTTCTCATTTTTTCCTGTTGCATTGGATAGTAACAGAGAATTACAGTAACGGAGAGTCCTATCTTGGTCCTTGTATTAGGGCTTTCCAGAGAAACAGATGGAGAAGGCAATGGCACCCCACTCCAGTACTCTTGCCTGGAGAATCCCATGGATGAAGAAGCCTGGTGGGCTACAGTCCATGGGGTCACTAGAGTCGGACACAACTGAGCGACTTCACTTTCACTTTTCACTTTCATGCATTGGAGAAGGAAATGGCAACCCACTCCAGTGTTCTTGCCTGTAGAATCCCAGGGATGGGGAAGCCTGGTGGGCTGCTGTCTGTGGGGTCGCACAGAGTTGGACACGACTGAAGCAACTTAGCAGCAGCAGCAGCAGAGAAACAGAAGCAGTAGTGTATACACAGATATACAGAAACAGATTTATTGTGAGAGATTGTCTCATATGAGTGAATGAGCTCACTATTAAGAAATCCCAGGGTCTGCCATCTTCAGGCTTGAGGTGTAGGAGAGCAAGCGGTACAGTTCTAGTCCAGACCTGAGAATCAGGAGTCCCACAGCAGGAGATGGGTGTCCTAGACCAAGCAGGAAGCAAGTTTGCCCTTCCTTTGCTCTTTTGTTCTATTCAGGCTCTTAACAGATTGGCTGATGCCCATCTGCATTGGTGAGAGCGATCTTCTCAGGTGGCACTAGTGGTTAAGGATCTGCCTGCCAATACAAGAGATGCTAGAGACACAGCTTTGATCCCTGGGTTGGGAAGATCTCCTGTGTCAGGGGACATTCAGCTTTAAGGAATCTAATATGTTGCACTTTTCTTCCTTTGTGTGCCATTTCTCAAGGATTCTCTGTTCCTTATCAGTTCCTATTCTGGGAACAAGTAGAGCTGCACGCAGTTCTCAGGACTGAGATCATGGGAAAGGGTACTTGCTTGGATTCCTTTCAGTAATTCCCTTCAATGACTCTTTTCAGCGTCAGTGACTTTATATGTATTAGACTATCCATTTTGTTGCAGTTGATGGGATTTCATCCTTTGTAATGGCTGAGTAATCATTTTACTAAAGATATATAAGCCTGCATTTCTGCTAATAAAATACCCTTGTTCCACTAGAGACTTGGGTTCCTGTGTCGTTCTTTCTTTCTCTTTCTCTCTCTCCCTCTGACTAATTCTCTGGAGCATAGAAACCTGCCGAGCTCACTTTCCTGCCTGGGCTTTCAAGACCTCTTTGAGAGGACACCCTGTGCCTCCGTGAGTGGTACAAGCCCTGTCCTAGGGCTTTATTGGTTCTCTGTGCAACCCAGAGAAGACTAGCCTCTTTCTCTCTTTTTCTCTCTTTCTTTTCTTCGACTCTGGTCCACCAGGTATGGTCTGTACTAAAGACCAACACTCCTGGAGTAGGAAGTGGCAACCTATTCCAGTATTCCATGGACAGAGGAGCCTGGAGGGCTACAGTCCATGGGGCTGCAGAGACTCAGATATGACTGAGCACACTGAGAGGCATTGAATTATCTGGGTATTTCTTAGTCCAATAAGTTTGACACATAAAATTAACCATCATAACTCTATAGAATACAATCGTTTCTCCATCTTCCTCAACCTCAAGGCAAGGGAAAGATGGAAGAATTGAACGTAGATTCATTTTCCTTCTTATCACCTCTTGTACACCAATTAAAGCTGGCTGGGTTGCAGCAGTAATTAAATCCAAGGAGGCCAGTGGAAACTAAGAGAAAGGTGGAGAGGTGGTTTTATAATTGTTAACAGCTTTGTATGTCAACACAGTTGCATCTTTAACCAGTGGTATTGGTTTGATTCAAGAAAAAAACAAAAACAAAAATAGGGTTAAAAAACCAAGGAAGGAGCTGGGAGAGTCCCTTGTTGATCAAATAGATCCTAACTGAGTGACTGGAATAGGGCTCTGTTTCCTTTAGAATCCATATACTTAAGGTGGTCTTAGGGAAAAATGGAGAAAGCCTGCATAAAGAATAGATGTATATGGGAATGTTAGTGACAGATCACTAGTCCCTTCTGTGTGCTGCTTGTAGAGATCGCCCTCTGAAAAAATTGTCTACAATGTCAAGGGGGTGCATTATTTTTCAAACCTTGTAGGTAGAGGTTGCCAACAAAGGATGTAGGGCCTGAATCTTGGGTTAGAAACTTCAGGCAGGTGATAATTATTTGATATCATTACTCATCGAGAAGGAGCTGCCAAAGACAAGAAAATGATTTTCAAGGGGCTCTACGTGCCCAGGGAAACTAGAAAGAGTAATTGAAGTCATATTGTCTCATCAAGAGAGGAACCATGGTCCAACATGATGTGATTTATTTTCTAGGCTTTTCTTCCTAAGCTCATCTCTTAAATTATGGTATTCTCCAGATGTCCATCCTCGACCCACTGTTCTCATGCTGTGAACTCTTCCAGAGTGATCTCATTTCCTCTCATGATTTCAGTTCCTGATGACTTCAATTCTCTATCTTTATCCTTGACATTT
This sequence comes from Bubalus bubalis, assembly GCF_019923935.1. Taxonomy (NCBI): domain Eukaryota; kingdom Metazoa; phylum Chordata; class Mammalia; order Artiodactyla; family Bovidae; genus Bubalus; species Bubalus bubalis. The sequence continues at coordinate 34,360,680 of NC_059169.1, read as the reverse complement.
TCTCACAGATTCATACTTCTATCCATCTGTCTGCTCTATGTCTCCCATAACATCATCTTAAAGTCTCAAGCTCAACTTTTATAGAATGGTAACTATTCCCATCACCCCAACCCCAAATATACTCCCTTCCTTGTCTGCACAGCTCCTTTATTATTATCATTTCTCTCTTTTCTGTTGTATTTGGAAACTGGAAAAACCTCATTTATCCAGGCTAAAACCCATCCTTTTTGACTCTTTATTCTCTTTATCCCACTCTGAATTTATGTTATAAATTTTAACTCCTACTCTCTCTTCTCCTTTCCATCATGACAGCCTTGCTCAAATTCAGGTACTATCCCCTTTGATCCTAAATTATCACAACAATTAAACTATTATTAACTGGTTTTCATCAGTCAGAATTTTCATTGTAAGCAATAGAAAATGACAATGTGGCTAACTCAAGCAGAAGAGAATCTTTCATACAGGTTTCGGAATACTTAGAGAATCAACAGGCCCGTTGGAGAACACGATTCAGAAAATGCAGGCAAGCCAAAGGGGCCTAGTCAGCTGGGACCTCAGTCAAGGTCATGTATCAGAATAGCATGTCTAGGATGTCACCAAGAGTGCTGGCCCTGCTGAAAACAAGTACCCTGAGTGTGCGTGTCAAATTAGTGTACCCTAAATTGTGTGCCCATCCTTTAGGCACTGGAAAGTGGGGAGAACAAAAATCTGTCCCACTTCAATTGCTGTGGGGCATTTCTCTCAAACTGGAAATATTGAAAAATTGGGTAGCAAGAATAATAACAAAAATAAAAGTCTAGTATGTGGACTCTCCTTTTAGTCATTTCTCCATCTAATCCATCTTCTTTGCAGAAACCATGGGGAAGAAAGCAGACAGGAGTACTCATGAGGACATTGATGCAGAAACCCAGGTAAGAAATTCTGCACTCCTAAAGTAAAGCTGTGACAGAAGAGTGTGGAGAAGTGTGATAGATGAGAGCTATATGGGGGCTTGACTCACCAGTGTATGAGTAGATGTGTGGGGTGAGAGAGAGAAACTGAGATCGATGTTGAGATTTCTTTCTCAAGCAATAGGAAGGAATGAGAGATTTCTTTACTGTTTTTGTTGTTTGGTCACTCAATCCTGTCCAACTGTTTGCAGGTCCATAGACTGCAGCACACCAAGCTTCCCTGTCCTTCGCTATCTCCCAGAGTTTGCTCAAACTCGTGTCCACTGATGCCATCCAACCATCTCGTCCTTTGTCGCCCCCTTCTCCTCCTTTCCTCAGTCTTTCCCAGGATCAGGGTCTTTTCCAGTGAGTCAGCTGTTCACATCAGGTGGCCAAAGTATTGGAGCTTCAGCTTCAGCATCAGTCCTTCCAATGAACATTCAGGGTTGATTTCCTTTAGGATCGACTGGTTTGATTTCCTTGCTGTCCAAGGGACTTCTCCAGCACCACAGTTCAAAAGCATCAATTCTTCAATTCTCAGCCTTCCTTATAGTCCAACTCTCACATCCATACATGACTACTGGGAAAACCATAGCTTTGAATGTATGGACCTACATTGGCAAAGTGGTATCTCTTCTTTTTAAGATGTTGTATAGGTTTGCCATAGCTTTTCTTCCAAGGAGCAAACATCTTTTAATTTCATGGCTGTAGTCACTGTCCACAGTGATTTTGGAGCCCAAGGAAATAAAGTCTGTCACCGTTTCCATTTTTTCCTCTGTCTCTCTCTCTCTCTGCTAAGTCACTTCAGTCGTGTCCAACTCTGTGTGATCCCATAGACGGCAGCCCACCAGGCTCTGCCATCCCTGGGATTCTCCAGGCAAGAACGCTGGAGTGGGTTGCCATTTCCTTCTCCAGTGCATGAAAGTGAAAAGTGAAAGTGAAGTCGCTCAGTCGTGTCCGACTCTTGGCGACCCCATGGACTGCAGCCTACCAGGCTCCTCCATCCATGGGATTTTCCAGGCAAGAGTACTGGAGTGGGGTGCCATTGCCTTCTCCGTTTCCCCTGTCTAATTGTCATGAAGTGATGGGACCAGATACCATGATTTTAGTTTTTTGATTGTTGAGTTTTAAACCAGCTTTTTCACTCTCCTCTTTCACCATCATCAAGAGGCTCTTTAGTTCCTCTTCGCTTTCCCATTAAGGTCGTGTTATCTGAGATTATTGATATTTCTTCACTTTTGGATGTATTTAAAGTTGGGGCTAGTGGGAGATTCACTGAAGATGTTGTTTCAGTAGACAGCTATGTGAGTCTGAGGTTCAGAGGACAGAGCAACACTGGAAATATATTCTTATAAGACATTAACATAAAATTGACAATTGAAGTGGTAGGAGCTGTTACAATCACCAAGAAAGGAGGTCCAACTCCACTGAAGCCTGACAAATAGGTGCATCTCTGTGGCAGCCATCCAGAGGCATTTAGACCACAGTTCTTCAGCAGATTTAGCACTTGGCTCACCGCTTCCCTTGTGTTGACAGTAATGTTCTGATTTCAGTACACCTCTACTGAGTGTATCTCCATCATCCTTGTCTCTCAAATCCTTGATCTACTCATTTCCAAAGATTTTGTCTTTAACCCCACATCAGCTACTCACTTTCTGTTGTCAGCCCCTGTACTGGTGTTTTGCAACCAGGACCTTTTAGCGGATCATAAAATCAGTGAAGTTGTCTCAAATGGAATTTCTTTTGAATGAAACATGATTGAAAATATCAGCATGCTCTGTATATGCTTAGTCTATAAACTGGGTTATACATCAGCCCTGTCTGATTGTGTACAGGACCGTTCGCATGTTGCAAAAGGAGAAAAGGCAGATTAGAAGCAGTGTGGCAAGCTTGGGTGAGGTTATTTTGAATTTTTAATGAATAACAAAAGCCTTGTCTTTGAGCAAGGACAAGTACAGGAATAATGTCTTTGAGTAGTCAAGAGGAAATGAAACCCAATACTCAAAGTATTATTTCTGCCATTCTCTTTTTACTACAGGACTGTTTTTTTTGTTTTTTTTGTTTTTTTTGTTTTTTTTTTTTTTTTTTCTGTCCACAAGACTGTTCTCACCTGTATAGAAAGACAGAGTAAACTTTTTTGTCTGAAAAAAAAAAAAAGTACCTTAAGATAGCCATACATTCTACTCATTATTCACTTTCCTTCTTTCTTGCAGCTCATTGGGCCACTGCAGTTAAACTCTCACTTTGGCTAGTCTTATTCAAGTTACAGAGATCTTTGCTTTGCTTTAAAAACCTCAGGCCATCTGATCTTGCTTAATTCATAAGCAATGTTGGACATTGCTGATCACCATTTCTTGTTTGAAACCCTCTTCTTTGTTGACCCTGATTCTTTGCCACTCTCCCCATTCACCTCACACTTCACCGGCCACTCCTCTGGAACATTTTCTTGTGCTAACCACTTCCTCCTGCTCAAAATAGTTGCTTCCTGTGGCTTGAGTGTCACCAGCCTGTCTGGTTTAGTTGCCTCCTCTTTGGAGACTACTCAAGTTTTCTTTATGAGCTTCTCTTATTATTATTTCTTAAATCCTCAAATGTTGTGGTTTCTTCAGAGATCTCTTTTTATTCATACTTTGATTTATTTTTTACAGAGTAAGAGTTTGCTATGGATGGATGATTCATATCATCAGTGTGGGGACGTGGCAGTGAATCAAATAAACCAGGGTTTGTTTACATTAAGTACGATCTGGTGGGAAACAAGAGAAACTAGACACAAAGCCAAAAATATGGAGGCAGGAGGGACAATAAAGCATAATGAGAGAGCACAGGATTACTCTTTGAGGAGGCCATTTTATGTGGGGGCCAGGGAAAGTCCCCAAAGAAGTAAGGGAAATTACGGGTTATGATTTGGAGATGGGCATTTCATAAAGATGTAACAACAATATACACAGAACCTCAATTTAGGAGAGTACCTGGTAGGTATAAGAAAAAGCAAGGAGGCCAGTGTATCTGGAGTGGAAAGAGAGAGAGGGAGAAATAGAAAGACAGGGGGTAGATGAGAAAGTAGAGGACCATATCAATGGGAGTCTGTGAATCATAAAAGCTTGAGATTTTAATTTATTTTTTTAATTTAATTTTATTTTTAAACTTTACAGTATTGTATTAGTTTTGCCAAACATCAAAATGAATCCGCCACAGGTATACCCGTGCTCCCCATCCTGAACCCTCCTCCCTCCTCCCTCCCCATACCCTCCCACTGGGTCGTCCCAGTGCACCAGCCCCAAGCATCCAGTATCGTGCATCGAACCTGGACTGGCGACTCGTTTCATATATGATATTTTACATGTTTCAATGCCATTCTCCCAAATCTCCCCACCCTCTCCCTCTCCCACAGAGTCCATAAGACTGTTCTATACATCAGTGTCTCTTTTGCTGTCTCGTACACAGGGTTATTGTTACCATCTTTCTAAATTCCATATATATGCGTTAGTATACTGTATTGGTGTTTTTCTTTCTGGCTTACTTCACTCTGTATAATAGGCTCCAGTTTCATCCACCTCATTAGAACTGATTCAAATGTATTCTTTTTAATGGCTGAGTAATACTCCATTGTGTATATGTACCACAGCTTTCTTATCCATTCATCTGCTGATGGACATCTAGGTTGCTTCCATGTCCTGGCTATTATAAACAGTGCTGCGATGAACACTGGGGTAGATGTGTCTCTTTCCCTTCTGGTTTCCTCAGTGTGTATGCCCAGCAGTGGGATTGCTGGGGTCATAAGGCAGTTCTATTTCCAGTTTTTTAAGGAATCTCCACACTGTTCTCCATAGTGGCTGTACTAGTTTGCATTCCCACCAACAGTGTAAGAGGGTTCCCTTTTCTCCACACCCTCTCCAGCATTTATTGCTTGTAGACTTTTGGATCGCAGCCATTCTGACTGGCGTGAAATGGTACCTCATAGTGGTTTTGATTTGCATTTCTCTGATAATGAGTGATGTTGAGCATCTTTTCATGTGTTTGTTAGCCATCTGTATGTCTTCTTTGGAGAAATGTCTATTTAGTTCTTTGGCCCATTTTTTGATTGGGTCATTTATTTTTCTGGAGTTGAGCTGTAGAAGTTGCTTGTATATTTTTGAGATTAGTTGTTTGTCAGTTGCTTCATTTGCTATTATTTATTCTGTGATGTTAAACTGCAGGAGAGCTTTGACCAGCAAGGACCCATGTCTTAACTTGACTTTAGTAAGTGAAAGTGAATGGCCTTAGTGAAGGTTGAGTGGGGGAGGAAAAATTTGAATGAGTAACCAATTAAGAGGTCACTGAAATTGTTCCTATGAAAAGAGATGGCAGTTTGGATCAGGTAGGTGGTAAGAGAAATGAAAGTATTAGTTGCTCACTTGTGTCTGATTCTTTGTGACCCCATGGACTGTAGCCTGCTAGGCCCCTCTGTCCATGAAATTCTCCAGGCAAGAATACTGGAGTGGGTGGCCACTTCCTCCTCCAGGGGATCTTCCCAACCCAGGAATCAAACCTGGGTCTCCCACATTGTAGGCAGATTCTTTACCACTGAGCCAACAGAGAAGTCAAGCACAGGTCAAATTCAGGATATATTTCAGTGATAGAGTTGGCAAGATTTCTTCATGATTTGGGTGTAAAGTTTGAAGTTTTGACTGAGCAACTGGTAGAATGGAGCTGCCATTAAGTGTGATAAAAATGACCAGAGGATAAGCAGCTTAGGGGAGGGTGTTGAGGTAGCAAGAATTTGTTTTTGCTCATTTTACGCTTGTCCTACTTGTAAGACATCCACGTGTATATGTACAGTAAGCAGTGGGTGTAAGTAAAGGTGTATGATTCTGGAGTTAAGGGAGAAATTCATGCTGGAAATATACATTTGGCTATTTGTAGGTGATCGTTGAAGTCATAAAACTTGAGGAGGATCAGGAATCACCTAGGAAGGGAGTGTTAGATAGAAAATGTGAAAGTCAGAGCCCACATCTCTGCCTGTGTTTCTTCCAGCAGGAGTGGCCCTACTGAGTCGCAGTCTTTGTTCTCATTCTACTCCTATTGCTTCCTGAGCTCCAGCATTGTCAATGCCACTAACTGGGATGTTGGTGTGCAGCTCCCAAATGCCTCTGACACTGGGTAGGCATCAGAGCTAAAACTAATGGAATGTCAGGAGGTTTCTACTTCAGGAAAAAAATAGAATAGATTTGAATTTAACAGTGAAAGACTGCATTTAACCTATGAAAAGATGCTCAACATTGCTAATTATTAGAGAAATGCAAACCAAAACCACAGTGAGGTATCACCTCACACCGGTCAGAGTGGCCATCATTAGAATGAATAATAAATGCTGAACATTTAATATGTGAATAATAAATGCTGAACAGGGTGTAGAGAAAAGGAAACCCTCCTATCCTGTTGGTGGGAATGTAAATTCGTGCAGACACCATGGAAAACAGCATCAAGGTTACTTAAAACACTAAAAATAGAGCTATCATAGGATCCAGTAATCCCAATCCTGGGTATATATTTGGAAAAGATGAAAATTCTAATTTAAAAAGATACATACATACACCCCAGTGTTCATTGTGCCACTGTTTACAATAGCCAAGACATGGGAGCAACCCAAGTGTCCATCAACACATGAATGAATAAAGAAGATGTGGTATACATACATGATAGACTCTTAGCCACAAAAAGAATGAAATATTGCCATTGGTGGCAACATGGATGGACCTAGAGAATATCATACTAAGTCAGACAAACACAAATATTATATGATATCACTTATATGTGAAATCTAAAAAGTAATAAAAATGAATCTATGAACAAAACAGAAACAGACTCACGGACAAAGAAAACAAACTTATGGTGATCAAAGGGGAGAGGGAGGGAGGAGGGATAAATTAGGAGTATGGGATCAACAGATATTAACTACTATATGTAAAATAGATAAGCAACAAGGATTTACTGTATAGCACAGAGAACTGTATTCAGTATCTTGTAATAACCTATAATGGAAAATAATCTGGAAAAATGTATTCCTTTACTGTGCCTCTGAAACTGACACAGTATTATAAATCAACCTTATTTCCGTTTAAAAAAAGACCGCCTTTAAAATATGGGGCCGGAACTTTGTCGATGGAGCTCTGCCAAATCCTTTCAAAGGCTGCTCTGCTAAGAAAGGGGTGAGAGGATGAGAACTATTAACAGTGCCAGGTCATGCCAGAGGCTCCCTGGGATGTCGGCACCATTGTGAAAATGCTTGCAGGATTATCAGGCTGGGTTAGACTCCTGGTAGAGGAGTGTATCCAGCTCCCTGGTGGACCTTTTTAAAAAATTATATCCAAAGAGAATCATTTGAGGAATGTGTGGGAATTGGAGCCTGGAATTACATACTTTCGGTCTCCTCCATTTTGGCTTGTGGTAACATTAAATCTTCCCCTTCGTTGCTGCTTCTGTGTTGCCTTTGGCTAAGCATCCCTCCTTGAGGTCATGGGCCTTCTGGGTTCTGGCAGGAGGTGCGAGGGGTTAGTCTCTACATCGGCAGTGTCAGAGGGAGCCTGCTGGTGGCATGGACATCGAGAAGATGCCAGCACAAAGAGTCACACTTATTGCTTTGGCATTTGAAATCTCATTTCTGCTCATCATCTTCTCAAAGGCCTGTACTTGTTTATTGAGGGAAAAGGGTGTGTTTTTATGGCATTAAGGAAGTAGTAATATACAACAAATAATAGAAACTGAGATTTCTGAATGAAGATTCCAATCATCTGAACCATTTTCACAAGTGTTAGTCGCTCAGTCATATCTGACTCTTTGCAACCCCATCGAATATAGCCCACCAGGCTCCTCTGTCCATGGAATTCTCTGAATTCATCTGAGATATACTGATATAATAACAGATTGTTAAATTAACTATCTATATTTGGAGAGTGTTTCATTGTTAAACTGTCCAATGAGTGGGAGGTGAAATATTATTGCATTTCTAAAGGGTTTCAGTTTACAGGCCAGATATAAATGGAGGAAGAAAATTAATTGAAAGGATATTGAGAATCTCACAGAATCACTGGGGAAGCAGAGCACAGAGTCTAAGATTAATGTAGCAAGAACCACAATTTAGAGACCTCTCTGGTGGCTCAGTGGTTAAGAATCTGCCTGCCAATGTAGAGGATATGGGTTTGATACCTGGTCTGGGAGAATCCCATATTATTGTGCCATGGAGCAAATAAGCCCCTGTGCCACAACTGCTGAGCCTGTGCCCTAGAGCCCAGGAGCCACAACTCCTGGGCCCACGTGCCGCAACTATTGAAGCCTGTGCCCCACAACAAGAGAAGCCACTGCAGTGAATGAGAAGCCAGCGCACTGCAAAGAAGAGCAGCCCCCATTGCTGTAACTGGAGAAAACCCGCGTCAAGTGACAAAGACCCAGTGCAGCCAAAAGTGAATAAAGAAATAACTTAAAAGAGCCAGAAACTAAAGCACATCATATAGGTGGTCTGGAGAAAATACGGTGACTATTGCTGAGATCTGTACCTTGACGTGTGTCCCGCCTACCCTCGACCCTCTAGTCCTGCCGTCTCTGAGAAGCAGAGAGCAACGTTGTCACACCATGTGCATCAAAGCACATTTTCAGCTGTCCCTTCTTTTCCTAATTCCTGATTTATAATACAGGGCGGGTATATCTGATTGGCTCAGCCTAGGTATGGTGCCTGCACCCCAGCTGTAAGGAAATCTGGGCTGGTGAGAATCTGGCATCTTTTGTGTCTATGGTAGGACATGCCTCCCATCAAGACTTGTAAGATGTGAAATTTCCTAAATGTACAAAAGAAGGTGAAATGCCGGGCAGCCAAAAAAGTGACGAACGTCTGTAAGTATGTACACTTTGGCTGTTGAAAATAAACACATACTTCCTTCCACACATGACTTTTCTACAAGAGGAAATTGCTTCCATGTAACATGATAAAATTATTCCCTATAAAACGGAGGAAGCACCCACTGTCTTCTGAGTCCTGGCAGTTATTATTTACAGCTCAGGCCACACTCCCTGGGCCCCTTTGTTCTGCCAGGACCCTGAGCAGAGATTCTTTCAACTACCGGTTGCATTATGACATGAATCACTCTACATAAAACAGTGGAGGAAAAGGTACAAAAAGAGTAAGAAAAATGAAGTGTCTCAGTTACAAGAATATATGTGACAGAGACAAGAAGTCTTTTTTATAATTTACAGAGGAGGACTCAGACACCATCCTCCACTCCGCTCTTTTTTCTTTCCCATCCAGCTCTGTCCTCCACGGGCGTGAAAACAATCACTGTCATCTTAACAAGACTTTCTCAATTCATCACAACCTTTTGTCTGTTTCCTTTCTCCATGGCCATCATCTTGGATCAAGATGTTGGAGTGCTTCAATAGCTCCTGAACATTTTTCATTTTCTCTCCCTTTTCCCCCACTAAATTCTTTCCATAAAAGATGGTTATCTTTAAAAATGCATGTCTTATGTTACTCTCTGCTTCCAGTGACTTACAATTATTCTTTGGAGAAAGTCCACAGTTCTCAGCATGGTTTAGAAGGTTTTATCTTTGTGACCTCTGGCCTTTCCAGTCTCATCTCTGTGCTCCAAAGACACTCTTCTCTGTGTTTCTCAAAAACCTCACTGTCCTTCCAGCCTCATGGCCTTGCAGTGATATTCCCTTTGCTTGCTCTTGCCTTCTCATCTTTCACTTCCTTGGGTGTCAGCAAAGTTTCAAATCTTCACATCTGCATCACACATTTGCTCCCAAACCCAGACAAGCAAGGCCCTTACCTTGACTACTCTTCATACTAGTGATGGTCACAAATATTATTTCTACTATTTGCTAAATACCTGTCTTGACCCATAAAAACCAGGGCCTATGTGCTGTATCCTCAGTGCATTGGATACTTACAAGCTGGCATGTCACAGGTGCTCAACAGGTAACCTCTGAATAGATGGATGCATGAAAACGGCCCTGTTGGCCATTCTTAGGCTGATTTCAGCTTTGTATTTTCTCCTGATAAAACTCCTCCATCATTTAACCCTCTGATTTCTCTGGTAATTTGTTTTGGCTGGGAAGGTGTTAATAGAAGAATTCAGTTTGTATAAGATATGAAGCTCATATTTGCCACAAGAGCGGGGATGGCTTTGCAACTGTCCAAATCTCATTTGTTTCCCAGCACTAAACTTTGGCAAGAAGAGTTCTCTGCTAATTCAAGTGACCAAGAATTTATGCAATTTCCTCTGAAGAAAATTATCCTTTTGAGAGCATGAAGGAATATTTCATTCTCTCCACCTAAATCTAATCATTTTACCAGGCTCCATTTCTTCCTGCACCTGATTTTTTTTTTTTTTTTCCTCTCTCTCTTTTTTTTCCTCATAGACCCAATTCTATCTGCTTTGTATAAACCTCTCTGGTTTAAAAATTTGCCTTTCAAATGCACGACGTCCTAGGATGTGTATATTGAACGACCAGAAATAACTCAGTGACATATTCTTCTTGCTTATTTCATACATATTTCCAACTTATGACTCATTGGTTTAAAGAGGACAAATGTGAACTAAGAGCAAAACAGAGGACTTGATGTACTTGGGCCTGAGAGGAAGATGAATCACTGTGCTGCTGGCAACGTGTCCCACTCAGGGCCGCCTGTCTCATGGGTTTGAATGACCCCCACTGTTCCCCGGCCGGGCCCCACTCACAGGCTCACATGCATTCTCACACAACCACACATCCAGACACCGCTCGCTTCTTACTTTAGCAGCCCCGTGGAACTATTTTAGGTTGGAAGGCATGCTCATAATAAAGAGACTGACTGTCTTGGAGGCTATAACGTGATATTGGAACACGTCAGAGGGACCCAAAATGGTAGCAATGGCATTTTCGTTCTCAGTTTTCAAAGCATTTTATTTTCCTCTCTCCTTCCACCATCTGTTTTTCTGACTATAGCAAATGTCACTCCCTATGGAGTTTAATAGGATATGAAATAGGATTGTTTTACGGTGAATTTTGATGTAGTTTCATGATTTTCCTAAGAGTAGTTTTCCTTCCTCTATCCCTTTCTCCTTCCTTCCTATCTTCCTTTCCTCCTTTCCTTCTTCTTTCTTTCTTGTTTGTCTCCTCCTGTTTTAAACGCCCCCTGCCTCCCTTTTCTTTCCTTCTTTCCATGTTAATCAGAAAAATTGAGCTAACTTTGATAAGACATTAATCATATGAACTGAAAAGAAAATCACTCCTACAGATTTGCTTCTAGATCCTGGACTGAAATCTGTGAAAAGAAAAAGTTCTTAAATGTGTGAACTTTATTCTTATAACAAACAAATTTTCAACATGGCATTAGACCATTAAGCAGTAAATTATAGACCACTGAAGTGACAAGCCATGGATCTTAATTTCCATTGGTGTAAGTTTGAATGTAAAAGGAGCCAATGGACAATGCCAAGCAAGGGGGAAGTGCAGGAGGTGATAACGAGGATACACTTATATGTCCTTCTGACATGACAGCTATCTTGAAACGCTACGTGTATGAGTTTATCTAAATGTGACCATTATTACATGCTGGAGTTATCACTGCTTTCTCCATTTTACAAATGAGAAAAATGAGGCATAAAAGGGTTAAGACCACACAGCTGCTAAGTGGCAGAGGTAAAGGGTCCATACGGAAAAGGGTCAAGTTGGTTTTGTTACCTTGTTTTCTACATCAGACTCTCACGTATAAATCTGTAGCATGATGGACAGTGTTTAGGGAGACATTAGAACAGTCTTCTACTGTCTTCATTTGAGCAGAAGAAATCCAAGAATCTGTAGGAAGTTCCTCTCACCATAGTAAAGGGAGGAGAATTCCAGAAGGCAGGAGTGTGGTCTTCATGAGAAAGTGACCGATTAACACAATGAGGACCAGTGTAAAGAAGCAGGGAGAAAGCCCAGCATGTTTAGAGAATGAGGCTGTATTGATGGTGAGCTCTGCTGTTGACCAGAGACATCACGATGTCTGTCCCAGAAAAATCTCACTGCCTCAACTTTCCCTTTCTGCTCTATGACTGACTCAGTGAATTTACTCTGTCTTTGGGGGATTAAGAAAGGATAAGACTCCACCTGTTGAGAATGGCTCAACTGTGTGAAGTGTTTGGGAAATGAGGTTTTTGGGAAAATGATATTTTAAATGTAGCAACCTGCGTTTCTCAGGGAAGGATGCAATAGGAAGATTCATATTTTGGATATGTATTTTAGGGTCAACTCATGCTTTTCTTTTTTGAAACTTCTCTCGTTACAGTAGAGGTTCTCTGACAAGACTTTGGTACTTAAATATAGTTAAATGATGGAGGCAATTTCTTGAGTGTAGGATCCTGCTCCTTCCTACTGCTTCTCTCCTATTTATTCAGGGAATCTGATATTGCTCCCAGAGTCTATATGAAATCACCTTCTTCAAAAAAGGAAGTAGTCTTAAATTTTGCACACACTCCAGGAGTAGCAATTTGGGGAATCCTCATTTACTGTGACTTTACGACTTTCAGCAGGAAGAAGCAGAGACATTGACAAGCATTTTTCTAAGTCTGTCTTCAGGATAAATTTGGTGGGCTCTATATACCTTTGGGTAGGACTTTATCCTTGTGTGTTTTTTTGGTGCATATGTGTATTGACTGTTGTGGGGCCTATCCAGGCAAAATCTTCATGGCACTTGGAGTATCTGGGAGAGGAAAAGGAAGCTATCTTTTCTTCTCTTGGCTTTAGGATAAAATATAAAAGAAAGAATCAGAAAATAATATGATTTCTTTATTACATGCTTTGAAGATATTTTAGTTATATTTTGCTCAACTGGAAAATAATGTCCCCATCAAACTGGATACTTGTTATCTAATGGGACAAGATTGAGAGAAGGGCTATAGAAACATACATGTTGCATTCCTAGACAGAATGGAGCAGGTGAGAAAACAGTAATTCAATAAACAAGCAAATGAAGAACTAAAAAAACCCAGTGGATCTAACATATCCTATATGGATGTGGGGTATTAATATTTCTTTGATTCAAACTAGATTAACAAAAATAAGGGCGTTCATTGTCTTTCAAGTTGGAATAATGTACTGGAGGTAGTTCACATGATCGAAAGAAAAGTTTCAGAGATTAGGTCTTACTGGTTGGGACAGAAGCTCAGTACTGGTAAATGTCTCTTCTCCTCTCAACTTTCCTCCCCACCAACTCTATTCTTCTCCTTCCCCTATCTTTCCCCCTTCCCTTCTTCATACACATGCACACACACATTTGTATGAGTTCATACGATCTTCCCAAGTGGCAGGAACCATTGGGTTACTATAAAGCCAAGACTCATATTCTCCCAGGTTAGCAAACTGGTAGAAAGAGAACTTCTCTTCTCAGTTGTACTTCAATCACAGGTAAGGTCTTTGATTAGCTCGAGTGAGTAACACGTCCACTTCTGGACCAAGCAATAATACACATGGAAAACTTAAGTACTCTTTATTTGAAAACGCTTCTTTTACCAAATTTAACAAAATTTATATAATTTTCCATTTTATCAAAACTGAACTGTATTTGTGGAAGGCCTAGAGAAAGGCTGGGTCTTCCCAGGTGGCTCAGTGGTAACAAATCTGCCTGCCAAAGCAGAAGACACTGGTTCAGTCCCTGGGTCAGGAAGACCCCCTGGAGAAGGAAATGGCAATCTGCTCCAGTATTCTTGCCTGGGAAATCCCATGGACAGAGAAGTCTGGCAGGCTACAGTCCATGGGGTTGCAAAGAGTTGGATACAATTTAGGGACTAACCAATGGCAGCAACAGAAAGGCTGACTCCATTTTCCCCAAAGATAAATACTTTTTTTGGTCTCCCAGAGTTCAGAGGATTCAAGCTTTCATCATGATTATGAACTCAATAAAAAGAGCAAAGCTACATATTTAATAATTCTATGTTTGAAACAATGTGAAAATGTGACCGATTTTATTTTCCACATCTTTTCTAGCCAGTGTAATTAAGAGTAGTTAGTTACTGTGCCTACTCTGAAGATTGTTCTCTTGGATTAGCGATCTCTGTCAATACCTAACACATGGAACAAGTAGAAATCATGGCCTTTATAAAAAAAAAAAGCACTTTAAATGAAAGTACATACACTTTATAATACCCATCCACTGGGATTTTTTGAAGTATGTTACTTTAGCTCTTCCAGTGGTGTAGAGATTAAAGACAGGCAAGAAGTACCTTGGCTACAGGGCACTGGACTCCAGGTAGTGGAACAGATGAGAAAGTCCAGCTCATGGATCACTGCATGCAGGAGGGCAGTGACTGAGCAAAAGCAAATAAATGCATGATGCACGAGCCTGGAGGACAGAAGTGCAGTGTTCAGACCAAGTTCTGTCATGTTATTTGTGCTAGTATTTGAGTGTTATATAAACATTTTGGACAATTGTTTCCGAAGTTTCCATTGTTATTTTTGGGTTTATTCATTTACAAAGGCTATAGACAAATCTCTGGCATATGTGTACATAGTTATCAATCAACTGTGCAGTAGCATGCAACTTAAAAAATTATTTATCTATCTATTTATTGTTGGCTGCCCTGGGTCTTCATTGCTACATGCCAGCTTTCTCTAGTTGTGGCAGGCAGGGGCTACCCTTCATTGTGGTGCGTGGGCTTTGCAGTGCGGTGACTTCTCTGTTGTGAAGCATGGGCTCCAGGGACACTGGGCTCAGTCACTGTGGCACATGGGTCTAGCTGCCCCGCAGCCTATGGAATCTTCCTGGGCCAGGGGTTGAACCCGTGTTCCCTGAATTGGCAAGTGGATTCTTAGCCACTAGACCACCAGGGAAGTCCCCCTTATTACTTTTGTAAAGAATTTGCTTCTATTTGACCCAATCAGATAGAATATATTTTATTACATATAGTTCTCCTCTCTGGCCCTTGCCAGAGATCAGGGTTTCTCTGACAGAAGGGAACAGTTGTCTATGTCTTTGTTTTTCACAGTGCAGTCTATACCACAAGCAATGACACCACAGCAGAAATGTCAGGCTCCACTTTAGACCTACTGAATTGGAATTGATATTTTAACAAGATTCCCCAGGTTCAAAGTGTCCATAGGCTTTGGAGAAGCAAACAATGATGGTGAAAGACATTCTGGAAGGAAGGATCAGAAGCAGCAAGGCTTGTAGTAATTATAGGCCCTTGGTCATTGATCTGGATATGATATGGGTGAGATTTTTATTTTCATGTTTTTAAATTGTTAAAATATTTACTTATTTATTTGGCTGCACTGGGTCTTAGTTGCAGCATGCAGTATCTTTAGTATGTGAACTCTTGTTGTGGCATGTCGGATTTAGTTCCCTGACCAGGGATCAAACCTAGGCCCCCATCCATTGGGAGTGCAGAGTCTTAGCCACTGGACCACTAGGGAAGTCCCTGGGTGCGGGGCTTTAAACTGGAGAAGAAGGTGATTAAGTCATGTTCAGGGAAGAGCGATGGGACTGCACTCTGCAGATGGCACACAGAGGAGGGTGGAAGCGCTGAAAACAGTTCAGAAAACGTCACCCAACCCTGAAGCAAAGGGACTGGGTCTGATATGAGCTTTTGGCAATGAGCATGGCAAGCATGGGGTTCTGTGATTCATTCTTCTTTTTAGTTTATTTATTTATTTCTTTTTGGCTGTGCGGGGTGTTCGTTGCTGTGTGAGTTTTTCTCTAGTTCCGGTGAGTGGGAGTTTCTCTCTAGCTGCAGGGCTGGGACTTCTCGTTGCCATGGCTTCTCTTGTTGCAGAGCATGGTCTCTAGGGCGCATGCACTTAAGTAGCTCCCGGACTGTAGAGCGTTGGCTTAATTGTTGTGTCTCACGGGCTTAGTTGCTCTGGGGCATGTGGAATCTTCCCGGATTAGGGATGGAACCTCTCTGGGTCTCCGGCTTTGGCAGGTGGACTTTTCACTACTGAGCCACCAAGGAAGCCCTGTGATTCATTCTAAATTAGGTTATTTAAGTGACTGGTTTGGATGAGTTCATTACCCTGAGGTGGTTTAGTCGCTAAGTCATGTCTGAGTCTTGTGACCCCATGGACTGTAGCTCACCAGGCTCTTCCGTCCATGGGATTCTCCAGGCAAGAATATTGGAGTGGGTTGCCATTTTCTTCTCCAGAGGATCTTCCTGACCCAGGGGATCCAACCCAGTCTCCTGCATTGCAGGCTGATTCTTTACAGTCTGAGCTACCAGGGAAGCCCTTGAAGGATGAAGTAAGTAGGTCTTCTTTGAGTTAGGAGGTAGACAGGTAGAATGCTGAGCACACACGTGCAGTGGTGGACTATGAAGAAAGGATGAGTCAGCTAAGTCTAGCTGTTTCAAAGATTTGCACCTCACTCGATTAAACACATGATATCCCTTGCCACCTGGCACTGCCATGGTAGCTAAAAACATATTTAGAAAAATGAAGGTGGGGAGGGAATCTAAAAAATTGACTTTGCCCTTATATGATTATCTGGACTAAAATAGGTTTTGAATTTCACTCTTTGTTACAAAGGACAGCTTAAATATCTACTTTCTGAAAATGTCAGAAACATTTAACGAGCATCAACCATATTACAGTGCAGCTTTTCCATATTTAAAAAAATATTACCCTGAAATAACTCAGGGGCATTGTCTTTAAATAGAAAAATAATTTTGAGAAAACTCATGTTTGACAAGTACTATTTTCTTCATGTTTTTCCTCCGTGAAAGTCATCAAAAATATACTTCAAATTCATTTATGATTACAGTGAATCCAAGAGATTAAGTACATTGGATAGTGATAACACATCCATTGTTTACATTTCCTTAATATAAAAAAAATAAAAGTACTTACTACTCTTACACCATTTAGCTCGCTCAAGGAATTAAAAGGGTAAACCATTGACACTAGGCTGTCCCTAACAGAGGATTATGAGTCATAGACTAATGGTGTTTTACTTAGAATGATGTTTTTGACATTCATTATTAAATTGTGTTTTTGCCATGAACATGGCAAACACTAATTACAAGAGTAAAACCAAATCAACCCCTTTTCACAGCATATCCCATCTTATTGTTTCTTCCCAGATTGTTCCCATTCACTAAAAAAAAAGCTTGAGTTTCTGCCTTGCAGGGATAAATGCAAACTGCAGTCAGATGTAGGAGCTGCCTCACCAGGTCTGGGAACCAGGCCTTCATTAGAATGCTTGGAAAAGAAGAGCAAATGAAAATTATTAAGCTTCAATCTTGATTCCTGTTTCTAATTTTAAAGAGGAAATCATGCATTAATCAAGCCCTGTGTTCGAGCTCAGAGGCACGTTTTTGAAATATCCTGAAATAACAAGGGGAAAATTTTTGTTCTGTTTTGATAAAACCACTGTTGACTCCTTGCTGTGTATAATGCTATATATATTTCAACATGCAGTGTGCTAGGTTACAATATACTAAGTTTTTTTCTGGACCCAAGGTATAGCACTGTAAATAAGGTTTGCCATGTATTCTTTGAAGATATAACACAAATGTGCAGCACCCATTTTTAGAGGTGAATGCAAGGTGAATTTGGAGAAGGCAATGGCAGCCCACTCCAATATTCTTGCCTGGAAAATCCCATGGACGGAGAAGCCTGGTGGGCTGCAGTCCATCGGGTCACTAAGAGTCAGACACGACTGAACGACTTCACTTTCACTTTTCACTTTCATGCATTGGAGAAGGAAATGGCAACCCACTGCAGTGTTCTTGCCTGGAGGATCCCAGGGACGGGGGAGCCTGGTGGGCTGCTGTCTGTGGGGTCGCACAGAGTTGGACATGACTGAAGTGACTTAGCAGCAAGGTGAATTAAATGACTTAAGAGAAGAACATGACTATACAAAGAGCTATATGGCAAATAATTTCTGATGAGCAGAAAAACTGCTTTTATAGCAGCATTCTTTTTTGGTATACAGATTCTGAATCAATGATGAAACTCTAATTAGTGATGATTAAACTCATACTTAAGGGATAGTGATATTTTTATATGAGAGTGGAAAATTGTTCCTGTTTTCTACAAAACAATGAAATATGGATACTGTAGTCTTAAAAAAAATGCTTGGCAATTAACTCTCCTATGTCTTTTCTTGAGCCACATTATGAAAATAAACATACATGGGTATACTCCCTACAAATGTATTTCCTTATGACTCTAAAGTAATAATTTAACTTTTCACTCTTACTGGCTCCACTGATGTTAGGAACTTTCCTTTCAAAGGAGATTCAAAGGTAGAGAGAATGATGAATCCTGGAAGCTCCTTTGTGAAACAGTATCTTGTCACCACACAGGAACTGCCTTTCTGCATCTCTGCTATTCTTTCAGTATCCAGAGACCATAATTTAGAGACTTGCTTAGTCTGTGTTGTCTACTTGAAACTTCATTCTAAATGTTTCATGATGAAGATGGTCTAATCTTTAAACACATTAAAGAAAAATCAGGTCTTCTGGAGCCTTAAAACTATGTGAAGACAGAGAATGAACCCATTGTATGAATCCATTGTATGTGTTGGTGTGTGTGTGTATGCACCTGTCTGTGTGTGTGTTTCTTTAATCTCTACAGTTTTAAACACAGTAGGCATACAGAAAATATTTGTCAAGTGACTGAAGTCACATTAGGATTAGGGGAACATGTCTAGAGATTCAGAGATATGATTTGTTAAGAAGATGATAACATCTAAAATATTATAAATGTTTAACTCTTCAGGCTTCCGTGGCGGCTCAGATGGTAAAGAATCTGCCAGCAATGTGGGAGACCCGGATTCGATCATGGGTTGGGAAGATGTCCAGAATAGGGGAATGGCAACCCACTCCAGTATTCCTGCTTGGCGAAGTCCATGGACAGAGGAGCCTAGCAGGCTACAGTCCACGGGTTCTCAAAGAGTCAGACACAACTGAGAGACTAACACACACACACACACACACACACACACCCCTCTTTCAGAAATTTTAATAGGTGGGATTTCAAACAATTTCATCAGTTAGACAAACTCATTTTCTCTCCTTAATTTTAAAAGGAAATAAAAGTTTTCTTTCATCTTTTTTTAAGACCAGATCACTCTGCAAACAGGTTTGCTTGTTGATTTGTTTTCCTAGCATTTCATTCCAGGCACTTTCTCTTTTCTGACATTTTCTGAGTTTCTAGTACTGTGGGGTAAAAGATACCAGGATTTTCCACCAACCAATTCTGTTTTTTTCTTTTAAGCCTTCTTCTGAACCACCATCATCATTAAAACACATACACACACACAACACAACACAACACAACAAAAATCTTCTCTCGATAGCCCTTTCGGAACCAATGATCAAGGTCTTGTTCTAGCAAAGACCATTTTCCAGAAACTTCACTAGGCTTTGACACCTATAATGTCACAATCTGCATTTTATTTTATTTTTTTGAGTGCTTTTGTTCCTGAGCTTCCTTACAATGTCTGATAAAGCACGGAACAAGCAGCTACAGGATTTAGGATGCCGACTCACAGCAAAGATAGCCAGCTTTTAGCCTCCTGGTAAAGAGTTAGCTGTTTAATGAATAAAAAATTATAAACAGACCCTGAGGTTAAAGGATAACAGGCACCGTCTTGGCCTCCACCTTATTAAGCAGACCAGCTTCCTAAACATTGGACCAATTTACGTCAGTGGAACCCACTGGGGCTTAATTCACATGTTCCTGTAGTGTTTTTATCCTGTTGACCTACCAGGATTGCACAGATAAACAGACCCAACTCTCACCTTGATGTGTTTCTATTTTGTTATTGTTTAAAAAGTGAGAAACCTGCATTTGGCAAATTCAGTGTATTTTTGTCACAGTGCCTTAAGTGTTCAGAGTGTGTGGTTATCAGGTTTAGTGTGCGAAGGCTGAGGAAGAACAGCATGGTCAGACAGAAGAAGAGAGGTGTGAAAAGTTGTTAAAAATAAGGCTATAAAAACACATGTTTTTCTTACCAGCAAAATGCTGTTTACATTTCTTAAAAGAACGGAAAGGTCCTGATAAGTGGTGATGAGGTTTGCATCGTCATTGATCCAACTGATCTTTTCAGAGAAATAGGCCCAACTCTTAGGTGTTAGAAAAGTATTTTTGGCTTGTGTGGCTTGTGGGTTATTTCCATTCAAGAAAGCACTTATTATGGTCCCATCATGTACCTGTAGTTTAGAGGGTTACGAATCTGCCTGCAATATTAGGAGACCTGAGTTCAATCCCAGGGTTGGGAAGATCCCCTGGAGAAGGGAATGGCAACCCACCCCAGTATTCTTTGCTGGAGAATTCCATGGACAGAGAAGCCTGGCAGGCTATAGTCCATAAGGTCACATAGAATTGGACAGTGACTAACATGCTATCATGTACCAGGCATTTTGCATAAATCCCAGAATATGAAAATGAATAAAGCATTTTTTTGTTTGTTTTTTTGTCCTTGGGGTAATGCAGAGACTGGGAATAATAATGGAGTTATAAGAAAATACTATGGAACATTCTGGATGTTGGAGTTTTGATAAAAGGAATTATGAATGGTATCTAATGGACATAGACAAAGAATATCAATAGTGCCAGGGCTTCTCAGGGATTGGGAATGAAATTGAATGATTAGCGGAGAGATTTTGAATGACTTGAAGCAGGAAGTTGCTGGGTATTCAGATATGATTCATAGTTATCACTCCAGGGAACAGGAAGTAATTTGATGCATTTATAGGAATGAGTCTCAAAGCCTGTCCCCAGACCAGCACCTTCGGCATCCCTCGGAACTTGTTAGAAATGCAAACTATGCCCCACCCCACAGCTGCAGGATCAGGATCTCTGGAGGCGGGTCTGACTGTAATGTATGCTATGGTTGGAGAATCACTAGCTTCAGAGGATAGGGTTTCAAATTTGACTTCACATCAGAATCATTGGGGAGATTAAAAATATGATGCCTGGTCTCCATCGCAGAGAGTATGATTTATTTGGTCTTAGGTAATTGAAACTTAGAGGGACTGAATAATTGCCTTTAAGGCCACATGCTGCTGCTGCTGCTAAGTCGCTTCAGTTGTGTCCGACTCTATAAAACACATTTGTTTATAAACCCAAGAACTTGTTTACTACAAGATACCCCTATTTTCAGCAAATCCAATATACAGAAATTTCATATAGAACTGAAAAATAGAATTACCCTCCAATAGGTCAATACTTTCAATTTAGTAAATAATTCAAACACAGCTTTCAAGGTTCTCAAGTATAGTGCTTGCCCAGATACTAGTTGTGGCTTTGGGATTTTTAGAGATATGCAAATGAATATTTGCATGCACAATAGTTTTGCATGAATAAATGGCTTCTTAAAAATTGATTATACCATCAGATCTCCCTACTAGGTGCTTTACATGGATTAATCTGCATCTTATTTAATCTGTACAACCTGCTATGGGATATTTGCTTTACAGGTAAGGAAACTGAGGCTTTAGAGGATCAAACTAACCTCCACTAGCTGTGTGGGCTTGGATGTAAAAATTCAGGATTTAATTGAGACAGTGTAAACAGAGAGACTTTAAGTTGTTTTGAAATCCATGTCCCTGAGTATCTGAGCATTTGTAGCCCTCTTTTCAGAAAACAGCTACAAGATTACATCTTTCCTTTTAAAAATAATTTTATTTATTTATGTTTGGCTGTGCTGGGTCTTTGTTGCTGCATGGGCTTTTGTCTGGTTGCGGCATGTGGGGGCTACTCTCTGCAGCATGTGGGCTTCTCATTGTGGAGCGTGGGCACTAGGGCACACGAGTTTTAGTCGTTGCAGCACTCAGGCTTCAGGCTCTAGAGCACAGGCTCAGTAGTTGTGGTGCAAGGGTTTAGTTGCTCGCTGCCAGGTGGGATCATCCTGGACCAGGGATTGAACCCATGTCTCCTGTGTTGGCAGGTGGATTCTTTACCACTGAGCCACTAGGGAAGCCCCAACCATTTTTTTCTTATTGATTGCCCCTGGCAGCTAGATATAGGTTGGCCCCTGGGAAACTCAGTGACCTAGGAGGTGGCTTGGGTCAAGGACTCTGTCTTCACTGATGTCTGCCTAACTGACCAAGTGGGATACTTTCTTTCAAAGAACTTTGAAATATTTTAATCAGACAGCAGGTTGCTTAGAAACACAAAGAGACCCAGAGAGGCAGAGATCTACTGATTGCAGCAGAGACGGTTTTCTTTGTTTACCTACCTCTGGGTATTTTCTTACAAAAACTCCCCTCCCATCACTCAGGGCAAATCTGCCATATCTCCATTCATTGTCATCTCAAAGAGCCCGACTAACATAGTCTCAGGAGAATCCAGAGAGAGTTGTGTATGTAAGGGTGTGGAAAATTAGAAATGTAGCCCTGAACCTCTGTATGAGTCAGAGACGATTTTATCTGTCTGGAGATGTGAACACAAGACTCCACCCGCAGTCTTATTTGTATAGGTACCTGAAATAACCAAAAGGAAGGGTGTGAGTCCTTGACCCAGTTTTACTGTTGTTGTTCAGTCGGTAAGTTATAACTCTTGGTGACCCCATGGACTGCAGCACACCAGGCTTCTTTATCCTCCACTGTCTCCTGGAGTTTGCTCAAGTTCATGTCCATTGAGTCAGTGATGCTATCTAACCATCTCATCCTCTGCCACCCTTTTCTCCTTTTGCATTTACTCTTTCACAGCATCAGGGTCTTTTCTAGTGAGTCAGCTCATCACATCAGGTGGTCAAAGTATTGGAGCTTCAGCATCACTCCTTCCAATGAATATTTAGGATTGATTTCCTTTAGGACTGACTGGTTTGATCTCCTTGCAGTTCAAGGGACTCTCAAGAGTCTTCTCCAGCACCACTATTTGAAAACATCAATTCTTTGGTTCTCAGCCTTCCTTATGGTCCAGTTCTTACATCCATACATAATTACTGGAGAAACCATAGCTTTGACTATACGGATGTTTGTCAGCAAAGTGATGTCTTTGCTTTTTAATATGCTGTCTAGATATGTCATAGGTCTCTTAGCACATTTATTTTCCACTTGTGTTGAAGCTTTGAGTGGCCCTAGCATTCAGGATCTATTTCTCTACAGCACATTTGAAAAATTGTGAAATCAACAGGATTGCAGTAGAGCAGAGATTCATACCTAAGAAGCCTTTATTAGAAAAAGATAATTTTCAAATATGCTTCTGTCATGTTAGTTTTTTTAGGCTAAACTATGATACTTAATAAAGACAGAATTGTGATATTTTTTAAGCTAGCATACATTTTCTTTTCTAGTTGAGACTTCCATTTCAAAGCTAGGTAACAGCTCACCTATTGTGCTTGGTGTGTAAATAGCTGAATCTCTCCAGTGCTCAAATACCTGGAATCATAATTGCCTTCTTTATAACTTGGCCATAGGCAAAAAACTTTGAATAATACATTCTAATTTAGCATGCCAAGTCAGGATCTGAGAATACAAGACAGAGTCTTTGTTTGAGTATCACAGCATTGCACAAAAGTGTAATATAACTTCAAACTAACTCCTTTTAAAGGTCAGATGTTTTATTCTTGTGTGTTATTAACGTAACTATCCAAGTCATTAGATTTTTATTGTAATAGTGCTTAGAATAATTGGCGGGACATCTGCAGCTCTTTCCCATGCCTGTAATCTCCTTCGACATTGCTGTGTTAACTGCTGAATACTTCATATGATAATTATATGAACAAATGTAAGTACTGTTTTCATAATGTATCTCCATAGAGAATATTATCCAAAACAATATAGTCTGAGCCCACAATTATATAACATTTCTTTGTGAAGATGATGTCACAGAGCCCCAAGAAGGTCAGAGACTTGAGAAATAGCCTTAAAAAAAAAAAACAAAAACTTTGTATTTTGTACTGGGGTATAGCCAACTCGGAGAAGGCAAGGGCAACCTACTCCAGTACTCCTGCCTGGAAAATCCCATGGATGGAGGAGCCTGGTAGTCTGCAGTCCATGGGGTTGCGAAGAGTCAGACACAACTGAGTGACTTCACTTTCACTTTTCACTTTCATGCATTGGAGAAGGAAATGGCAACCCACTGCAGTGTTCTTGCCTGGAGAATCCCAGGGATCGGTGAGCCTGATGGGCTGCCGTCTATGGGGTCACACAGAATTGGACACAAATGAAGCAACTTAGCAGCAGCAGCATAGTCAACTAACAATGTGATAGTTTCAAGTGAACAGAGATGGGACCAGCCATACATATACATGTACCCATTCTTCCCTAAACTCCCTCCCATCCAGGCTGCCATATAACATTGAGCAGAGTTCCATAGCCTTTTAAAGAGTTCTTAGACTGTAAGTGTTTATTGGAAATAAGTCATTCTATTATTCCATAAATCTCAAGATAAACTTAGCAAGGATGTTTTGATCAAAATTCAATCAATTGCTTTTCTGAACACTTTGAGGTTACTGTTAGATTGGAACATCCATAGGAGAAGATAGCAGTGTTTCTTTATTTTTATTTGTGTTCTTTAAAAATTATTTACTTATTTTTGGCTGTGCTGGGTCTTTATTGCTGTGTGCAGGCTTTCTCTAGTTGTGGTTCGAGGGCTTCTCATTGTGGTGGCTTCTCTTTTTGCAGGGCACGGGCTCTAGGCACGTGGGCTTCAGCAGTTTCAGCTCTTGGGCTCTAGGGCTCAGGCTCAGTAGTTGTGGTGTGTGGGCTTAGTTGCCCTGCAGCATATGGGATCTTCTGGGGCCAGGGATCGGATCTGTGTGCCCTGCATTGGCAGCAGATTCTTAACCACGGGACCGCCAGGGAAGTCCTGTGGTTTTTATTTTAAAGATAAATCTACTGCATGGAAATGGGCTTGTTTTAGCACAAGAGGCCTCTGTCCACACCTGTACCCTAAGTTAAGCAGACAGTCTTCCTGCTATGCAAGCAGAGATCGCTGCTCCTGTTTTAATCATTTGCTTTAGCAAGAGGTCTTATTCCATATTTACTTTTCTTCTTGTTGTGAGTCTCTTAAACATCTGTTCTTATGAAACAGGAGTTTTCCAGATGGTTATGTCTTTGTCACAACCAGAAGAGTCTAATTTTATAAATAAAGGAAGTAGCATAATGACAGAACTGGTTTTTATTCTTTTCTACACCCTGATATTTATTAGAAAATTCCTCTGCAATGAATGTCATCTCTGTATTAAAGCTAACCAACATCAGTCCTCCCTTTTCTATAACTGTGACTTTATTGCAGCCAGGCCAATTATTCTTCACCTTTCTCAGCACACATTCCACTGTTATTCCAGTTGGGGATATACTTCTTTACCTTGTATACATGTAAAGTCCATTCAAGTCTGCTTTAGTCATCCCATAAAGATATTTTACTGAGGACAGTGCATTTATAATAGATAAAACAAAGACCTTGGTGCCAGATGGTCCCGTGGTTCATTCCTGGATTCACTAATGACTAAATGAGAACTATTGGGTGAGCTACTTACTCTTTCTGGATTCCAGTTTTCTCATCTGTAACAAAAGTGATGTTTTAGAGTTTTCTAAACATCATATGAAATGAAATTTGCTTGGCACTCAATACATTTTTGATATCTCTGTTATACCTCTATGTGATTATTTTTCCCTTAAGCAAAGGGGGATATATTCGTATCAAGTTTGTTCATGTCCATGATTGAAATATATGAATTATTATATGAGGTCTGTTTGTGACATACTCCAGTCTGCTATCACTCTTGCCTATTCTCCTACTGCAGACAATCACTTCCAACTCTTCTTTATTTCCTGATCTCTTATAATTACCATTTTGTAACTTATTAACCTTGTAGTTTCAGGTATGATGAAAATGAAAGAGAGTGAAAAAGTTGGCTTAAAGGTCAACATTCAGAAAACTACGATCATGGCATCTGGTCCCATCACTTCATGGCAAATAGATGGGGAAACAATGGAAACAGTGGCTGACTATTTTTTTGGGGCTCCAAAATCACTGCAGATGGTGACTGCAGCCATGAAATGAAAAGGCACTTACTCCTTGGAAGAAAAGTTATGACCAACCTAGACAGCGTATTAAAAAGCAGAGACATTACTTTGTCAACAAATGTCTGTCTAGTCAAGGCTATGGTTTTTCCAATAGTCATGTATGGATGTGAGAGTTGGACTATAAAGAAAGCTGAGCACTGAAGAATTGATGCTTTTGAACTGTGGTGTTGGAGAAGACTCTTGAGAATCACTTGGATGGCAAGGAGATCCAACGAGTCCATCCTAAAGGAAATTAGTCCTGAATATTCATTGGAAGGACTGATGCTGAAGCTGAAACTCTCAATAATTTGGCCACCTGATGCAAAGAACTGACTCATTTGAAAAGACCCTGATGCTGGGAAAGATTGAGGGTGAGAGGAAAAGGGGACAACAGAGAATGAGATGGTTGGATGGCATCACTGACTTGATGGACATGAGTTTGAGTAAACTCCGGGAGTTGGTGATAGACAGGGAGGCCTGGTGTGCTGCAGTCCATGGGATTGCAAAACGTTGGAGACAACTGAGCGACTGAACTGAACTGAACTGGACTGATTTTCTGGTATTAACTATTGGTATGGAAGGTGAGAATGAAGCTTGCCTTCACTGTGCCTCATATCCTCAATACTCTCTCCTATAATGCCTTTCTGTTGTCATAATTTTTGTTAGATTGGTTTTGAGGATTTACATTATTACAACTATGTAAACACTAATGACAGGTGATGAAACTTAAGATTTCCTGTGATTGTTTTTCCTTTCAAGAAAGAGTTGATGAGTATCTTAACATTTTGAATTTATCTTCACATATACTTATTACAGTTCAAGCCTAATATTCATAAAATGTCTGAGTGATATGTTCATATTTTTATATTTTAAATTTTTGTTTAGTTTTTTTAATTTATTTTTTAATTGGAATATAATTGCTTTACAATGTTATGTTAGTTACTGCTGTACAACAGCATGAATCAGCTATATGTATATATATATCACCCCCTTCTTGAGCTTCCCTCTCACCTCACCACCCCAATCCTCTAGGTCGTCACAGAGCACTGAGCTGAGCTTCTGTGCTATACAGCAGCTTCCAATATCTATCTATCTTACACATGGTGTGTGTATATGTCAGCGCTACTCTCAATTGATATGCTCTTGTTTTTAAAGATACCGCTCTCTTGGAGCTTTCTGACATGCTTAAATCTGCGCATTGCCCTCTGAACCTAGTTCACAGCCATGCATTTTCCTCTGATCGCCACTTCCACCATCATCCTAAATACTTCCTCTCCTCCTTTCCTGTGTTGATCTTCTGTTTTCTGTATCATGTCTTGTTAATTTATTTTAGTGGAGCATGCTTTCCAATAATATTCTAAGCATGGGTTCATGAAGGTAATGGTCAATACTTAAGTATCATATATATTTGATATTCCACCCTCACTCACACTAGTTGATAATTTCACAGGTGCAGGATTTTCCTTTGGAAAATTTTTCTTTTTAGGAAGTGGACTTAGTGCTGGTACCTGCTAAATAAAGTTGAGATGACAGAAATGATTTTGCCTTAATGTTGGAGGAGGAATCCAAACTCCTAGAGAGACATGAATGTTGGAGTAGTTTATGTTCACTGGTCCCAAGAAGGCCAGAGGCATTACCTTCATTCAGCTATTAGATGTAAATTAGCGAGATGAGCGCAGGACTCTCTGAAAACACCGTAGACTGTATTTTCTAGGGATGTGTGTGTCTAACATTGTCATTGGAATGGGATCCCTGATTTTAGTGCAGATGCTGAGGTTCCATGGGAGTAGGGGCAAACAACATTAATTATATGCCAGAGGCAAGGTGAATGTGCTCTTGTAGCTGGTCAGGCCTACAGTCATCTTTGATGTTGGCTAAGTGATCCTAGGGTCCTGAAATCAAAATAGATGGTCAGGGCACAGAAATCCCACTTAATCTTTAGTAAAACAATGTAAGCGCTAGGTTTGCTGAGTAGAAACATAACTTTCAGCCTTGAGTCCTGTCACAGAGCCAGAGCTTCCTGAATAAAGTACACGAGCTTCCTTGAAAAAATATCCTGTGTCAACATCATGCACTTGTATTTTGATCTTCCTTCTAACTGTCCACAGAAAGATTTGTGACTATTGTGCACCCAGGAAAGTCAAATACCCATGTCTTTGGAGGGTTACTGGCAGAATGTCACTATTATCATAGGTTAGGTGGATGTTGGAGGATGAGTGGAAATTTACTCAAAGACCATTTCATGTTGGGGCCATTGAGTACTGATTATTTCCTTAGTTTCTACGTGGATAATTTGATGTGGTGTATTCAGAAACTAGCAGATCCCCCAATCTTTCCCTGACACAGTCTATTAAGACTACCGTAGTGCACTTCCCTGGTGGTTCGATTGGTTAAGGATCTGCCTACCAATGCAGAAGGACATGGGTTCGATCCCTGGTCTGGGAAGATTCACATACTGTGGAGCAACTAAGCCTGTGCACCACAGTTACTGACCCTACACTCTAGAGAAGTCACCGCAATGAGGAGACTGAATGCTGCACCTAGAGAGCCCCTGCTCGCCGCAACTAGAGAAAGCCCACGGGCAGCCAAGAAATACATAAATAATTAACATTAAAAAAAAGACTACTATAGTGAAGATAGCAAGCAGAAAGCCTCTGGAATATGCCTCTAACAGAATGGGAAGTCAAAAGTCAGGCCATATCATTGAGAGACTTTTAGAAATGAGAGTCACCATCAAGAACTTAACAGCTGGGACTTCCCAGGTAGTTCAGTGGTTAAAAAAAAAATCCACCCTGCAATACTCAGGTTTGATTCCTGGCGGGGGAACTAGGATCCCACTTGCCGAGAGGCAACTAATCCTACAACTACTGAGCCTGCGAGCCACAGCTAGAGGGTCCATGCACACAGTGGAAGATCCCTTGTGCTGCAACTAAACCCTGATGCAGCCAAATAAATTTTTTTTAAAAAATATAGTGATTATGTCTAGGCTATCCCCATTAAACTTACCTGTTCTGTTTATGCAGAAGATGGATGGGTAGATTTTAGGGGATGATGATGAATTGTAATATTTCTAAGAATCTCATGGACTTCCCTATAGCTCAGATGGTAAAGAATCTTCTGGCAATGCAGGGGACCCAGGTTCGATCCCTGGATCAGGAAGATTGCCTGGAGAAGGAAATGGCAACCCACTCCAGTACTCTTGCCTGGAGAATCCCATGGACAGAAGAGCCTGGTGGGCTACAGTCCATGGGGTCACAAAGAGTCAGACACGACTAAGTGACTAACACACATACACAGACCATTAGCTGCTATTTTCAATGGTTCTTAGTGGAGCAAACTAACACATGCTTGGAAGTAGGTTTGCTTTTTAGCTATGGATCTCACCAGAAGAAATTTGCTTCTACTTGATAAATGTAAACCTTCACCTTTATCTTTGTCAATCCTTTAACTCTAGAACATAATGTAATCCTCAGGGTTCTTTTTTTTATCATCTCATCATCCTTTAGGATATTTTTTTTGGTGGTCTGTTTTTTATCATCTCGCCATTTTTTGGTATATAATGCTTATGTATTCATCAATCATGCTTCTAGGGCCATGTAATAGTGTGTGTGTGTGTGTGTGTGTGTGTGTGTGTGTGTGTTAGTCACGCAATTGTGTTTAATTCTTTGTGACCCCATGGACTGTAGCTTGCCAGGCTCTCCTGTCCATGGAATTCTCCAGGCAAGAATACTGGAGTGGGTTGCCATTTCCTTCCAACACAGGGATCGACCACTGGTCTCTGGCATTGCAGGCAGATTCTTTACCATCTGAGCCACCAGGGAAGCCCATGTAATAGTATAATAGCAGCATAAATGTTTTGGTAATATCTGTCTTTGAAAGAGGATGGAGGATATATCACATAAAATTTGGGGATTTGCTACTTTAAATTTGGGGTGTTCAGTGATCTGAAGCTTGTTTATGTATCTCCTTCAAAGTGAGAGTCTAAGAGGAGTCTTTTGCATCTTACACTAATAAGGAAAAGATGCAATAGTTTGTGGACTTATTTGGATTTTGGATTAATATGTAACACATGTGGATATGTGGTTCTGACATGTTTATCA
Source organism: Bubalus bubalis (assembly GCF_019923935.1). Taxonomy (NCBI): domain Eukaryota; kingdom Metazoa; phylum Chordata; class Mammalia; order Artiodactyla; family Bovidae; genus Bubalus; species Bubalus bubalis. The sequence continues at coordinate 34,330,698 of NC_059169.1, read as the reverse complement.
AGCGATTGCTCACAAAACTGTTTACAAATAATGGGGCCAGAGCAAGAGAAGGCATTCCAGCGGACCTAGGCTGCAGTACAAGCTGTTCTCCCTGTTGGCTCTAATGAAGCAATAGATTTAGTGGGGCTTGCGATATCTTTGGCAGAGTGATAATGCTGTATAAAGCAAGAACAAGTCCAAATGAGAGAACTATGATAGAGGTCACTAAGGTTCTATTGCAAAGCCTGTCTTCTTCAGTTAAATGTTCTTAAGTTGTTACTGGTCTAAGGTAGAGACTGCAAGCAGGTGACTGTAACCTGAATTCCTAAAATGAACTGTTTCTATCTTGTTCTACAGGCGTAAAGCCAAATTTGCTGAATGGCTCTCTATCAACAAATTAAAGAGGCAAATATAAAATCCAGATTTGTCAGATTCTGAAAGCATAAGAAAGTTACCTGGGTAAGTGACTCACACTTAATGCACTTATGCTATGGCTCTGTTCTCATCCTCCAGAATGGCCTTGAGGGGGAGTTCCTGTGAATAGTTGACTTGAAGGGAAAGTTGAGTCTGCTTTAAAGATGATCGATTGCTGGCCCCAGATGGCACAGGACTAGTTTACCATACAAAATGCATCTAAAAAAGTCTCTTGATGAGTATGTGTGTGCTCATATCTGACTCTTTGTGACCCCCATGGACCATAGCCTGCCAGGCTCCTCTGTCCATGGAATTTTCCAGGCAAGAATACTGGAATAGGTTGCCATTCCTATTCTAGGGGGTCTTCCTGACCCAGGAATCAAAACTGCATCTCCAGCATTAGCAGGTGGATTCTTTACCCCTGAGCAACCTAGGAAGCCCCTCTTGGTGAGAAGAACCACCAAATTTATACCAGTTCATGCATTGTGACTGATGACCAGATTGACCAGTCCAGGAGTTAGCAAGAATAAGATTGGAGGACTAGTGACAAACTGGCTTGGGGAAAAGAAATGTGAATGAGTCTCTTGGAATGGGTCCAAATTATAAGAACATTTATACTGTGAATGAATACTCCCCAGAAGGACCCTTCTGTGGAGGAGTCTTTCAATAATTTAGATAAGATTACCCTGTGGATTCAATCATATCTTTCCTCACCCAATGCAGTGCTTGTTTAATGGGCTCATGAACGAAGTGGCCATAATAACAGATACTGAGGTCCTTTGTAGATTTGCCACAGATTCATAGAACTCCTCTAACTGCAGCTGATCTGACTTCTATCGCAACTGGGAGCCCAGGCTGTCAAAACAATAAAACTTGAGTTCCTGATAAGTTATCATATCCTGGAGGGACTAAACTGTCTTTAACAAGCTGATGAACTATTCTGAAGAGTGTTCTAAAATATACATAGAAAAAAAATTGGGGAAAATATCAAGCTAAGTCAGAATTCAAAGCTTAGTTTTGATTTAATAAATATTCAATAATTACATTAATTTCTTCCTACCAGGCACAGTTTTCTCTAAGTGATTAAAAAAAAAAAATCAAGGTGTGGAAAATACTCTTCACAGTGTTATGAGAAAAATTACAGGAAAAAATGATCTAAATTTAGTGAAAATACACTAAAAATTGTGTTACACAGGGGGGAAATCATTTGTTTTATTACACTCACATTGTTTTTAATTTCAATTTGATGTTATCATTGAACTCAAAGTCCATTTATTAATGCTTATTCTTTTTCTTTAACCTTCTCAGTCAATAATTTGATTTTTAAAAAGTGATTCATAGCTTCAAAGTGAATGTCTCTTATTACTGATGATAAGATGTGGGCCTCCTTGCAAAACAATGTTTCTCCCATTTAAAATTGGAGGAAAACTGCTTGTTTCTCAATTGTTGGGAACATATGATGAATAATTTTTCTGTAGCTGCATTTTCAATGAATAAACAATAAGAGCTTATAGAAATTAAATTTCAGAAATAATTATTCATAGTGTAGGAATTATTTGCTATTAATAGTTGTTAAAAATGTTGAAATAAATTTATTTAAATGTATTAAAATCATTTAATGAGAAAGACATACAAAATAAATTCAGGAAAAATCTTAATTTTAATATGGATTGATGATTTATAATTCTCATGTACCTGAACAGTCTTCCTATTGTCCATTTTTTTGCCCTTATTTCATAGATGAAAAAGGAAAAGTTACCTGTCTTCTTAATGATATAATATGTAAGCACTACTCTGGAGACATACAGAAAAAGTTCCTAGGCATCCTTTAAAAAATAGTGAAGCCAGCTGATACTGACAATTTGTCTACTAGGTGAATGTCTCCATATGGGCTAACGTTAAAATAATCATAGTTTATTCTGTGAAAAAATTCTTGAGCTCATTGAGTAAATGAGATTTAAATACATGTAGCTAAGGAACATTTGAATAGTTGTTTAAAGAGTGTAGAGAAGATATCAAAGGCAGTCTATGTATATTAATCAGTTTTTTAAAAAAATCAAATAATTGCAGTAGGAATTCAGAGAAGGGACAGATTATTTCAGACAGCCTTGGTCTGGAGCAGTGTCACTTTTCAATGAGAAATTTGTCTGGTTCTGAATGTGGTTTTCTGGGCCAGGATGGATAAACAAGGAGATAATTATGGACTAAGCTTTAATAGGTCTTGACTTAAAATATGCATAGCTTGGCAACTTCATTGTTTAAATATCAGTGTTAACTAGAAATGTAAATCAGGAAGTCAGATATGAAGAGTACTAGGACTTCATGTGTGTATGCTAAGTTGCTTCAGTCGTGTCCGACTCTGGGACCCTATGGACTGTACCCCGTCAGGCTCCTCTGTCCATGGGATTCTCCAGGCAACAATACTGGAGTGGATTGCTGTTTCCTCCTCCAGGGGATTTTCCCAACCCAGGGATAGAACCTGAGTCTCTTATGTCTCCTGCATTGGCAAGTGAGTTCTTTACCATAGCACCACCACTTGCTGTTAATTCACAGAAGGAAGTGAGATCTGAGCTGTTTAAAATATGAGAAAAGACTTGAATCTGTAGAGAGGAAGATCACTATAGAGCATTTTGGGCACATGAAACAAAAAAGACCTGGGGATGCTTATGGTGCAGGGAATAAACATGTTGGTTGAAGCGGAGGCAGCATAAAGGAAATAGTTGATAATAATGCCAGGAACTTGGGATGTCTGTTGATGCCAAAGATGAAAGATTTTGAATACTGAAGTTAACTTAAGTTCTAGGAGTGATGGCTTGGGAATTAGATTTGGAAGAAGTTGATGACATAGAAGAAAAATAAAAAGACAAAATAATAAAGAATGTCATTTTCCTGAAAGATGTATGCCACACTTCATGACACATCACTCTGGAACTTCCATCCCAAATAAACTTACATGGCCTGTCACTCAGTGTAACCATCCACACCCAGTTTCTTGTAGAGATAAACATAATGTATGAATTGGTAAATTGATATGTGTTTTTTCTACTATAATGATTCATAGATGTCTGAAATTTCAACGTGAGAGTTTCCTTGCATTTAAAAAAAGTGAGCTTTCAGAAAGAGTAATCAGTTCAGACATAGACATACCTCTCTCTTATACCTTACTGTTATACTGTTCTGTTCATACTGTTCATGGGGTTCTCAAGGCAAGAATACTGAAGTGGTTTGCCATTCCCTTCTTCAATGGACCACATTCGGTCAGACCTCTCCACCATGACCCATCTGTCTTGGGTGGTCCCACACGGCATGGCTTAGTTTCATTGAGTTAGACAAGGCTGTGGTCCATGCGATCAGATTGGCTAGTTTTCTGTGATTATGGTTTCAGTGTGTCTACCCTCTGATGCCCTCTGGCAACACCTATCATCTTACGTGGGTTTCTCTTACCTTGGACATGGGGTATCTCTTGACGGCTGCTCCAGCAAAGTGCAGCCTCTGCTCCTTACCTTGGATGAGGGATATCTCCTCACGGCCACCCCTCCTGACCTTGAACGTGGAGTAACAGGCAAATTTGGCCTTGGAGTATGGAATGAAGCAGGGCAAAGGCTAATAGAGTTTTGCCAAGAGACCGCACTGGTCATAGCAAACACCCTCTTCCAACAGCACAAGAGAAGACTCTGCATATGGACATCACCAGATGGTCAATATCGAAATCAGATTGATTATATTTTTTGCAGCCAAACATGGAGAAGCGCTATACAGTCAGCAAAAACAAGACCGAGACCTGACTGTGGCTCAGATCATGAACTCCTTATTGCCAAATTCAGACTTAAATTGAAGAAAGTGGGGAAAACTACTAGACCATTCAGATATGACCTAAATCAAATCCCTTATGATTATACAGTGGCAGTGAGAAATAGATTTAAGGGACTAGATCAGATAGACAGAATGCCTGATGAACTATGGACAGAGGTTCGTGACATTACACAGGAGACAGGGATCAAGACCATCCCCATGGAAAAGAAATGCAAAAAAGCAAAATGGCTGTCTGAGGAGGCCTTAAAAATAGCTGTGAAAAGAAGAGAAGTGAAAAGCAAAGGAAAAGGAAAGATATAAGCATCTGAATGCAGAGTTCCAAAGAATAGCAAGAAGAGATAAGAAAGCCTTCCTCAGTGATCAATGCAAAGAAATAGAGGAAAACAACAGAATGGGAAAGACTAGAGATCTCTTCAAGAAAATTAGAGATACCAAGGGAACATTTCATGAAAAGATGGGCTCAATAAAGGACAGAAATGGTATGGATCTAACAGAAGCAGAAGATATTAAGAAGAGATGGCAAGAATACACAGAAGAACTGTACAAAAAAGAGCTTCATGACCAAGGTAATCATGATGGTGTGATCACCTGGAAGGTGAAGTCAAGTGGGCCTTAGGAAGCATCATTAGGAGCAAAGCTAGTGGAGGTGATGGAATTCCAGTTGAGCTATTTCAAATCCTGAAAGATGATGCTGTGAATGTGCTGCACTCAATATGCCAGAAAATTTGGAAAACTCAGCAGTGGCCACAGGACTGGAAAAGGTCAGTTTTCATTCCAATCCCAAAGAAAGGCAATGCCAAAGAATGCTCAAACTACTGCACAATTGCACTCATCTCACATGCTAGTAAAGTAATGCTCAAAATTCTCCAAGCCAGGCTTCAGCAATACCTGAACCGTGAACTTCCTGATGTTCAAGCTGGTTTTAGAAAAGGCAGAGGAACCAGAGATCAAATTGCCAACAACCACTGGATCATCGAAAACGCAAGAGAGTTCCAGAAAAACATCTATTTCTGCTTTATTGACTATGCCAAAGCCTTTGACTGTGTGGATCACAATAAACTCTGGAAAATTCTGAGAGATGGGAATACCAGACCACCTGACCTGCCTCTTGAGAAACCTAGATGCAGGTCAGGAAGCAACAGTTAGAACTGGACATGGAACAATAGACTGGTTCCAAATAGGAAAAGGAGTACGTCAAGGCTGTATATTGTCACCCTGCTTATTTAACTTATATGCAGAGTACATCATGAGAAACGCTGGGCTTGAAGAAGCACAGGCTGGAATCAAGATTGCCGGGAGAAATATCAATAACCTCAGATATGCAGATGACACCACCCTTATGGCAGAAAACAAAGAGGAACTAAAAAGTCTCTTGATGAAAGTGAAAGAGGAGAGTGAAAAAGTTGGCTTAAAGCTCAACATTCAGAAAACGAAGATCATGGCATCTGGTCCCATCACTTCATGGGAAATAGATGGGGAAACAGTGGAAACCATGTCCGACTTTATTTTTTGGGGCTCCAAAATCAGTGCAGATGGTGATTGCAGCCATGAAATTAAAAAAACGCTTACTCCTTGGAAGGAAAGTTATGACCAACCTAGATAGCATATTGAAAAGCATAGATATTACTTTGCCAACAAAGGTCTGTCTAGTCAAGGCTATGGTTTTTCCAGTGGTCATGTATGGATGTGAGAGTTGAACTCTGAAGAAAGCTGAGCGCTGAAGAATTGATGCTTTTGAACTGTGGTGTTGCAGAAGACTCTTGAGAGTCCCTTGGACTGCAAGGAGATCCAACCAGTCCATCCTAAAGGAGATCAGTCCTGGGTGTTCACTGGAAGGACTGATGCTGAAGCTGAAACTCCAATACTTTGGCCACCTCATGTGAAGAGTTGTCTCATTGGAAAAGACCCTGATGCTGGGAGGGATTGGGGGCAGGAGGAGAAGGGGACAGCAGAGGATGAGATGGCTGGATGGCATCACCGACTCAATGGACATGAGTTTGAGTGAACTCCGGGAATTGGTGATGGACAGGGAGGCCTGGCATGCTGAGATTCATGGGGTTGCAAAGAGTCGGACACGACTGGGTGACTGAACTGAACTGAACTGATACCTTACTGTGAATGCTTCCTCTAAGAACTTTTCCCAAAGAGTAAGATCAGATGGTACGGTTATGAATGTAATGAGTCAAAGAGAGGTAGATATAGCACATTCATGTCAGTTTAACTCTCTACTAATTCTGTATGGGTAAAGACATGAGACGGGAGCCCTGGTGTGCTGTGATTCATGAGATCGCAAAAAGTTGGACATGACTGAGTGACTGAACTGAACTGAACTGAAAGACATGAGAAGAGATGCTACTGTGGAGAAATAAAATATTAAAGTCTGTTCCTCTGATCCCAACAATTCTACCTCAGGTTTGTCCAGGACAAGCAATTACTTCTCTGCTTTCCCCAAATTGACTTGTACAGCTATTCTTTTTTTTTTTTTTTTTAATGTGGACCTTTTTAAAAAAAAACTATTGAATTTGTTACAATTGCTTCTGTTTTGTGTTTTGATGTTTTGGCTTTGAGGCATGTGGGATGTTAGCTCCCTGACCAGGAATTAAACCTGTACCCACTGCACTGGTAGGTGAATTAACCACTGCACCAATAGGAAAGTCCCTGGACAGCTATTCTTATTTTTGCAAATGTATAATGGAATAATTTGTTGAGTGAGTTCAGCATTAAACCTATCAGATAGAGATATTCTCCCAGAATGGAGGTCTTGGAGAATTCCCAGAAAGATGAAGAAAAGTTTTTATTACCATATTTTCTCTTTAATTTTGAATTCTTTACATAGGAGGGTCACCAGTATTCTCTTTCCAGTTCCCTGGTCTAAAAGTCACTTTTAGAGTGTTGTCTCTTACTGTACCTTCTGAATATCCTCTTGAATTCTGTTTAAAGACTGATCTTGCTTTTCATTAAGAAAGCGAGACATCTTATTTCAAATATGCTTTCCTTGGATAGAATAGATAGCAGGCAGAGATTTATGTGTGAGTTCTGAAAGCTTTTAACCAAAGATATTTGGAACATTCATTTTTTTTGCTATCTCATTGTTATCTGCAAACATAAAATGGCCACCAAGATGTTGAAGTACAAGGATTTTGGTTATTATCAATTTAAAATTGCAGTTCTTTGTTAAAGAATTTATGGAACTATAATGGAATTTATGGAACGTTAATTTATGGAACTATTTAAGAAAAAAATTGCACATGGTTTTATTGTGTTAGTTCCTGGTTGTTATGAATCTGATTTTGCCCATGTTTGGGCAAGTTGATAAGTTTCTAAGAATTCTTTGACATTCCAGGCGTATTGTTTGTTAGGGGCCTGCCAAGTCACAAAGCACATAAGGCAGCTCACGGCAAACTGTTTGCCTCAATATTTAGCATCATATTCTCAAGTGGACCAGAAGGGCCTGCTGGAGAACACAAGATATTTGGCAGATATTTCAACCAGCACTGTTAGCTCTATGTGAAAAACAAGGATAAAAGCTCCACCAGGTATAGGATGATCAGCAATAAGGTCGTTACGTTGATACAGGCATGATTTAAGTAGGGCCTGAATTAAATGCTTTATCAGATTCCACAGCCCCAGTAATGCAGCCTTAAATAATAAGTATTTATTTAGCTTACAAGCCTACAGGTCAATGATTTAGTCTTGGCTCTGCTGGGCAGTTCCTCTTTTGACTGGGCTCCTTCATGTGTCTGGCTATCACTTGGAGTGATGGAGCCACTGGACTATACCACCTGTTTGTTTTACTCCAACAGGCTAGCCCAAGCAGGTTCCCATGGCAAAGACAGAGGAGTGAGAGGAGAACAAGGAAATGCACATGGCGCCTGGAGGTCAAGGCTCAGAACTGACACGCTATTCAGTTCTATCACATCCTATTAGCTGTAATAGGTCATGGAGCTAGCCCAGATTCAAGGAATACGGATATTGACTTCTCTTGATAGAAGGAGTTGTGAAGTGGTGAGGAATCGGACCATCAGTGCAGTAAATCTGCTACCAAACGCAGAACTCCAAGGACTGCATACTTCATCCCTAAGCTACCATGTAGCTACATGTCAGTCTAGATGCTTCTGAGCTAGGACATCCAGGCCTAAGGAAATGAGATTCAATTGTACATTATTCTCAGTACAGAGTAGATAAACAGGTACCTCTTTTAGATTTACAGTATTACAATAACCAGAGATTATGCTGTAATGAGTATGAGAATGCTGTGGACTGAATGCTTGTGCCTCCCTCGCCACTGCCCTACACATGCTAAGAACTGGTATGGAGAAAGTGCAGTGAGTGTTGTTGTAACAAACACCTAAAAATGTGGAAGCAATTTTGAAATTAAGAACAGGCATTTCTTGCTTTATTGTACTTGGCTTTATTTTGCTTCACAGATATTGTGTTTTTTACAAATTGAAGATTCGTGGAAACCCTGCATTGTCACATGATGGTTAGCTTTTTTTTTTTTTTTAAGCAATGAAGTATTTGTTAATTAAGTTATGCGTGCATGCTAATTTGCTTCAGTCATGTCTGATTCTTTGTGACCCTATGGACTGTAGCCCACCAGGCCCCTCTGTCCACAGGATTCTCCAGGCATGAATACTCGAGTAAGTTGACATGCCCTCCTCCAGGGGATCTTCCCAACCCTGGAATTGAATCTGTCTTTTATGTCTCCTGGACTGGCAGGCAGGTTATTTACCACTTGTGTCACCTGGGAAACCCTAGCTATGTTACATACATTGCTAAGAAGACATAATGTTGCTGCACACTTAATATACTATAGTATCTCATGGGTAGAAGCTAGAAGAGTTTTGAGCTGTATACTGGAAAAAGCCCCAATTGTCTTGAACAGACTGTTAGGAGCACTTTTCAGGGGAGTTCAGAGAAAAAGCCCCAGGCTTCCCTGGTGGCTCAGCTCGTAAAGAATCCGCCTGCAGTGTGGAAGACGTGGGTTTGATCCCTGGGTTGGGAAGATCCCCTGGAGAAGGGAATGGCTATCCACGCCAGTATTCTTGCCTGGAGAATTCCATGGAGAGAGGAACCTGGCAGGCTATGTATATGGGATCGCAAAGAGTTGGACACAACTGAGTGACTCTCACTTTCAGGAAAAAAAAGAGGAGAGCTGTAGAAAAAGCCTCAATCTTCTTAGAGAACACCTAAGTCATCCCAGACAAAATGCTGATGGAATAAGGATGGTAAAAGCCATTCTGACAAGGTTTCAGATAGAAATGAGAAATGTGTGATTTAAAACTAAAAGAAAGGCCATTTTTGCTATACAGTGGCAAAGAAGTTGGCTGAATTGTGCTCACATTCTAGAGATTTATAGAAGGTAGAACTTGTGAGACATGAATTTGGATATTTAACCAAAGCTGTTTTTAGGCAAAGGGTTGGCTCAATGGTTTAGAGCCTATTGACTGCCTAATAGTAACATTCAAGAAAGAGAAAGGTTTAAAGATGGAATCATTGAGAATTCCCTGGCAGTCCAGTGGTTAGGACTCCTCACCACTGAGGGCTCTGGTTTGATCCCTGGTTGGGGCAAGCCAGGCAGTGCGGCCAAAATATCTATGAAATTGTTTATCAAAAGGGAGGCAGAATTTAATGGTTGGGAAAATCCTCAGCTTATCCATATTGTAAAGAAAGAGAAACGTGTCATATTTAAGGGTGTGGCTGTACAACTGTAATGAGGAGATTAGTCAGCCATCTCCATAGAAACCAAGAGCTCTTGTTCAAGATAATGAAAGAATGCAAATCATGGGTGGGGGTTCCCGTGGGACCTCAGTGTGTGTTGCTCACCTCCCATCGCTGGCTCCACTCTTGTGCTTTGGGGCCACATGCCTGACTGCCTGGGGTATGGCTCTGGTTGACTAGGTAGCATCTCTGGAGCATGCAGATGACAGCCACTGGCCATGTCTGTACTGTTGTCTGTGTAGGGTCACAGAGTGCCCAGCTGTGGGGAAATAACTGCTTCCACCAGAATTTCAAAAAACACATGTCAGATCTACTGGGCACTGGATTTCACCCCCAAACTGTGGGCAAAGATCTTAGTTTGTGGGGAGGGACCAAGCAGAGAGTCAAGATGGGGCTTTCCAGCCAAGCTGTGGGGACAGGTCTATGAAGAGTGTTGGGGACCAGTATGGTGAAACTGCAGGGGAAGGAGGGATACCTGGCCTGGTGGGCCTGGAGAGCAGAGCATTGGGCCAAAGAGGGTTATTCTTGAGCCTTAAGGTCTAACAGAACCCACTGCACTGGATTTTGGACTTGCTTGGTATGGTCACTTCTTTCTTATTTCCTAATTCTCCCTTTTGGAAGGAAATGTCTGTCCTATCCCTGTCATGCCATTGTGTTTTGGAACCAGGTGACCTGTTTGATTTCCCAGGCTTACTGTGAGGGCAGTTTGCCTTGAGATGAATCATATCTTGAGTCTTGCCCATCTGATTTAGATGATGTTTAGATAGGACTTTGGATTTACATTTTAAAGGTAATGCTGGAATGATTTAGGACTTTTGGGGCTATTAAGATGGAATGAATGCATTGTGCATGCAATAAGGACCAGAATTTGGTGGGGCATGGCTGGGGTGGTGGGGCGGGGGGAGGGGGTGAGAGGAACAGTGGCAGAATGCTATGAACTGAATATTTGCATCCTCCCCAAATCTATGTGTTGAAACCTAACTCTCAAAGTGACATGTTTAGAGGTGGGATCTCTGGGGAGTGATTGGGTCATGAAGGTGGGGCCCTCATGAATGAGATTAGTGACCTTATGAAACAGACTCCAGAGAGCTTCCTTGTCTCTTTCACCACATGTTCAGTTCAGTTCAATCACTCAGTCATGTCCCACTCTTTGCGACCCTATGGCCTGCAGCATGCCAGGCCTCCCTGTCCATCATCAACTCCTAAAGCCTACTCAAACTCATGTCCATTCCATTGGTGATGCCATCCAACCATCTCATCCTCTGTTGTCCCCTTCTCCTCCTACCTTCAATCTTTCCCAGCATCAGAGTCTTTTCCAATAAGTCAGTTCTTCACATCAGGTGGCCAAAGTATTGGAGTTTCAGCTTCAGCATCAGTCCTTCCAATGAACACTCAGGACTCATTTCCTTTAGGACTGACTGGTTGAATCTCCTTGCAGTCCAAGGACTCTCAAGAGTCTTCTCCAACACCACAGTTCAAAAGCATCAATTCTTCGACGCCCAGCTTTCTTTGTAGTCCAACTCTTACATCCAAACATGACTACTAGAAAAACCATAGCTTTGACTAAAGATGAAACCAACTTCTACGAACCAAGAAATTGGCTTTCACAAGACACTGAATCTTCTGGTGCTTTGATTTTTGACTTCCCAGCCCCCAGAAACATGAAAAAGAAATATTTGTCAAATTGTGATGCTGGAGAAGACTCTTGAGAGTCCCTTGGACTGCAAGGAGGTCAAAGCAGTCAATCCTAAAGGAAATCAATCCTGAATATTCGTTGGAAGGACTGATGCTGAAGTTGAAGCTCCAATACTTTGGCCACCTGATGCAAAGAGTTGACTCATTGGAAAAGCCCCTGATTCTGGGAAAGATTGAGGTTGAAATGAGAAGAGGGTGGCAGAGGATGAGATGGTAAGATAGCATCACTGACTCAATGGATATGAACTTGAGCTAACTCTGGGAGACAGTCAAGGACAGAGAAGCCTGGAGGGCTACAGTCTATGGAATTGTAAAGAGTCAGGCATGCCTTAGTGACTGAACAACAACAAGCCATCTAGTCTAGGGTATTTTATTATGGCAGCTTGATCTAAGAAATAGTAATAGATATTTATTAAAAATATTTAGAATTGAGCATCATGAGCATATATTGATCTTTTCAAATAGTTTTGTTAAAAAGAGAAAAAATTGAAAATTGGACTTTCAGGGAACAGAATTTTCTGGAATATATAATTATATTTATTTCTAGTAGTGCTTTCTAATAACCACCCTGGTCAAAAATGCCTTATGTCCTCCACTGTATTGGTAACAATGACCAGTAACAATCATTTTCAAAAGGTTTTTTATTGGGATTGTAATGCCAGTCTTTGGATAGACTAATTTTTGAAAGTATTTATTGGATATCTTTAATACACTAAGAAGTACTAGGCATTGAGTCTTTTTCACCACTTTTTTATTATATAAATATCATATAAAATACATTATATATGGCATGCAGGAATTTAACATTAGAAAATCTATCATATAATTTATCACATTGACATATTACAATTGATAATTCTGGAAATTCTATACTGGTTCATAATTTTTTCCCAAATCTTAATATTTATTTATTACTGTAAAATGAAAGGAAGAATGAAAGTGAAAATTAAAGTTGTTCAGTCATGTCCGACTCTTTGCAACCCCACGGACTATACAGTCCATGGAATTCTCTAGGCCAGAATACTGGAGTGGGTAACCATTCCCTTCTCCAGGGACCTTCCGAACCCAGGGATTGAACCCAGGTCTCCACATTGCAGGCAGATCCTTTACCAGCTGAGCCACCAGGGAAGCCCCCAAAGGAAAAATGTTGCCTCCTAATAGGATAAGATTTAACAGAATGAATGATGATGATAAGAAAAAGAATAAGAAAGAGCAGGAAAAAAGAGGACAAAAAAAATGTGAATAAAAATCTAGCTAACATATATGATGTCCTAATTTGTATTAGGCTTTGCTCTGAATATATTACTTGTATTAGCTCATTGACTCTTAAAATAGCCCAAATGAAGTGTCTGCTACTTTTATCTTTAATTTATAGATGATAACATTGACACAGATGTTAAGTAGTCTTCTGAAAGTCAGATGATTAATAGAGGCAGAGTCAATATCCACTTTAGTTGATGGAAAGAAAGAATGAAAGAGCCATGAAGATAAATAATTATATTGCATTGTGATAGAGGTAACATTTAATCTTTAAAACATTACTGTAAACTAGATACTATTATTGCTATCTTCATTTCATATATGTGGAGTTTGAGTCTTAAGAGAGTTTAGTGGGTCTGCCTAGGCCATCACTTGGCTAGAAAGTGGTAGAACTGGGAATATACTCAAGTTGACTTTAAATTTGCTGTTGTTTAGTCACTCAGTTGGGTCTGACTCTTTGAGACCCCATGAGCTGCAGGACGCCAGGCTTCCCTGTCCTTCAAACTCAATGTCCATTGAGTTGGTGATGCCATCCAACCATATCATCCTCTGTCACTCCCTTCTCTTCTTGCCCTCAATCTTTCCCAACATCACGAAGAGCCAATGAGTTGGCTCTTCGAATCAGGTGGCCAAAGTATTGGAACTTCAGCTTCAGCATCAGTAAAGTACCTCAGAATATTTTTGTAAGGTAAATCCTAAGTAGGAGGTCGCCTTTAAATCAGACTTTAAAATATTTTAGCACTTTATCCATTTTTGCATCTTTCTTCCTACAGTTTTCCTGTAACAATTTCTTTGAGTTTTGTGTTATTAACATAGATTACATCCTTTGCAGTTTGTTTCTTTTTGTAAGGTCTTCATCAAGATTAGAGCATTCAAACACAGTAATAAATAGTCCTTTTTATTTTAAAGTGAATCTCATACACATTTCTATAAAAATCTTTTGAAATTTGTCGTTGTTGGTTACCTTTACCAAAACAATGAGAACATAAGGCATTTGACCAGTGTGGTGATTAGAAAATGCTACTTGAAACAAATATACATTCCAGAAGGTACTCTTCCCCAAAAGTCCATGTGCATCTTTCAGTTTAAAGTAATTAAATCTATGTAGCAAAGAAAGCAGCCTAGAAATGAAGCCCACTCACCAGCTATTTATTCATCTAATTTGCTAGCTGCTACATCTTTCATTGAGTCATCTATTTTCCTACTATATTTATGTGGATAAATGGTCAAGAATATATCTGTGTGGATGTCTTATCCTAGCCATCTATTTTTCAATTATTCCTTGGGTTAGTGTGAAAGTTGTTCAGTTGTGTCTGACTCTTTGTGATCCATGGGATCCATTCTCCAGGCAAGAGCATTGGAGTGAGTTGCCATGCCATTCTCCAGGGGATCTTCCCAACCCAGGGATTGAACCCAGGTCTCCTGTGTTGCGGGTGGATTCTTTACCAGCTGAGCCACCAGGGAAGCCCATTCCTTAGCTTAGGTACTGTTTTATGCTAACTTCATAACACTTCACTGAGTTCTTTGGTGAATTCTAACACTGCAGCACTCTGACTGCAAAAGGCGGTTTTCTTCAGCCAATATTTCCTTTCTAATACAATATGTAAACAATCTTAGTTTTTGGCTTTTTGGACAGTGCTGTTACAAATTGCAGCTTGTATTTCTGATTCTTTTCCTCAAATAAATCTTTGAAAATAAATCAGTGTGCTATTTCCCAAACTTACATCATACAACCCTGACATTTGAATCGTTTCAACAATGTGTCTTGGAAATATTTCCAGTATCTTTTTAGTCAAAGTTTCATAACTTAATCCTGACGTGGGCAATTGCTGACTTATTTGCATCTTTTCCTGATTATAACTCTACAAAAAAAATTTTAAGGGTCTCTGGCCTGAATTTTTATATGAAATGAGAGAAAGAAGCAACATACTCTCACAAGTAAAAATGTAAGTGTGGTATAGAATACTTTGATCGTTGTCTGCCTAAGGATCTTTCTTCTCCTCTTCAGGGTCTTCTGGGAAGTTGCTGGATATCATCAGCAGATACAGCTTCTTCTTCCCCTTTTCATTACTGAATTTTCTTTTTTTCCGTATGAAGCATTAAATCCTCTAGTCTCAGGAATTTCTAAATCTCCCTCATTACACGTCTATAATTAGTATAATTTGGGAACACTGGTTTTTGCTCTCTTTTGACTCCATTCCATGTTTTGCTTCTCTTGTGGTGGTGGCCGAAGTATTGGAGCTTCAGCTTCAGCATCTGTCCTTCCAATGAATATTCAGGGTTGATTTCCTTTAGGATCAACTGCTTTGATCTCTTTGTTGTCCAAGGGACTCTTGAGAGTCTTTCTTCTCTTACCCATTTTTTTTTTTTTTGACTGTGTGCCGCATCATGTGGCATCTTAGTTCCTCAACAGGGATCAAACCCACTCCCCCTGCAGTGGGAGTGCAGAGTCTTAACCACGAGACCATTTGAGAATTCCCTCCTTTTACCCTTCCTCATCCATATCTTTAGTGCCAACATTTTTTTTCCTGATATGCCTACTCACGTCCAGCCTGCTGTTGTGACTGTAGGAGTTTTCTCATTCGTTTTGTTCCCTGGTAAATCTCTATAGAATCATCATAGTATACATTTGAAGTACAACATGATGATTCTCATATTAGGCATTCTTGGTAAAGAAACTGAAGGACAATGACCTGAATATGTCACTGAAAATGAGGACAGACTAAGGTTCAGAAGTCAAAGTTCAGATTCAACTTAGTCCAATGCTGTCCAGCTCTACTGCTATTTCCCATTTTAGGAAGTATGAACATGACCATTTTTGCCCCAATTTTAATTTATTATACCTTTATATAAATTCATAACAGTAACCTCCAACCTCATATTTACTAAGATGTTACTTTTTTTTTTCAGGGCTTCCCATTTTAAGTAGTATTTCTTACATGATAGCTACCTGAAGAAAGCAAAAAAAAAAGAAAAAGTGAAATGTGCATTGGATCAGACCTGCTTGACTTCAGCAAATTTCTGCAAAACAGACAGATGATATTCATAACCTCAAAGTATCTTTTTAAAGAAGTAGCACAGCACAACTTATTGTTAGTGCTCAGACGTACAATCACTCTAGGCATCAAATTGCTCCCATTTTGATGAATTTTGTTCTTTCACTGATCAGACTGTTCTTTCTTCTTTTCTGGAAAAAAAATTCTGGAAAGATATCTTCCAATGCTGAAGAAGTCTTTAAGGCTTATCATTGGACCTTGATGGAATTAGAAGACTACTGATTTGTTCAGAAAACCTCAGACAAGTTTAAAAATAGTATGTACTTAGTAAAACTGTACTGAGAAAAGAGCATATGGTTATATTACTTAGTGGTTTCTATGAATAGCCTTCATGTATAACTGTTTCATTTATCAGGGAGTTTTCATTTCTACACCTGCAGATACATCCCAAACCAGGCTTATTTTGAGCTTATATTTCCCCTTTTGTAGAAGATAGTATCACATGAACCGTGGGGTGGGGGGAGGGACAGAATTGATTTATAATTTCAATCAACTAGTTTTTTAACATTTTCCTGGCATTTGACTTCCATTAAGTTGTTGAGTTGTTTGGACAGAATACCATTGTTGATTACTTATATTTTAGGGATTGACTTTCTTATTTTAACCAAAAAAAAAAAAAGTGATTCTCACTTTTCTCTTGAGCCATTGCAAGAAAGACAGCATTGCATGTATAAGGGAGGATGTTTTTCAAATTAATTTTTTACTCTTGATTTGAATATAATTAAACTGTCAAGTGGTTTACTTGAGGCTGTGAAATTTGTGGACACTGGCAAAAACTTTCCTGAATTACTGAAAGAAATCCAGGTGACTAGCTTCTCCCTGTCTCACAGACCTATCACAACTTTCTTCTTTCTCCTTTTCCAATTCTGATTTTCTGTCTCCCAGTCTCCAGCTGCTTTTGACCCTGTCACTCAGGATTGAGGCATCTGGCTTTACCTCTGTGTGACACATATTCCTTAGGTCTGGACAGGAAAAGCAGATGTCATGAGACTGTGGGCCTTACAGGTTTGAAGTCAGGGTCTATTAGTGTGATTGGAAAAGATAGGCTGGGCTGGAGATTTGGGGTCACATGAATCAGGTCAAATACTCAATGTAGTATTTACTCTAGAAATTCTTCTGAGATGTGTTCTTTTTCTCCCTGATTTTTCCTTTTTCTCATTTCCTGACCATTACTCCCATACTCCTCCAGATACACACACACCATTTTCCTTTCTGCTGCTTTTTTCTGACTTGGCTGGTTATGTGTGTATGTGCATCAATATTGCCCTTATGAGAAGTGTTTGGACAAGTACCTTTCTGCTTTCGTTTCTTTGATTCTAAAGTGGTGCTAGTAATGCCTAGCCCTGGAATTATGAGGAAAATTAAATAACACAGGGTTTACAAAATGTCTTGTATCCTGCCTAGTACACAGTAAATATACCCTAAATGATAATTATTGCTATTATATGACTCAGTTAGAATAGGTTATGAGTTCCAGGGACTTCTCTGGTGGTTCAGTGGTTAAGATTCTATGCTTCCAATGCAGGGGCCCTGGGTCAGAGAACTACTGGAGCGGGTTGCCATGCCCTCCTCCAGGGATCTTCTGGGTTCTTCCCAACCCAGGGATCAAAACCAGGTCTTCCTCATTGCAGGTGGATTCTTTACTGTCCGAGCCACCAGGAAAGCCCAAGACACTGAACTGGGTAGCCTATCCCTTCTCCAGGGGATCACCCCAACGTAAAGATTGAACCAGGGTCTCCTGCATTGCAGGTGAATTCTTTACCAGTTGAGCCACCAGGGAAGCCCATGTATATTCATACATATTATTAATATATTAGTAAAAACTATATTATTATATATATTATAGTATATATGTTATATAAATATATTTAAAAGTATATAATTACTTATATATATACTACTTATATATATATATATATATATATATATATATATATATACACACACACTGCTGCTGCTGCTGCTGCATCGCTTTAGTTGTGTCTGACTCTGTGCGACCCCATAGACGGCAGCCCACCAGGCTCCCCCGTCCCTGGGATTCTCCAGGCAAGAAAACTGGAGTGGGTTGCCATTTCCTTCTCCAATGCATGAAAGTGAAAAGTGAAAGTGAAGTCGCTCAGTCGTGTCTGACTCTAGTGACCCCATGGACTGCAGCCCACCAGGCTCCTCCGTCCATGGGATTTTCTAGGCAAAAGTACTGGAGTGGTGTGCCATTGCCTTCTCCATATATATACACACACATTATATATTCACTATACTTTAAGTATATTATGTATTCTTAAAGACCAAACCCAAGATCAAAGATTAAACTGTGGGTCCAAACAGAGGCAGTAGGCAAGAAGTACTGGAGATGGTTTGTAGGGATCAGATTGTCTAGCAGGAAGCAGAGAGAATCCTAGTCCAGGAATGTGGTAGTATATGACATGGAAAAAGTCCTGAAAGATGAAGGTTAGCAAATTAGCTAAAAGACTAGATTTTTCCTCAGCCAGAAAAAGGAATGAAGTTTGGTTATTTTTAGAGATGTGGATGGACCTAGAGTCTGTCATATGGAGTGAAGTAAGTCAGATAGAGAAAAATAAATATCATATGTTAATGCATATATGTGGAATCTATAAAAATGGCACAGGTGAATCAATTTGCAGGGCAGAAACAGAGATGCAGATGTAGAGAATGGATGAGTGGACATGGCAGAGAGGATGAATTGAAAGAGTGGAATTGACATGTACACTACCAGGTGTTAAATAGCCAGTGGGAACCTGCACAGGGAGCTCAGCTCAGTGCTCTGTGTGACCTAGAGGGGAGGGACGGGGAGGGAGGGCAGTTTAAGAGGGAGGAAATAGATGTATACATATAGCGGATTTACATTGTTATACAGCAGAAAGTGACACAGCATTGTAAAGCTACTATGCATGCATGCGTGCTCAGTCACTTCAGTCATGTCCGACTGTTTGCAACGCTATGGACTGTAACCCACCAGGCTCCTCTGTCCATGGGATTCTCCTGGCAAGAATACTGGAGTGGGTTGCCATACCCTCCTCCAGGGGATCTTCTGGACCCAAGGATCGAACTCACATCTGCCTGTATCCCCTGTATTGCAGGTGGATTCTTTAACCACTGAGCCACCTGGGAAACCCAAAGCAACTATACCCCAATTTAAAAAAAGGACTAGATTTTAAATGTTCTCACCACACACAAAAATTTTTATGTGACATGAGAAAGGTGTTAGCTCATGCCATGGTGGCAATCATATGGCAAAATATAAATGCATCAATGCACTGTGCATCTTAATCATACCAATGTTATATGTCAATTATATCTCAGTTGAAAGAATTGTCATAGCCAGGGCATGACGGGCCATGGGTGCTCAGACATCAGCTGCCTGTCCTCTTCCTTAGTGGCAGCACTCACTTAATGAGGATGAATGTGGGGTGACCACTATGTGTGGAGACCAACCAGGTTTTTCTGGCTCACACAGCTCATCAGAGATTTAGAATTGGATCCCAGCACTTTCAAACACCAGCTGCTC
This sequence comes from Bubalus bubalis, assembly GCF_019923935.1. NCBI lineage: Eukaryota > Metazoa > Chordata > Mammalia > Artiodactyla > Bovidae > Bubalus > Bubalus bubalis. The sequence continues at coordinate 34,311,234 of NC_059169.1, read as the reverse complement.
TGCAGGGCGAGGTTTTCGCCACATCCCACATTTCTCTAACACGTTTTCTGAGAAATCTTCAGGAAAGAGCAGATACTTGAGCTAACTTTTGAAAGGCACTCTGGGCCAAGGGCCCTGAAAGGGAAAGCACAACCAGTTAAGAAAAGCTAGAGCAGCGGGCATTTGAATGTAGGCACAGAGCGTACATGATCATGGAGCAGGAGCTTTGTTGCTTAGTCGCTAAGTTGTGTCCGACTCTGTGACCCCATAGAGTGCAACACATGAAGCTTCCCTGTCCTCTACTATCTCCCTGAATTTGTTTAAACTCATGTTCATTGAGTCAGTGATGCCACTCAATCATCTATCTCATCCTCTGTCGGCCCCTTCTCCTCCTGCCTTCAATCTTCCCCAACATCAGGGTCATTTCCAATGAGTCGGCCCTTTATATCAGATGGCCAGAGTATTGGAGCTTCAGCTTTAGCATCAGTCCTGCCAATGAATACTCAGGGATGATTTCCTTTAGGATTAACTGGTTTGATCTACTTGCTCTCCAAGGGACTCTCCAGAGCCTTCTCTAGCAGCACAATTCAAAAGCATCAGTTCTTTGGTGCTCAGCCTTCTTTAGGGTCCAACTCTTACATCTGTACATGAATATAGGAAAAACCACAGCTTTGATTACACAGAAGGATGTTTCTGCTATTTAAAAGGCAGTATAGGTTTGTCATAGCTTTTATTCCAAGGAGTAAGCCTCTTATAATTTCGTGGCTGCAGCCACTGTCCACAGTGATTCTGGAGCCCAGGAAAATAAAATCTGTCACTGTTTCCACTCTTCCCTCATCTATTTGCAATAAAGTGATGGGACTGGAGGCCATTATCTTAGTTGTTTGAATGTTGAGTTTTAAGCCAGCTTTTTTACTCTCCTCTTTCACCTTCATCAAGAGGCTCTTTAGTTCTTTGCTTTCTGCCATTAGAGTGGTATCAACTGCGTATCTGAGGTTGTTGATATTTCTCCTGGCAATCTAGATTGCAGCTTGAAATAAGTGCAATTTGAGATCCCTGAGCTAATAAGTGAAAATGTTACCCTGAGTCCTGGAGTTATTAAGGACATCATTAGAATATGTGAAGCAGGTATGTGCCAATTGTTTTTAGAACTTGTAGTGAATGAATTGGAAAATAATGCAGCTGGAAACTAATATATCAATTAAGAAATATTTTTAATAAATGATAAGAGATGTCAAGAAGTCCAATGTAGGAAATGTTTGTGACATTGGAGAGCAGGGGATAACTTTGACAGATAGTAAGCACGTTCAGTGTAGACAAGAGAGAAAGGGGGGAGGAGCTGTTAAAGGAGATACTTAATATAGGAAGAGGAGTGGCTAACGAGATTCTCCAGTTGGCTTGAGATTCCGCTTCATCTGGAGAGTTTTGACAGGACTTAGCCTACTGCAGAGATTTCTAGGAGAAATCCATTCATGGCATCCCTACTTTGTGAAGAACAGGGATCTAATCAGATCTTATTTAATGTGAATTGTAAGGGTGGATTTACCTTTGACTTGCACCTTCTCTGAATTGCTATTAGACATAAACTGTTGTTGAATTCTAAAGCATATTTGATGCAAATTCATAATTATACAACATGATTTTTTTCTTCTGATGCTGAAGATGAGGACTTTAAAATTATGTGAATCAAATAAACATACCATTTCCATTCCATGCCACCATACTGTGGCATTTCTATAAGTACCTGTTCAGTTTATGTATTCTGTGCATACTCTAAAAAAACAGCACCATCTGCCATGATACACCCAGGAAAACTAATTGTTTTTGTAGGTGTTGAAATGGATATATATTTATCTTTGTCTTTGTATATGTTTATGATTAAATGTTATTGAGTGTTAAGAAATAAAATCCTTTATGACTTTTCTTCTAAAATCTAATACAGCATGATATAGAAGTTAATACCCTAATTGCAAACTAACAAGAGATGCTTTACAATTACTTCAGTGTTTGCATGGTTATGACTCATGAACAAGTTACTTTCATGGTTGGGTTGCATTTATACAAGACAGGGTGTGAATTTTAAAAATGGATCAACAAGATGGGACAGATTTAGGTGTGGACGTTTTTACGTAACATGTTTAAATATGGGCATCGAGAAGCAGAAAAACAAATACTTCTTTTGGCATGCTCAATAGTTCAAGAAGACTTTGTGCACTATTGTATTAATAAACATTTATGGAGATTGAATGAGAATTGGCATCAGGTAGGGTTCTGGCAAAAAGCCCTTTAGTAGAGTCAGTTGAAAGCTAGTGACACCTTAAATCCTTAAGAAAACATGGAATGATGCCACTTGCAAATCCTTCACTTACAACAGATGGAATGCAAGCTTGTTCCAAATGGCAGACTACTCAACAGTGGCAAATGGAATTAAACTAATCATGATAGTGTGAGTCTGTGAAAAAAAAGGAAGTAGACATATAACCCAAGAAATTCAAATGGAATATTTTTACTGTGTTTCACACCTAGGAATACACAGGTAATTTTCTAACTCACATGGGTGATTTCCAGTCATATTGTTTGTCCTGGTCTATGCCCATTGGCCCTTTTGCAAATAGAAGCCAGTTATTGTTATGCCTTTAACCCAAATCTGAGTCCTGTATCCCCGATTTTAAGAACAGACACCACTATGCCCAGTACAGTCCTTATATACAGTAGTCTCTTTGAAAAGCTGGCAAGTCTGAAATCACTCTTCCCAGAGCAAGGGTAAAAAGCCTGAATCTCCTCTATGGTTCTGAAACAATTCCACATTTCTCTTCACCAACTCTGCCCACGGGTAATGCCAGCCTGCTTATAGGCAATCTCTGAGCAAGTTCAGAATTGTGCAGTAAATAGTACACTCTGTGTTACCATTTATATTACAGCTAAATTGGTCTTATTAAGAGATTAACTATAGGACAAAAGATACCTCCTAGAGGCTTAAGAATTCTCTTTAAAAATGTATCCTCAAGAAGGAGCCTAAGAAAAAGAATTCTCATCCAACTAACAAGGTATTAGGAGGGGGTGTTGGAAGTAGAGATTATATAACAAGGGAGCTCAGACATACTACACAGGCATGCATCCTAGTAAGTGTTCTGTATATACATATGATTATTTCCATGAGCTAAGTCAAATAGATACCTGCATCATATTCCACGTTTACTTTCTTCCTTGAGATTTTCTGTTACGAATAATTAGGAGACTACATCACACTGTTTGTCACAATCTTAAATCTTGATTCAGAGGCTTCCTTGGTGCCTAGTGGCTAGGAATCCCCCTGCCAATGCAAGGGACATGGGTTTTATCCCTGGTCCGGAAAGATCCTACATGCCGAAAAGCAACTAAGCCAGTGCACTGCAACTACTGAGCCCACACTTTAGAGTCCTGGAGTCACAACTACTGAAGCCCATGCACCTGGAGCCTGAGCTCCACAACAAGAAAAGAGACCGCAGTGAGAAGGCTGCACACCACAACTAAGAGTAGCCCCTGCACACCACAACTAGAGAAAGCCTGCATGAAGCAACAAAGACCCAGCGCAGCCATAAATAAAATAAAACAATAAAAAATCTTGATTCAGGATTTCTGGGATTCCAACTTTAGGTAGATAATTGGCAGCAACTTTGGGGAACTTTTATAGAGAACAGCTTCTTCTTCCCCAGAAACACTTGGCAAAGAATTGTGATTTATTACTCCTGCCATGAGCTTAGTGGCATTCTCAGATCTCTGAGAGACAATGATGCTTCCCTGCTTCCTTGGGTTACCTTCTCTTTGTTGTTACCTTCTCTCTGTTGTCATATTGAAAGTTGTCATTCTGTTGTCATTACTTTCTCTCTGTTGCTTAGTCGCTCAGTCGTGTCCAACTCTTTGCAACCCCACAGACTGTAGCCCACCAGGCTCCTCCCTCCATGGAATTCTCAAGGCAAGAATACTGGAATGAGTTGCCATTTCCTTCTCCAGGGATTTTCCCTACCCAGGGATCATATAGTGTCTTCTGCATCTTCTGCATTGACAGGCAGGTTCTTTATGACTGAGCCACAGGTAGCTAATACCCATGCTCTCAGGAATAGAATCACAAGCTTCTTTTAAGGACTAATTTACTGCAGTAGTTTATCAGAATCCTTAGATATTGTCTAGAGGGTATTCATTTTCCTGATGTCTGAAGAATATTATCCAAATGCTCCCTTAAAATATCTTCACAGATACTGCACTGCAAAGCTATGCAGACTGGAAGTGTCCAAACTCTGGTACCCAGTCATAGTAAGAATCCTAATTGATTTTTCATATGTCCCTGCCATAAATCCATGAAATATTATGGACTTTGTCTTTTTTCTCTCTTATAGTCACATATCCAGTCCTGTTCATTCCACCTATTTAACAATCTCTTGAAACCAAGCACCTTTACCATAGCTGAACCACCAACTATAAAAATATCTTTTATATCTCCACATGTTCCACTAATCCCTTCCAATCATCAAGGTAACCAATAGTCAATAGTCAAGGTAACTTTATAATAGTACAGATCTTATTATATTCTCTTCCTAGTTTAAACCACATCAGTGACTCCTGATTATTCTTCAGATAAAGCCAGAATCCATAATGTGGTCTCTAAGGCTCTATTTGGCCTGAGACCTGCCTTGAGCTGCAATCCCTGGCCTTCTCCTGAGATGTTCCTCCTCAGGAGAAGGTCTGCCTCAGGACCTTTGCATAGGCTCTTCCCTCTTTAGGAATACTTTTCTGCACCCTCCATTCACTTCTTTATTCAGCCAACTCCTACTCATTCATCACTTTAAAAAATATTTAGTTAGTTATTTTCTTAGGCTGCATTAGGTCTTCGTTGCTGCTTGGGTTTTTTCTACTTGCAGCAAGCAGGGGCTACTCTCCAGTTGCTGTGTACAGGCTTCTCATTGCTGTGGCTTCTTGTTGCAGAGCATGGGCTCTAGGCACACAGGCTCAGTAGTTGTGGTACAAGGGCTTAGTTGCCCCACAACATGTGGGATCTTCCCAGAGCAGAGATTGAACCTGTGTCTCCTGCATTACAAGGTGGACTCTTAACCACCAGACCATCAGGGAAGCCCAGTTCTTCACTTTTAACTTAAATATCCTTTCTTCAGTGAACCCTTCACTTGACCTTAGTTCATACCTGCTGAATAGGCAAGATCACTAATTATATACTCTCAGCACAATTCACTTAATCAATTGTTTTGACATTCATTGTTTTATGCTTAACTTTTCTTGTAGACTTTAAGCTCCAAGTGTATCCAAGATTGTATCTTGTTTACAATGTTTACACCAGTTTTCTCTAGCTTGGAGCATTGCAATCAGTCAGTACTCAATATATATTTATCTGTCATCTGCTAAGTGTCTCTTGAAGTGCATGCATCACATTTGGTTCAATAAGGTAAACTTGAACGAGAACTTTAAAAGTTTCTGATTATGCCATTAAGGCTTTACAGCATATAAAAATTCTGATTTTTCTCTTATTTTTTTAGTGTAAACAAAACTGTCCATTTTAATAGCTTGTTCCTAGGAAATTATGTTTTTTCTTTTAATCTCCTGTGATGCCTGTATAGTATATAGGTGAATGGTTGGTGGATTTTTAAAATAAATGCTTAAGAAGGCTTTCCACTGCCCTAATTTTTTGTCTTCAGCATCTCTATCGATTTAGCTGTTTCACTTGGTTGTTCTCTTGGTTTAATATTAAACTCCAAATTCTAGGAATCTGGTACAAATTTCCTAAGGAACTGGACTGAAAGATACTTTAAATGACACATCACCGGGTTCTACTCACAACTGTTCTCTTTTCCTTTGAACCATTTATCCTCTTAAATTGGGTGAGTTACTTCTCAACCTGCTACATTATCTAGAAAGGCAATGTGACCATGCACATCAAGTCAAAGCTACTTTTCAGACCCAAAGTACCTAGTCATTCTCCCTGTCACAGGGCCCACTAATCCCATGCCATTAAAATCAGAACTGAACCCACTCCAGTATTCTTGCCTGGAGAATTCCATGGACAGAGGAGCCTGGCAGGCTATAGTGCACAGGGTCGCAAAGAGTCGGCCACCACTGAGCGACTAAAATTTTCACACTTACAATGAGTGTAATATTGATGGTATCCCAATTAAACATGAATGATAAAAAAGAGATACAGATTGAAAACCATGTTTGTAAATAGGAAAGTTTCACCTATTTACTAAATGGCAATGTTTTTATAACCTCTCAGGGTTTGGAATATATGTAATTTTAAAAAACATATCATATAGTCCAAAAGGGCATCTATTTACAATGAAAAAAAAAGCCACAGGAATCACATCTGCTCTTACACCTGATTTCAGTAATACTTGTTGCCTGTATGTGATTATACAGCAAGATGCTCATGTTTGGACCTGCATACCAGACTGGATTTTTATAAACAGTTACTGCTAATTAAATTGCTCCCCTGTTTCTTTGTAGACTGTATGATACAGCAGAAACTCTGGAATATGTCTTGCTTTTATTTCTTTCTTATCATCTTTCCAAGGTTTCAAATTAACAAAGGTTAATAACGAGAATAATTTCTTTATGTATTAGCATATATACGAGGCTTCCTAGGGGGCACTAGTGGTAAAGAACTCGCCTGCCAATGCAGGAGATGTAAAAGATGAGGGTTCAATCCCTGGGTTAGGAAGATACCCTGGAGTAGGAATTGGAGTAGGACATTAGCATATATGTCCTAATTCAGATGATATAAATACATATTATGATTTTTAAATTTTAGACTTAATTTCATCTTTAGCCTCTAAACTTACTGATGCTGAAATCTGGGCTTGGGCACAGACTTTGTGCCTCTTTCTGAAAAAATGTGAATTTCAGGCTAAGTCTGATAATGACTTATTTCTCTGGCTTATACCTAAAACATTTTCTTTTAATTATTTACTCTATTTTAAATTTAATCCTTTGAGTCATACATAAATATATTCATTGCAAATGATGTAAGCGATACAGATAGAGTAAAAGTCCCTCCCTATAACACCATGCCAATCTAATCCCATTCCTTTTCCTAACAATGGTCATGACAAACCACTAAATTGTTTGTTTACTTTAAAATTCAGTTCATATGTATATGTTAATATATATGTTAAATTTATCATAAAAATATATCATGACCTAAATCAAATTGCTCCTTAAAACTTTCCAGTGGCCTTTTTTCCCTGGCTTTTAATTATTTGGCTGTACTGTGTAGCTGGTGGGGTCTTAGTTCCCCAAACAGGAATCAAACCCACACCTATGTAGGAGATGTGAGAGACACAGGTTCGATCCCTGGGTCGGAAGACCCCCTGGAGGAGGGTATGGCAACTTACTTCAGTATTCTTGCCTGGAGAATCCCATGGACAGAGGCAGGCTACAGTCCATTGGCTCACAAAGAGTTGGACATGACTAAAGCGACTTAGCACATACATGCAAGTATGAATAGAGGAGGAGGAAGAGGAAAGAATACACTAGAATTCCCTCTTTTATTAAGCATAGGGTTAAATGTGTACTGTTAGTGGAATTCATTAACTCTACACAGTTTAGTCTACCCTCAGTGAGCAATGAGCCATATTATAAGCAGCAAACCTGAGATGGAGACAAAAAGATAATCAGCTTGTTAGTTCACAACTAATGTTTGCCTGTTTCTAGTACACAGGATTTAAGTTTATCTGAGGTTGTAGACAAGTCTTTCCTACCAACCAAATAATCCTCTGTTGTTTACAAACAATTGCAATCTGGAATCTCAGTTTGCTCAAGAAGACAAACAGGAAGGGGAAGAAGCGAAATTCTTAAGACTCAACAGCATAAACAACTGACCGAGGAAGGGTCACAGACCATTCTAGCCAGGTTCTCCCTCGCCCTCTTACTCTTTCACTCTCTTCTTTTCCTGGAATTAAACCAGAATGAAATTAATCTGGTTACTAGGAATTCCTCTTGTTTAAAGATTATTTAAAACAAGGATGGGGAATTATACAAAATGTTTTCCTTGTGTAAAATCCTAAACTGAAGATAGCCAGATCTCAGGCCCCACTTCTGCTGTCGGTAACAACCTTTGATGGAAGGGCTGGTGGTGCAGAAGGCTTTAACCTGGGAAGATATAAGGACAAGATGAGCTGGGAATGTCTGACCTTACGATTCAGAGGTATACCTGTGGCGGATTCATTTAGACAATGTTGTAAAGTTTAAAAATAAAATAAAAAATAAAAAAATAAAAAAAGAAATCTACTGCATAATGAACTACAGCACTTCCAGATTCAAGAAATCATAAGCCACAAGCAGTAGATTCTCCTCTTAATTCTTATTTTTCTCTTAACTAAAGAGTCTGTCATACAGAGTGAAATAAGTCAGACAGAGAAAAACAAATATTGTATATTATTAACACATATTGTGGAATTAATATACATAATGTGTATATTAAACATATTTGTACCATAGAAAAATGGTACTGATGAACCTATTTGCAGTGCGATAGGGAACAGAGATGCAGATGCAGAGAATGGACATGTGGACTTGGGTGGGGCAGAGGGGGCTGGGATGAATTGGGAGATTGTGTTAACATATATACACTGCTGCTGCTGCTGCTAAGTCGCTTCAGTTGTGTCCGACTCTGTGCGACTCCATAGACCTCAGCCTACCAGGCTCTCCTGCCCCTGGGATTCTCCAGGCAAGAACACTGGAGTGGGTTGCCATTTCCTTCTCCAATGTATGAAAGTAAAAAGTGAAAGTGCAGTTGCTCAGTTGTGTCCGACTCTTAGCGACCCCATGGACTGCAGCCTACCAGGCTCCTCCATCCGTGGGACTTTCCAGGCAAGAGTACTGGAGTGGGGTGCTATTGCCTTCTCTGATACCAGCTGTAAAACAATAGCTAAAGGGAACTTACTGTATAGCACAGGGAGCTTAGTCTGGTGCTCTGTGGTGACCTAGATGGGTGGATTTGGAGTTGGGGGTGGGGGAGCACAGGAAGGAGGTCCAAGAGGGAGATATTAATATATGTGTATGTATAGCTGATTCACTTCATTGTACAACAGAAACTAACACAACACTGTAAAGCAGCTATACCCCACCTCCCCTGCCAAAAAAAAAAAAGGTTCAGTTAAATCCTTAGCTTGACCTATCAACAGGGTATTTTCTGGTTTTATCTAGTTTTGGATTTCTCCCCTTGCTTTGTGTAATCTCTGCTGACTCCTTTCTCTGAGTGCCTGGGCCTTTCAGTGGCACCTTTCCTTTCTTTTGTAAGCACCTTGTCATGGTTCTTAGGTAGAATCTGGAGTGGGGCCAGATGCACAGGAACTGATCCCTGCCCTGCTGCTTCCTGTGTGGTTTTTCTCATAAGTCATTGAACCTTGAAGTGCTTTGCTTTTCTCCTTCTAAATGAGACTTATCTTCCAATTTCACAGGGTTGATGTAAAGTTTAGCTGTAATATTTATTTATAGTGGAAGATTTGGTTTAGTTTCATCTGTCTTTGTTCAAATTTCACTTTCTTTTACAAGTTTTTTCAACAGTACTCTCTTTTTTTTGGAGGATTTAGATGTCTTTTATTAAATCAGAGGTTAAACATATTTGCAAAAATATAATATCACTCCTCTGACTATTTTACTGTTTTAGAGAATACAATTATTTTTCATAAAAATGTTAAGTGTCAACATGCAGTGCATTTATGATGACTGTTTTTAAATAAAGAAATGCATATTTTCTAAATCTATTGGTTTTAATTTCTGATATGTAGTAGATAATAGTAGCTATAACTCACGTATACTAAAGCTCCTTAGGCATGTGGGACCTTAGTTCCTCTGTTGGGGATTGAACCCATACCCCTGCAGTAGAAGCGAAGTCTTAACCACTGGACTACCAGGGAAGTCCCCCTGAATACTTTTTAAGTAAAATTCCTGAGATGAATAAGTTTGAGAACCACTGCTCTAAGACTAGGCAAGAAAATGGGAGAGTCAGAGTCCTTGCCCTCATTCTAGTTGGGGTGTGCAGGTGGACAAATGTGTAAACATGACTTCAGATTGTGTAAGACTCTAAAACAAACGGGGTGATGTATTACATCATTGGTAAAAGTACTTCCAATCCTAAGCTCAGGGACGTCTTCTCTAGAAAGTAACAATGTGGCCTGAGACCTAAAGCTTGAGTAAAGTGAGCAATGAATGAGCCAGAGGAAGAGCATTTCAGGTAGAAGGAGAAAGAATTTCATTAATCAAACACAAAAAGAGTGTGCATGTTTGAGAACCAGAGCTGAGTGGGGCCAGTGGAACCAGAGAACATGGTCCTCAGAGAAAGCAGTGCTGAAGGTTGGAGAGCTGGGCAAAGGAGCAAGGACTTTGGTGGCCACCATTTGGATTAAAACAGAAGTCCCGTGGGAAACTGCTAAAGGATGTAGTAAGGGACTATGTAATCAAATGAAGATGTAAGAAGACCACTCTGGTCGTTGCGTGCAGGGTGCATTACTGGATAGTTAGAATTGAGACAGGGAAAACAGTTAGATGGCCAAGACCCTGGCACAAAAGGCTAAGCCAAGGTGGTGGGCATGGGGATTGAGAAAAACTGATAGATGCCAGATATACAGTGGAGGTAACAATAGGATTTGCTAATGGAATGGTTAGAAGTGAAGTGAAAGTCTCTCACTCGTGTCCAACTCTTTGTGACCCCATGGACTAATAGCTCAACTGGAATTCTATCACCTCCACTAGCTTTGTTCATAGTGATGCTTTCTAAAGTTCACTTGACTTCACATTCTGGGATGTCTGGCTCTAGGTGAGTGATCATACCATCGTGATTATCTTGGTCTTGAAGATCTTTTTTGTGCAATTCTTCTGTGTATTCTTGCCACCTCTTCTTAATATCTTCTGCTTCTGTTAGTTCCATAACATTTCTGTCCTTTATCTAGCCCATCTTTGCGTGAAATGTTCCCTTGGTATCTCTAATTTTCTTGAAGAGATCTCTAGTCTCTCTTTTTGTACACACTGCTATATTTAAAATGGATAACCAACAAAACCTACTGTATAGAACAAGGAACTCTGCTGAATGTTATGGGTCAGCCTGGAAGGGAGGGGAGTTTGGGGGAGAATGAATACATGTCTATGAATGTCTGAGTTCCTTCACTGTTCCCCTGAAACTGTATCACAACACTGTTATACCCTAACGAAAAATAAAAAGTTTGAAAAAAAATAAAATTCTAAAAAATAATCTTAAAAAAAATTGCACTGACTCTTCATCTGCCCCTGTGCAAAGAAGCACAGATGGAGGAAAAGCATATAGGCCAGGTGCCTGATCTCACTTTAGGACCTCAGTTTTGCAAATCAAGTGCACCTTCGTCAGGTCAAATGATCCTATTATAATTTCCTACGTAATTCACCTTCCTGCTCACCTAGGTAACTATTTTGTATGTTCTTCTTTCTCCTTTTGTCTCCAAGACCTCTCTATTCTCCACTTCTCAGCTGATAATGACTTTGCTTTCTTTTTTATTGTTGTTCAGTCACTCAGTTGTGTCCGACTATTTGTGACCCCATGGACTACAGCATGCCAGGCTTACCTGTCCTTCACCATCTCCCAGAATTTGCTCAAACTCATATCCATTGAGTCAGTGATGGCATCCAATCATCTCACCCTCTGTCATCCCCTTCTATTCCTGCCTTCAATCTTTCCCAGCTTCAGAGTCTTTTCCAGTGAGTTGGCTCTTCACATTAGGTGGCTGAAGGATGGAATTTCAATTTCAGCATCATCCCTCCAATGAATATTCAGGGTTGATTTCCTTTAGGAGTAACTCATTTGATCTCCCTGCTGTCCAAGGGACTCTGAAGAGTTCTCTAGCACCACAGTTTGAAAGCATCAATTCTTTGGTGCTCAGCCTTCTTAATGGTCCATCTCTCACATCCATACATGACTACTGGCAAAACCATAGCCTTGACTATACAGAACTTTGTTGGCAAAATAATGTCTCTGGTTTTTAATATGCTGTCTAGGTTTGTCATAGCTTTTCTTCCAAGGAGAAAGCATCTTTTCGAATTTAGAAAAGGCAGAGGAACCAGAGATCAAATTGCCAACATCTGTTGGATCATAGAAAAAGCAAGAGAATTCCAGAAAAATATCTATTTCTGGTTCATTGACTATGTGAAAGCCTTTGACCATGTGGATCACAGCAAACTATGGAAAATTCTTAAAGCGATAGGAATACCAGACCTCCTGATCTGCCTCCTGAGAAACCTGTCTTCAGATCAAGAAGCAACTGTTAGAACCAGACATGGGACAATGGACTGGTTCCAAACTGGGAAAGGAGTACATCAAGGCTGTATATTGTCACCTTGAGTATTTAACTTCTATGCAGAGTAGGTCATGAGAAATGCCAGGCTGAATGAAGCACAAGCTGGAATCAAGATTGTGGGGAGAAATATCAATAACCTCAGATATGTAGATGATACCACCCTCATGGCAGAATGTGAAGAGGATCTAGAGAGCCTCTTGATTAAGGTGAAAGAGGAGAGTGAAAAAGCTGGCTTAAACTCAACATTTATAAAACTGAGATCATGGCATTCTGCCCCATCACTTCATGGCAAATAGATGGGGAAACAATGGAAATAGTAACAGACTTCATTTTTTGGGGCTTCAAAATCACTGCAGATGGTGACAGCAGCCATGAAATTAGAAGACGCTTTCTTTCTATTTCAATGAAAAACAAGCTTCCACACCTCTGGTTACATCTGCTAACCTACTTAAAACGGGCTCTTCTGCCCTTCCTCCAACTGCAATGGATAAACTGCCTGGTCTTCCACCTACGACCACTATTCTCCACTTGAACACTGGATCTGCTCTTCCCCGCCTAACTGTGAACCTCACTCCAACAGGTAGCTTCCGTCTTAAAAGTCATCAGCCAGGATCTGCAGCATCTCATTAATCTTTCACTCACTGCATTCCACTGTAATTATCCTTGTCAAGGTCATCCATGACTTCCATGTTTTTTTTTTTAATTTATGTATTTTAAAATTAAAAAAATTTAAAAATATATACAGTTTTTAAGGCTTACTTTTGATTCACAGTTATCACCATATATTACCTATATTACCCATGTTGTACAATACATCCTTGAGCTTGTCTTAAACCTAGCAGTTTGTACCTTTCACTCCCTGGTCCCTGTTTTACCCCTTCTCCCTGTCCCCACTGATAACCGCCAGTTGTTCTCTATATCTATAGAACAAACATATCTCTCTATCCTCTCTATATCTGCTTCATTTTTGTCTATATACTCTAGTTTGATTACAACAGTGTTCTTGAAGAGGCTGTTCTTGCCAACTGCTTTTACTAATGGTTTATGGCTCAAGAAGTATTTTCTATAATGGGTATTATTGTTGTTATTATCACTATTTTCTGTTCAACAACTCTTCCCTCTTAACATTTACATAGTTTTGTTTATTTATTTATTGACATTTTGACCATGCCATGCGCCAAGCAGGATCTCAGTTCCCCGACCAGGAATCGAACCCACACCCCCTTGTAGTGGAAGCAGGGAGTCTCAACCACTAGACTGCCAGGGAAATCCCTCTTGACTTTTAAATAGCATCTGGCTTCTTTCTGAGGGAATTCTCTCACCATCTTTAGGTGGTTTGTCAGTCCTGAAGGTGCTTACTTCTCCTCCTCAAGCCCAAGTGGGCACTCCTGGAATTCTGAGAACTGAAGTAGTGGACAGAGTGACAAATACAGTAAAATGGGTTGGATCTCTCCATTCCAGCTGCAGTGCACTTGGACGAACTTCTAACTTAGGCTCTCTAGAGGATACCTGATGGCTACCTGAGTTTTTCTGTTAGCCCTGAATGCTCCCCTATATCTAACCAATACAGTGTCTTTGTATATACCCAAGCTGGCCAGAGTAAATTTCTTTTACGTGAGACTGATGCCTCCTCTCTGATACAGATCCCTTCTTTCTGTGTTAGTGCTGCAACTCCGCTTTCTGTCCCCATGTTCTGTGCCCACCCTGGTGTTTTGCTCTGTTGTATTCTGTGTCCTCTGGCCAGCTGCCTCTGTGTTCTTTCCTACTGAAGCCATTGCAAGCATATTTCATTCTAATGCCTTTGGTAGAAAGACTCATTTCTTGATTACTATCTGAGTGGAAAATGGTTTCTCAGTTGAGCAGAATTACCAGAACGGTACTAGATTTGCTTATCGTGGCCTCCTATTTCCTCAGCCCTGCCACAGGAAGCTGCTAAGGTCCTTGCTTACTGATGAGTGGGTGTGTTATAGTTATGTATCACGTGACCACACCATCTGGCTGATACTTACTGGGCCAGGGATGTGCATGTACCCCAAGGCAGCAAGTCCATGTTTCAGCAAGGCAAGAAACTTGCTTAGTCTGGGTCAAAAAAAAAGTGAAGAGAGCCAATCAGATCTGTCTCTTAAGAATTTAGAATTGGGAAACAGACTTTGCCTAGGGCAGTTAACCTTAGGGACATACATCAAAATGATGGATGAAAAGTCGCTATTGTGTAGAAGGGGCTGAAATACTCACTTGGAGACAATTACAAGCTGAAGCAGGAAGGACCTCTGGAAGAGAGGCTGATGAATGAAGCAGACTAGCAGGAAAAAGCAGAAAGGCATGAAGATGTGATCTCTGAGGGGGAGATAGGGAGGGAGGCATTGGTTTCCTGGTCTAGTTCCTATGAGGTTAGTTGTATAGAACTAGTCAATTTTCTGGGATCTTTATATATCTTTCACATTTTCCCTATGAATTATGAAGCCAAAATTTCCAGATTAAAGCAGATATTGTAACACTTCCTATGTAACATCAATAATTCTCCTCTTTGGGTGAAGGAGATCAGAATTATTTCCATTAAACCAGTTTACAGTCACTATGTATGAGCTACAATACTGTGGGGATTTTCTTGTTATCTTTGTGGCTTTTTATTAAATTACTGGCTTTGTGTATGCCGTCCCTTCTTCCTAGGTTACTTTTTCATCTTACGGTCAAGCTAGTGGTGATCTGTACCCACTATAAAATAGGTGTTGGTAGCTATAGTCAGTATTGCCAGCAATTCTGTGTGATGCATTCAAGAGCATCGTGGTTCAACTCATTCAAGCTCTTCAATTTTTTCCTTTTAGAGGAAAAGATAAATTTGATTTTTTAAAACAGTATTTCGTCCTTCAAATTATTTTTCCTCTTTGTTCTGAATTTATGTAATACCTGTGTTATAAGAATTTTTTTCTTTTTTTTGTTATATTCTAAGTTGGAGAATTGCTCTACAATGTTGTGTTAGTTTCTGCTGTACAACAATGTGAATCAGCTGTAAGTATACATATATCCCCTCCCTCTTGAGCCTCCTTCTCACCCCACCTCCCATCCCACCCTTCCAGGTCATCACAGAGCACTGGGCTGAGCTCCCTGTGATATACAGAGGCTTCCCACTAGCTATCTGTTTTACACATGGTCATGTATATATCCCAGTGTTACTCTGTCAATTCATTCTACCCTCTCCTTCCCCCCATTATATCCATAAATCCATTCTCTATGTCTGGATCTCTATTTCTGCCCTGTAGATAGGTCCATCAGTACCATTTTTCTAGATTCCATATATATGTGTTAATATATAATATTTGTTTTTCCCTTTCTAACTTACTTTACTCTGTATTACTAACTCTAAAAAGTACCAGGACTTTTAAAAAATAATTAATTAATATTTATTTATTTTTTAATTGAAGGATAATTGTTTTACAGAATTTTGTTGTTTTCTGTCAAACCTCAACGTGAATCAGCCATAGAGTAGCAGGACTTTTTAATGAAATTGGGACTGCTGCTTCATTCAAATGTAATGTGACTACCTCCTCCCCTTTGGAAATGTTAATTTTCTTTGAAATTCTTTTAGACGTTTCTTGGAATCATGCAGTTGTGATAGCACAAAGGCTTTTACAAACTCTAGCTACTGAAGTAGTATTGCTTGGTGGCCAGCACCAGGGACCTGACCTTATATTGTGACCTTGGTGGCTCAGACAATAAAGAATCAGCCAGCAATATAGAAGACCCAGCCAGGTTCGACCCTTGGGTCAGGAAGACCCCCTGGAGAATGAAATGGCAATCCATTCTAGTAGTCTTGCCTGGGAAATCCCATGGACAGAGGAGCCTGGTGGGCTACAGTTCATGGGATTGCAAAGAGTCAAACATGACTGAGCTATTAACGCTTTCCCACATAGTCTTTACAACTTACTAGTTGTTGCTTTGGTTAAGTACCCTGATTTCTCTGCTCTCCATATTTAAAATGGTGACACAGATAGTGCTAAGGTATAGGGTAACCTACTGTAGAAACATAACCTTCAGCTACAGTAGATCCCTAAATGGAAGAGTTTATTTCCCACTGACACAATAGTCCAAAGGCAGGGGAACATACAGCGCAGGAAAGTGGTCCTGTAATTCTCACACATAGCTACACCTTGTGGGTTCAAGGTGGCTGCTATCATTTTCATGGTCTCCAGTTAGCAGAAAATTGAAAAGGAAGAAGGGGGACTGTGACAGCTGTTTTATAGGAATATCTGGGAATTGAGCATACATTAAACCCTTGCTTGTTGCTGAAAGGTCACCTCTAGCCTTTAGGGATGTTGCGAAATATGTTCTTTGGGTGAGAAACCATGTGCCCAGCTTCAAGACTGGGAAAGATGAGAATGGCCCATAAGGTCATTTAGTTTTCTGCCAAACCTACTCTGTTTTCTGAGTGTTAACTCGAACCTCACACAGTTCATAAAACTAAATTATTTGCATAGAGTTAACACTCAGAATAGAGTAACAAATTATTCATGTCGTTTCCTTTGCAAAAACATTTGTGTTGTTTCTTTGAGATGAAAAGAGAAGTTTTCTCTAAAGAAAACATAAACACATTATAGCCCAGTAATCCAGGATTACATTTGTCAAAAAATCCTGATAGACAGGTAGCTTCTATACCTCATTATTTGGGATATTCAGAATTTATTTTTTCTTTGATTCAGAGTTACTGGGAGTTTTCAATTTTAAAAAATTATTTTGTGTGTGAAGTAATATAGTTTTTAAATTAGACTTTTGTCATAAAGTTCTGATTTTAATGAATATAGTGGCCTTGAGCCTTCTTTTTAGGCAGGCGTTTTCTCCACAAAAGTGGAGAAAGTTGTTAAAGTACCATCTCACTTTGGCTTGATGTAACAGATATTTTTGCTTGTAGCATGTATATGCCTACTTACTTCACCTTCAACTTTTTTGAGGCCTTTTTGCCAATAGTAACATATCCTGATGATTTCAAGCCTATAAGAAAATGGATAATGTTCTCTTATTAAAGAAGATTTGTATATCTCATTACTGTAGCAGTTTCTTAAAATTCTTCTGTGCCATAATTATCTATATAAATGTGAAACTTGTATTTATTCCCTTGTTTTTTAAATTTATCTTTAAATGAAACAAAGATGAATATTGTTAATGATAAAAGGTACAATTTACAGAGAAGATAGACACCATAAAGCATTAGACATGTAACAACAAAGATACATAAAGCAAAAATCTGAAGATTATAAGGGAAAAGAAAAAAAGATATATGTATCTATTCTTTTGTTTTTGGACTTCCCTGGTGGCTCAGCTGGTAAAGAAGCCACCTGCAATGTGGGAGACCTGGGCTCAATCCCTGGGTTGGGAAGATCCCCTGGAGAAGGGAAGGGTTACCCACTCCAGTATTCTGCCTGGAGAATTCCATGGACTGTATAGTCCATGGGGTCGCAAAGAGTCGGACACTACTAAGTGACTTTCACTTTGACTTTTCTTTGTTTTTTATTCTAATTTCTTTCACAAGTACTTGGCACAATGTTTTCAAAGGTAGCTACAATTTCTCCCATCCCACCAGCTCCCTATGCTGTGACTTTATCACTCTTATCAAAAGATGAAGTCTCTTTCCCGTCGCCTTCATCTGTGTCTGGTCCTATAACTTGCTGTGACCAGTGGTGTACAACAGATGTGACACTGTGTGACTTCTAGTTCTGAGTCTTAAGAGTCCTTGAAGTTTCCATTTTCGACCTTGGAAAGATGCTCACTGTAGACTACCAATTATAGAATGAGAGCAGACTAAGATTGCCAAGTGCAGATAAAGGTTACGTGGAGTATAGCTTCCAGCAACAGAGCCCCAGATATTAAAGTGTGCCATCTTGGATCCTCCAGTCCCAGTCAATCTATCCCAGCCAACATTGTATGGAGCGAGAGCCAAGCTGTCTCCTGTGAATCCTGTTCAAGTTCCTGGCCCACAGAATGGTGAGCAATGAAATGGCTGCTGATTTCAGCCACTACATTTTAGAGTGGATTGTTAACACAGCAAGAGATTTCTGGAACTGTCTCTTCCTTTTCTTGACATTACATTGTTTTTCAGGACAGGAACCGTGTCCAGTGCATTTTTATGATGTCTCTCCACAAAGCAATGTATTGATTGCTCAATAGCTGTGACTGAGTGAATTAATTCCACTTCATATGTCCAGAGAAAATTTCTCAAGATTAGGTTGATAAAGTTCAGGGACTGTTAGTGTGTTTTGGTAAAGCAGCTTTGTTATAATTTGATATTTTAATGCATGTCCTTGTATAAGTCAGTGGATTGCATGGAAACCTTGGTGCTATAAATCAAGGCTTCCTGAGTACCACCACCCTGAAATTTTGTGAAACCACAATCCTGTGACCAGCCCCAGCTAGAACCACTAATAAAATGGAGGAAAAAAAAATTTGTAGGTATAAAGCAATGGAGGGAAGAAGAGAATGTAAATTTAACCATGGTGAATTTTAAGGGAATTTAATTTATTCATTCTGAGTTGTGTATTTTGGCCTTCTATTTTAGAGTAAAATAAATAACATCAAAAAAAGCAAAATTGAAAGTATAGGAGTGACAATGTGTCTCCCACATAACTCCATTCTTGCTGAAACTAAGAAAAACACCACAAATTAAGGAAGTAACTATTAAATGACAGTTATAGCAAAATGTGACACCAAGAGACTACACAAAATCTATGGTCTTTTATCATAAGGACAAAAACTAACCTGTGAATAAGACATAACATTTTAAAGCAGATGTGTGCATTGTTAAAGGTTTCACTGTTTTGATTCCCGCCTTTCTCCCTTCTGTCCTTCCTTTCTTCTGTCCTTCTAGTAGATGAGCTAATCACATATAAAAGAAAAGAATAAGTATCAAAATAGAATTTTGGTCATGTTTCTTTAAGTAACTAAATTCCACAGTTTGATTGGTTGGAAACGACCTCCTATCTTGCTGTCACTTTTGACAGTTACACATGGGAAGTTGTGTTTTATTTATCTATTTTTGTTTCTTCCATTAGCACCTAAATAACAGCAGCCTGTACTGAATTACTGCAGGAACCCTCTCTCCTTCTTTGAAAAGAAAGTCATTCATTTGAGTGCCTTACCTTTTCCAGCAGACATGTTCTCAGCTTCAAGATGGCTGGCAGCCAGAGAAGCAATTTCCTTTCCTTTAAAAGGGGTTGGAAAGCATCTGATTATATCGGGAAGAGGTATTTCAGTTTTCAAGGTGAAAGAACACTTGCTTCTTGTATAGATAATGGGAGAAATAAGATACATTAGGGAAAGGCAGAGAGCATACCAATTAAAACTCTCCAGGAAGGGCGGGACACAGTCATCCACATGTTATCTCAATGTAAATTAGCACAGCGGGGTAACAATACCAGTTTTCTCTTTTACAACTGAAATAATTCAACTTTTAAGAATAGATTTTTCTTATTGGACATATTTTCTACACCAGAGCAACTGATAGCACAATATTTATCACTTTAAGGGTCTCAAATATTGTTTCCCTGCCTTATACTATAAACAGAATAAAAGTTGCAATAATGGAGTGAATTCTATTTAATTTGCTATACCCTGACCTTTGGAATTTTAAGAGAAAGAAAACATGGAGGTTCCTTGGACAAGCAGACAAAAGAATAATAGTTATTGAAATTATTAGGATAAAACAACATAAATAAAAATGCCCAGCCCATGCAGACTATTCATGTTTGTTGTCTACTTTTTCCCATATATCTTCTGTACCAGGATTGTAAGATATAAAAACATCAGGAAAAGATGTTGAAGAATTGAATAAGAAAATCTGCAGAATTGAATGAGAAAACAGACTGTGCCATCTGGTATAGTAGCCACTAGACAAGTGTAGTTACTGAGCACTTGAAAAGTGACTGGTCTAAATTGGGATATGCTTTATGTAATATCTGTACATAACAGTTTTGAGGACTCAGTACAAAACAAGAATATAAAATATTTAATGGTATATTTACACATCCTAAAATGGTATTATTCAGATATATTGGATTAAATAACATATATTCTTAGAATTTGAAGAATCTTCCATTTAGTAAAATAAAATAAAATGGTTGAATCGACAAAAAGTATAATGTGACAGCTGTGTATTTATTTTATTTTTTCCATACTCCTAAGCAGGAAATGGTATTATTTGGATATATTGGGTTAAATAAAATGTATTATTAAACTAATTTACCAGTTTCTGTTTTTTTAATGTGACTATATTTTCACCCTGCTTATTTAACTTATATGCAGAGTATATCATGAGAAATGCTGGGCTGGAAGAAGCACAACCTGGAATCGAGATTGCTGGGAGAAATATCAATAACCTCAGACATGCAGATGACACCACCCTTATGGCAGAAAGTAAAGAGGAACTAAAAACCCTCTTGATGAAAGTGAAAGAGGAGAGTGAAAAAGTTGGCTTAAAACTCAACATTCAGAAAACTAAGATCATGGCATCTGGTCCCATCACTTCATGGCAAATAGATGGGTAAGCAGTGGAAACAATGGCTGACTTTATTTTTGGGGGCTCCAGAATCACTGCAGATGGTGACTGCAGCCATGAAATTAAAAGACGCTTACTCCTTGGAAGAAAAGTTATGACCAATCTAGATAGCATATTGAAAACCAGAGACATTACTTTGCCAACAAAGGTCTGTCTAGTCAAGGCTATGGTTTTTCCAGTGGTCATGTATGGATGTGAGAGTTGGACTGTGAAGAAGGCTGAGTGCCAAAGAATTGATGCTTTGGAACTGTGGTGTTGGAGAAGACTCTTGAGTGTCCCTTGGACTGCAAGGAGAGCCAACCAGTCCATTCTGAAGGAGATCAGCCCTGGGATTTCTTTGGAAGGAATGATGCTAAAGCTGAAACTCCAGTACTTTGGCCACCTCATGCGAAGCATTGACTCATTGGAAAAGACTCTGATGCTGGGAGGGATTGGGGGCAGGAGGAAGAAGGGGATGACAGAGGATGAGATGGCTGGATGGCATCACTGACGCTATGGACGTGAGTCTGAGTGAACTCCGGGAGTTGGTGATGGACAGGGAGGCCTGGTGTGCTGTGATTCATGGGTTCGCAAAGAGTCGGACACGACTGTGCAACTGAACTGACTGACTGAACTGACTAGAAAATGTATAATTACTTAGATAAATCAGGAGTATGGAAAAAGAAAATACACAGCTGCACATTACACTTTTTGCTGATTAAATCCATCATTTTATTTTATTTTACTGAATTAAAGATTCTTCAAATTCTAGAATGCTTTACAATTTTCAGAAGTTTCACACACATGACTTCATATAATCCCATCACACATACACATCAGTCGCTCAGTCATGTCCGACTCTTTGCGACCCCATGAATCGCAGCACACCAGGCCTCCCTGTCCATCACCAACTCCCAGAGTTCACTCATACTCACGTCCATCAAGTCAGTGATGCCATCCAACCATCTCATTCTCTGTCATCCCCTTCTCCTCCTGCCCCCAATCCCTCCCAGCATCAGAGTCTTTTCCAATGAGTCAACTCTTCACATGAGGTGGCCAAAGTACTGGAGTTTCAGCTTTAGCATCAGTCCTTCCAAAGAAATCCCAGGGCTGATCTCCTTCAGAATGGACTGGTTGGCTCTCCTTGCAGTCCAAGGGACTCTCAGGAGTCTTCTCCAACACCACAGTTCAAAAGCATCAATTCTTTGGCACTCAGCCTTCTTCACAGTCCAACTCTCACATCCATACATGACCACTGGAAAAACCATAGCCTTGACTAGACGAACCTTTGTTGGCAAAGTAATGTCTCTGCTTTTGAATATGCTATCTAGGTTGGTCATAACTTTTCTTCCAAGGAGTAAGCGTCTTTTAATTTCATGGCTGCAGTCACCATTTGTAGTGATTTTGGAGCCCAGAAAAATAAAGTCTGACACTGTTTCTACTGTTTCCCCATCTATTTCCCATGAAGTGGTGGGACCAGATGCCATGATCTTCGTTTTCTGAATGTTGAGTTTTAAGCCAACTTTTTCACTCTCCTCTTTCACTTTCATCAAGGGGCTTTTTAGTTCCTCTTTACTTTCTGCCATAAGGGTGGTGTCATCTGCATATCTGAGGTTACTGATATTTCTCCCGGCAATCTTGATTCCAGCTTGTGTTTCTTCCAGTCCAGCATTTCTCATGATGTACTCTGCATATAAGTTAAATAAACAGGGTGACAATATACAGCCTTGACGAACTCCTTTTCCTATTTGGAACCAGTTTGTTGGTCCACGTCCCGTTCTAACTGTTGCTTCCTGACCTGCATACAAATTTCTCAAGAGGCAGATCAGGTGGTCTGGTATTCCATCTCTTTCAGAATTTTCCACAGTTTATTGTGATCCACACAGTCAAAGGCTTTGGCATAGTCAATGAAGCAGAAATAGATGTTTTTCTGGAACTCTCTTGCTTTTTCGATGATCCAGCAGATGTTGGCAATTTGATCTCTGGTTCCTCTGCCTTTTCTAAAACCGGCTTGAACATCAGGAGGTTCACGGTTCACATATTGCTGAAGCCTGGCTTGGAGAATTTGAGCATTACTTTACTAGCGTGTGAGATGAGTGCAATTGTGCGGTATTTTGAGCATTCTTTGGCATTGCCTTTCTTTGGGATTGGAATGAAAAGTGACCTTTTCCAGTCCTGTGGCCACTGCTGAGTTTTCCAAATGTGCTGGCATATTGAGTGCAGCACTTTCACAGCATCATCTTTCAGGATTTGGAATATCCTTTATTTTCTCCTCTGCCCCTATCTTACTTCTTCTCCCCTACCCCACTGGAAACCAGCAGTTTGTTCTCTATATTTCACATTATATTTTTATATGTTTTATACATTATATATATATTTTATATGTTTTTATAGGACCTTGTCTTCAACACTGTTTTTTTCTGGTGATTTTTCTTCTGTGTCTGCTTTGGGGGAGACTGATGAGGTGCCTTCCCTCTCCCTTTGCAAGTTTTCATAAGCTATTTCTTTGAATCTTCCTTATCTCTTTATTGCCTCTTTATGTGCCAGCCATACAGCATTTGCTAAGGAACTCAGCAACTTCCTGTGTGCAGATAATTCACACATTTGCTCCATTTATTTCTAATGTCCATCACAATTTATTTGTCTTAGGAAGCTATCTAACATTTTGTAAATCAAAGCCTTTGAGCCTTGGTTTTAAAATTTGTAAAACAAAGGAATGTTGACTAGATGGTTTCAAAGGTCTCCTCTACATTTACTGTTCCATGACTCTAGGGTTCTTTTTTTTAAATAGATTAAAAAATTAATTTATTTTTGGCTATGCTGAGGCTTCCTTTATCATGTATCACCTGTATTTGGACCCCATATTTATGGACTAGAGAAAAAAGAGAGGACCTAAATGTGTATGTGAAAGGGAATATGGACTAGAAATTGGGGAATTAAAGTCCCAAGTTCAAGACTGATTTAAAATCAGTCTGAAGGTGAGCAGTAAATGTTGGCCTGATTTATATGACCTTATAGAAGGTAGAGCTATTACAAAATATGTGAGTTAGGCATTTGATGGTGGTTTTTTTTTTTTTCCCCCATCAAATAAATGTTGTACCTCTAAGGTGCAAATTATGCAACTCTGGTAATAAATTAGTTTAAATCCTATAAAGTTTGAATTTTGTAGTCTAAGTCCAGTCTATGAAATTTCTGTAACCATCTGTGATCATGGAATATATTCAAAGTATGCCATCCATGCTGTCTCAACTACAGCATAACCAGGCTCCATGAAGAATCTGAATGTCATTTACCCTGATCAAATTATAGTATATAGCAGCCCTTTCAGCATCAATAACATCACTTGTCATCCAACAGCATACCATCATCTTGTCATTCCTTAGAAGCTCCTTCCTCTTTCATTGTTAACTACTTTGACTATGGCTGCTTCTTCTGCTTTGGTTTTATATATAACACCCAGAGGCAATTGGATTATATATTCCAAATGCAACATAAAACAATTTTTCTACTTGGTGTTCTCCAGACTGCCATGGGAGACAGCTTCTTCTATGTCTAACCTAGAGATGGCTTATCATTGGTCCATTCAATTGTGCTTGGGCTTTACTATCACATAACTCAAAGCACAGTAACCTCCATATAAAGAAATGTGTAGAGTGGCTTTTCCTAGTCCACTGTTTGGTTGTATAGAGGATAGTTACAGCTTTATGAGTTTCCTAGGGCAAACACCTACTATCCTCTAGGAACTCTGAAACATTGGTGTTATAAAACAAATAGACATAAATTCTGTCTGAAAGGAGCTCACAGTCTGATGTAGAAATGCAAACTTTTTTTTTTTTTGCTAAAAATATAGTTATGCAGAGATATAAGCAGAGGTGTGATGAAGAAGTGGTTAACTGTAGTTGGAGAGTTTAATAAGGCTTCATAGGAAGGTTGGTTTAGAAGAAGCACCTTAATTGTAGACATTCACTGTTGAGTGTGGAGGTAGGGAAGGAAGTGTTAGTTGCTCAGTCACGTCTGACTCTTTGTGACCCCATGGACTGTAGTTTGCCAGGCTCCTCTGTCCGTGAGATTCTCCAGGCAAGGAATACTGCAGTAGGGTGCCATTCCCTTCTCCAGTGTATCTTAACAACCCAGGGATTGAATTCAGGTCTCCTGCATTGTGGGCAGATTCTTTACCATCTGAGCCACCAAGGAAACAGGGAAGGAAGGGGGAATGCAATTTCAGACAGATGACACAATCTGAATGGAAGTACAGATGTGTGATCCAGAAGCTGGATGAAATGTATTATGGTTAAAGCGTAGACAGCAAGGGCAGTACAACAGGAGAGAAGATGGGATAAGTAGCAAGTTACCAAATCATGGAAGGTCATGTGCTATAATAGGTTTGGAATTTGTTCTGCAAGTACAGGAAGCTATTGAAAGGTTTCAAGTCATTGACTAAAATAACAAGTTTGGTATCTGAGGTTAAATAACCCAGATAGCAGTGTAGAAGATGAATTAAAATGGGGTGACCTGAGGAATGATCCTGGGAGAGAGTATTAACACTGTCTGTAAAAGTGCTGGTAAGATGAGACTCTGAAAAAAAGACAGCAATGAATAAAAGAAGGCCCCTGAAAAGTAAAAGAACAAGGAATAACAATAGATAATTATAAGTGACTGAAGAGGGGCTAAGGATGAAGCAGGAGACCAAGATTATTCCCAGGTTTGGTCCTTTATTTCCATGTGAATCCTGGTGGTTTTCAAAAGAAAAAAAAGGAAACCCAGGAGGACATAGAGATTTGGAGAACTGTGTGTCCAATTCCTGGGCTTTGCAGGTGGTTCAGATAGTAATGCTGGGAGACCTGGGTTTGATTCCTGGGTCGAGAAGATCCCCTGGAGGAGGGCATGGCAACCCACTCCAGTATTCTTCCCTGGAGAATCCCCATGGACAGAGGAGCCTGGCGGACTGCAGTCCATAGCGTTGCAGAGCTCCAATAAAGGAGGTATGGTAGGTGTCTGGGCACCTATTTCAGCTAATGTTGTGGATGAGAATGTTAGGGAATGTCTATAGAGAAGAGGAGACATCTGAAGACTAAGTTGTAGGGATTCCAAGCTTTAAGAAGTTAAAGTATTGAGTGAGTAGCATTGATGTGTACACACTACCGTGTGTAAAACAGATAGCTAGTGGGAAGCTGCTGTGTAACACTGGGAACTCAGCTCAGTGCTCTGTGATGATTTAGAAAGGTGGGATGGGGTTTGGGAGGGTGGTTTAAATGGGAAGGGGTACAGACATACCTCACAAAGTGAGCTGATTCACTTTGTTTTATAGCAGAAACGAACCCAACATTATAAAGCAATTGTACTCCAATAAGTTTGAAAAACTTATTGTGGAGTGAGCAGAAGAGACTAGGGGATATTTAGAGAAGTGAGGCTGAGAAGGCAATGGCACCCCACTCCAGTACTCTTGCCTGGAAAATCCATGGACAGAGGCGCCTGGTAGGCTGAAGTCCATGGGGTCACTAAGAGTCGGGAACGACTGAGCGACTTCACTTTCACTTTTCCCTTTCATGCATTGGAGAAGGAAATGGCAACCCACTCCAGTGTTCTTGCCTGGAGAATCCCAGGGACGGGGGAGCCTGGTGGGCTGCCATCTCTGGGGTCGCACAGAGTTGGACACAACTGAAGTGACTTAGCAGCAGCAGCAGAGAAGTGAGGTAGAGAGTAGCAGACAGGTTAGCAATGGCAGGGAGTGAACTTAGGTCAGTGGAACAAGGCTGAAGCAACCTGTTAGAGAAGAGTGACACTTATGGAACATTTACTGGGCTGTGGGGAGGATAGTAAATTGTTTTAAGTCATTTGAGGAAGTAAATGTGAGACAATGGAAACGACAATTTCAAATCATTCTTTCAAAGACCAGGTTATCAAGGGGAGAACTAGTATAACATGCAGAAGTAATTAATGGAGCTGACAAGGGAGGGCCTGACTTTTTGGATTTTTTTGGATTAATTAATCATAAAATAGGAGAGCAATTCTGAGCATGTTTGAAGTCTATAAATTAAGAGGCAAAATAAGGAGTAAAAACTTATACAGAAAGAGGATACGATTGTAGGACCAAGCTCCTATCAGGGGTAAAATTAGCTTTGAGGAGAAAACTAGGACAACATCCTATATTAAAGACAGGTGATATGGTCAATGCAGACTCTCTTTAAAAAATCTAAGCCTCTTTAAGGGAGCCTTTTCTGAGAACATTTTGTAAGATATGTATAAAAGTGCTCAACACACATCAGCTGATTATTGCTGATTCATCCATCTGCTCCAAACCTCATACTTCTCTTTTTTGTATATATTCTGTTTCAGTTACTATCACTGCCCATTATTTCATCAACCTCCATACTCAATAGCCACACACCTGGTTAATTTTAAGCTAGAGCTTCTTTCTTTAAGCTCAGAATATGTTCCAATCTTGTTCCAATATGGCACTTCATTTCTTAAAAAAAATTCATTTCTTAATGACCAGTCACGACCAACTCTTTGCGACCCCATGGACTGTAGCCCGCCAGGCTCCTCTGTCCGTGGAATTCTCCAGGAAAGAATACTGGATGGGGTTACCATTTTCTCCTTTAGGGGATTGTCCTGACCCAGGGATCAAACCCACATCTCCTGTGTCTCCTGTATTGCAAACAGATTCTTTACCACTGAGCTGTCAGGGAAGCCCACTTTATAAATAAATATACTAATTGGTAAATAAATAAATAAATAAATGTAAACTTTTATAAAAATTTACATTCCAGTTTTTCTAAAAAATTTTATTTGGGGATTTTTGTCTTTTTTTTTTTTTAAATGAAAACATTATCTAATATCCTCTCCTTTTTTTTTTTTTTTTAACCTCTCCCAATCATTTTCAAATCTTTTATCCATTTCTTTGGTATTTTACCTGTATATTTCAAAAAAAAAAATACTCTTAAGCTACTTTGATAATTTATTTTTCCAATTTTAGACATTATGTATTCACTTACTAGAGAAGGCAGTGGCAACCTACTCCAGTACTCTTGCCTGGAAAATCCCATGGACAGAGGAGCCTGATAGGCTGCAGTCCATGGGGTATCAAGAGTCAGACACAACTGAGCGACTTCACTTTCACTTTTCACTTTCATGCATTGGAGAAGGAAATGGCAACCCACTCCAGTGTTCTTGCCTGGAGAATCCCAGGGACGGTGGAGCCTGGTGGTCTGCCGTCTATTGGGTCGCACAGAGTCGGACACGACTGAAGTGACTTAGCAGCAGCAGCAGTATTCACTTACCACAAAGAAGGATTAATATTTAATTCTTTTATATTTCCAATCTCCTTCAGTTTCTTCCAACATTGTCCAATGTTTATTTTTGCTTATTTGATCAATAATCAGTCCTTATGTTATTGTGAGTGTAACCATTTTTCTTGTAACCCATATAAGTTATTATGTTCATATTTTCTTTCTTGGATACTTTTTTGAATTAAAAATTGTGATGTGTGTGTGTGTATGTTGTTTGCTTTATTTTCTACATATCTATCACTGATTCATCCCCAAACTCTGCCAGAGTGTCAGTCAGTCAGTCAGTTCAGTCGCTCAGTTGTGTCCAACTTGTGACCCCATGGACTGCAGCATGCCAGGTTTCCCTGTCCATCACCAACTCCCGAAGCCTACTCAAACTCATGTCCATGGAGTCAGTGATGCCATCCAACCATCTCATCCTTTGTCGTCCCCTCTCCTCCCAACTTCAATTTTTCCCAGCATCAGGGTCTTTTCTAGTGAGTCAGTTCTTCACAGCAGGTGACCAAAGGATTGGAGTTTCAGCTTCTGTCCTTCCAATGAATATTCAGGACTGATTTCCTTTTGGATACACTGGTTGGATGTCCTTGCAGTCCAAGAGACTCCCAAGAGTCTTCTCCGATACCACAATTCACATCAATTCTTTGGTGCTTAGCTTTCTTTATAGTCCAACTCTTACATCCATACATGACTACTGGAAAAACCACAGCTTTGACTAGATGGACCTTTGTTGGCAAAGTAATGTCTCTGCTTTTCAATATGCTGTCTAGGTTGGTCATTAGCTTTTCTTCCAAGGAGCAAGCATCTTTTAATTTCATGGCTACAGTCACCATCTGCAGTGATTCTGGAGCCCCCAAAAATAAAGTCTGTCACTGTTTCAATTTTTTCCCCAATCTATTTGCCATGAAGTGATGAGACCAGATGCCATGATCTTAGTTTTCTGAATGTTGAGTATTAAGCCAACTTTTTCACTCTCCTCTTTCACTTTCATCAAAAGGCTCTTTAGTTCTTCTTTCCTTTCTGCCATAAGGGTGGTATCATCTGCATATCTGAGGTTATTTATATTTCTCCTGGAAATCTGGATTCCAGCTTGTGCTTCATCCAGCCCAGCGTTTCTCATGATGTACTCTGCATATAAGTTAAATAAGCAGGGTGACAACATACAGCCTTGACATACTCCCTTCCCAATTTGGAACCAGTCTGTTGTTCTATGTCCAGTTCTAACTGTTACCTCTTGACCTGCATACAGATTTCTCAGGAGGCTGGTAAGGTGGTCTGGTATTCCCATCTCTTTAAGAATTTTTCACAGTTTATTGTGATCCACACAGTCAAAGGCTTTGGTATAGTTAATAAAGCAGAAGTAGATGTTTTTCTGGAACTCTCTCGCTTTTTCGATGATTCAGCGGATGTTGGCAATTTGATCTTTGGTTCCTCTGCCTTTTCTAAATCCAGCTTGAACATCTGGAAGTTCACGGTTCACATATTGCTGAAGCCTGGCTTGGAGAATTTTGAGCATTACTTTACTAGCGTGTGAGATGAGTGCAATTGTGCGGTAGTTTGAGCATTCTTTGTCTTTGCCTTTCTTTGGGATTGGAATGAAAACTGACCTTTTCCAGTCTTGTGGCCACTGCTGAGTTTTTCAAATGTGCTGACATGTTGAGTGCAGCACTTTCACAGCATCATCTTCCAGGATTTGAAATAGCTCCACTGGAATTCCATCGCCTCCACTGGCTCAACTAGTGGAGTGACACCTCCACTGCCAAAGTGTAAATGTCTTAATTATTTAAACATTTAGGTATTTCTATTCCTTTTATCTTCCTGAAGCTATCGTCCCAGGAGAGCTTTTTCCTGTTGGTCCCCTTTGGGCTTACTACCCTCCTGGTCCTTTGTATAGCTATTGTTGTGTTGGGCTCTCCTTTCACCATCATCCTAGAAATTCCATCGTATTTCACCTGCATTGGATTCCCTATGTGTAGGTTTATGTCTGTCTTTTTCTTGATTTACACCCTAATATTCATGACATATTTTCTAATAATTTCCTGAGAAAGAGCTCATGGGAAACCAAATTTGAGATACCTTGTAAGTATGAATTATCTTTATTCTACTCTTACACTGTTTGGCTTCTGTAAAAACATAAGATAGCAATAATATTCATTCATAACTTTGAAGATATTGTTTTATTTATCTGTGTGTTTGTTTGTCTTGCATTGCTGCTGACAGGTTGGATGCCATTCTTTCTCCCCTCTGGAAGTTTTGCCCCAGTGTTCTGCTTCCTAAAGTGATATGCATTGATGTGGGTATTCTCCCACTTGTGTTAGGCATTCCATGGACTTTTCACTATGAATTTCAGTTTTGAAACATTTGTTATTTCCTTAGTAATCTCCTTACTGTAATTTCTTCTGTTCTTTCTGATTTTCATATTATTCATATAATGAAGCTGTGAGGTGGGGGCTCTACTTTTTTAAAATTTTCTACATTTTGACTTTTTATTCTAATATCTTAGAGATTTCTTTAAGTTAATTTCAACATTTTCTAGCTGCTTTTTTCTTCTTTTCTGACATTATGTTCTAATTTTCAAACAGGGATCCCATGTGACTCAGTGGTAAAGAATCTGCCTGCAATACAGGAGACACAGGAAACATGGGTTTAATCCATGAGTGGGGAGGATCCCCTGGAGAGGAAATGACAACCCACTCTCATATTCTTGCTGGGAAAATCCCATGGACGGAAGAGCCTGGTGAGCTACGACCCATGGGGTTGCAAAGAGTTGGACATGACTGAGCAAATTCTAATTTCCAAAAGATTTCCTCTGTGTGTATGGATATTTATTTATTTTTTAACATCATGGTTTTTTTTCCACTGAAGTAAGCTTTCCTGTCTCTGGGGTACTACATGTTAAATGCAGACACACAATTTTTTTCTGCTTCCATAACTCTGTTTTCTCCAAATTTGTTATTTCTGTTTGGTCTATCTTTCATGTTAGAGGTTTTCTTCAAATATCTGGGGACACTTGGCTGCCCATAAATATTTAGGAATGAGTCACTAAATATCTGATTAGAAACTTATGGGCTTGTCAACTGGTGTACCTTCTTGGGTGATCTGCTATTTGGTGGGCCCTACTATTTGGTCATTAAACTCCTGACTGTTAGTGATTTTCAGGTCTTTTCTCTTAATCTGGTTAGATTCCCTGGAGAAGAATTACCCACCCACTTATCCGGAGGGTCTGATACAGGCTGTTATCAGGTAAGGGGCGATATCAGGGAGCTCTTGTGGTTCTAGCTGGGCTGTGTTCTCCACCCTAGCATCACTCTAACTCCTCCTCTGTAGAAGGTAAGCCTCATCCTCGCACAAGGGAAGAGAAGGTGGCTAGCCATCTGGGATGCAGTTAGGGATTGGTTTCTCTATTGCATTCAACAAAATCCTTCTGTATTTAACTCCGATTTATATTCAGGTTTGTGGATGGCTGGGACTGTCAGTTCTGGAGGATTTCTGAGTTTTGCAGTACACATCATTTTGCTTCTAAACTTTCTCTATGACTGTCTTGGCATTTACCTTTCTCCCGTCTAAGGCAATTACTAAAATACATGTCTATTAGCTTTCAAGCTTTCAAAAATGTGTGGCTGTTGTCTTTTCTTGTGTGACATTTGTATTTGTCACTTACTGCCTTAAAAACCCACTGATACTCTGGTAGGGTGTCATAAGGTAACACAGGTAAGCATGTGTTCATTTTGCTGTATAATTTAGACAACTTGGAATATATGTTTTTTTGAGACAACCTCTTTAAGATACAGCATTATTTTAAACTATCTAACATATTGATACCAAAGGTTTGGAAAGGGTTGGATGGGATGAATTGGGAGATTGGGATTGATATACACACACATGTATAAAATAGGTAATTAATGAGAGCCTACTATATAGAACAGGGAACTCTACTCAGTGCTCTGTGGTGACCTAAATTGGGAAGGAAATACAAAAAAAAGGGGATATATGTATACATATACCTGATTCACTTTGCTGTATAAACTGCTGTTGTGTGGAAACTAACACAACATTGTAAAGCACTGTACTCCAATATAAATTTTAAAAAAAGAAAGAGGGGGAGAAAAGAGAAAGAAAATGAAAAAAATTTATCTTGGTGACATTTTATAAGTTGAACAATTTTTCATTATGAATTGTTTAGAATGATGAATAAAATGTATAAGAGAAAGAAAAAAATAAAAACACTGATCTAAGCATGGAAGTCATAACTTCTGAATGTTTTGTGAAGTGCAAAAAAAGCAAGATAAATTTATAAAGGTGATAAAATTGAATCATGAATGCCTTTAGTAACAAATAATCTACATCTATTTTAATGTGCTTCACACATCTCTTAATAACCATGAAGGGATTACAGTATTCTCAGTAGATCAATTTCATACTTTTTTCTTATTAATCATTCTAACTTTTATAATGCTGGGAATGCCAAAATATCTCCTCATTGCAGCTGCATATTCACGGTCCAAAACATTCTTTCCAGTATGACTTGATTATCCTCATCAACTTTGTAATGACCTTCATATGTGAGGTGAGGGAGTGAAAAAATCAATCTTGCCACAAGTAAGAGTAGGTTCAGAGTTCTAATGTGAATTCAGATTAGAAACAGCATGCTAGTTGTGGGGTGAATTAGTTGAATTTGCTCATTCTATAGCAGAAACACTAAACATATATTAAACAAATAATAAAAGTAAATGAGAGTTAAAACCATTGGAAAAATGGAGTGCTCCTCATTTTCAAGAACTTGGTTAAATATGTAATAATTTCAAAAAATAAGTAACTGTTGAGTCAAAGAAGTAGGCTTAATAGTAAATATCAAAACCAAGGCAAAGATGAAAATATCTGTATCAAGTGATGTCAGTATGGCTTCAGCCAGTATGCTAGTAGAAGAGAATAAACAACATGTAAATTAGCATTGAAGAACTGCCTCCATCCTTGTAAGATGAATTCTGAGGTTTGAGTACTTCCTACATGAGTTAAAATTGTCTACACAGTGAGTGGGTTTTATAGGAAATCACTATATGGCAAAAGAAATTGAAGAAGTATCAGTTTGCCGGATGGCTAACCAGACTTATTCAAACTAATGGAATATGTGCCCAAATAAGGCCTCAGTTAAACATTAAAAAACAAACAAAATATGAGGTAAGAGGAAAAAAAAGTACTGCTTTTCCAAATAGTTTTCCTCCTAATGAGCAGTTCAGACTACATTAATTTCTTTTAAAAATTTATATAAATTATTTTTCCCCAAGAAATGTATGTATTTTTATGCCACTTATCTCTCCATATAGAATATATATAAAGTTCCTATTGCATAGAATAAAAAATGAAAGCAAAGCAAAAAGATTGATGTGAAGAGAAGGTGGTTGGTGACATTTTCTGAAATTAAGTAATCAGAATAGAAAGATAATATTCATGTTTCTTTTCCTTTGATTCTATTTCTAAATATGCACTTTCAAATTAACATAGAAAGATATTTATTGAGTGTTTAATGCCATGTAATTCCATTAGATAAATGATAAAGAAATTGAAAGATATATTGACAGTTACATCCAATGCTGCATTTTAAAGCCAATAGAGAAAGCTAAGTAAACAAATTAAAAATAGAATATAAGAAACATTACAGAAAATAATCCAGAAGGGAACAGTGTAGTGCAGAATCAATTTCAGAAAAAAAGCAAACTATGTTAATTAAAAAATCAGTGGGACTATTTCACTGCATTGACTCATGAACTCAGATTCAAGAGATATCTAATCCATTGTAGTGATTTGTCAAAACTGGCCCAGTTATTCAATTCCATTTAACCTAAGAAGGTGAAAACTGTATTGTGTTGACCACAGTTGGGACAGAGATTTCACTACCTAAGACAGTTATCTATCTTACCACTCATTCACTGCTTAACTTATTCACTGTATAGTATTTATTTTCTGGTGGGTGTCAAGACATTGAAGAGGAAAAACATATACTCCTTACTCTTCAGAAGTCCAGACAGTCAGAGATACAAGAACATGTAACAATGGTACTGCTATGCGATCACTTTTCACAGAGATGGGATGTTAAGTGTTGCGGTGGAGAGTAAAGTAAGGTTTCAGAAGTCATGCTTGATTCCAATCTAAGTATGACTGAGTTCTTAACAATAAATCAGTGGAGGAATTATTTCAGGTAGAAGAAAATGTGCAACAGCATAGATTATAGAAGGGCATGGGTTGTTTTGGAAACTACAGCATAAGCACTGCAGATTTTTAGGAAGTGGTAGGAGATGAGATCAAAGAAAGGTGTTTGAAGGATCTTCTCTATGCTAAGTCAAGCAGTTTGCATTTTTAGCACAGGGATTGGAGAGTCACTTAAAGATTTTATGAGGGAGACAGACGTGATTGGACTTGCTTTGGGAAAGATCTCTGGCAGCACCTTGAAGGGTGAACTGGAAAAGACCGAGCATTTAGACAGAAAAATGAGTAGCAGTTGTAATAAAAGTGGAAATAATAGAGAAATACTTAATAGCTGGAGCTATCAGGTCCTCATACTGTTCATGGATTCTCAGAACTAGACATGGAACTGGGGTTCTTAGAACTGGACATGGAACAACAGGCTGGCTCCAAATTGGGAAAGGAGTATGTCAAGGCTGTATATTGTCACCCTGCTTATTTAACTTATATGCAGAGTACATCATGAGAAACACTGGGCTGGAGGAAGCACAAGCTGGAATCAAGATTGCCGGGAGAAATATCAATAACCTCAGATATGCAGATGACACCACCCTTATGGCATATAGTGAAGAGCCTCTTGATGAAAGTGAAAGAGGAAAGTGAAAAAGTTGGCTTAAAACTCAACATTCAGAAAACTAAGATCATGGCATCTGGTCCCATCACTTCATGGGAAATAGATAGGGAAACAGTGGAAACAGTGTCAGACTTTATTTTGGGGGGCTCCAAAATCACTGCAGATGGTGATTGCAGCCATGAAATTACAAGACGCTTACTCCTTGGAAGAAAAATTATGACCAACATAGACAGCATATTAAAAAGCAGAGACATTACTTTGCCAACAAAGGTCCATCTAGTCAGAGCTATGGTTTTTCCAGTACTCATGTATTGATGTGAGAGTTGGACTATAAAGAAAGCTGAGCATCAAAGAATTGATGCTTTTGAACTGTGGTGTTGGAGAAGACTCTTGAGAGTCCCTTGGACTGCAAGGAGCTCAAACCAGTCAATCCTAAAGGAAATCAACCATGAATATTCATTGGAAGGACTGATGCTAAGGCAGAAACTCCAATACTTTAGCCACCTGATGCGAAGAACCGACTCATCGGAAAAGACCCTGATGCTGGGAAAGATTGAAGGCGGGAGGAGAAGCGGACGACAGAGGATGAGATGGTTGGATGGCATCACCGACTCAACGGACGTGAGTTTGAGCAAGCTCCGAGCTTTGGTGATGGACAGGGAAACCTGGCATGCTGCAGTCCATGGGGACTCAAGGAGTTGGAATCGACTGAGTGACTGAACTGAACTGAACTGATCAGGTCTTCATCATTAATTAGATTCAGAGGGAAGAGAGAAAGGAACCAAGAGTGATTACCTGGTTTCTAGTTTGTCCAGATGGTGAACAATGCTTCTGTTACTCAGTAAGGACAGGAAGAGAAGCAGAGGGAAGATAATACTCTTGTATGGGGGTAAACTGGATATATGAAAAATAGTAAAACAATTTACTTAAATACAAACACAAAGAGAAATTTTGGGAAAAAATAGTTCTTTCTTCCAAAATAAGTAAGTCTTCCTTCTTTAAAAAAAAAAAAAATCCTGAAACTGTGTTACTAATACCAGTTGATCCGCACATATCCTTTCCCATTCCTGGAAGAGGTTATTATTTAAACTTACTTTCTCTGGAACGTTGTCTTTGGCAAATAGCCCAGAGAAGTATGTGGACTTAGGAAGGTCTTTGCAGGTGGGAATTCTGCGTTCTCTGTTTCATCACTATTAATGTCCTTCCCCTTTCTTGACCAGAACAAGGAAGAATTCAATGAAAGGACACCTGTTGGCTTGAGTTTTGCCTTGTAACAACTAGATGCGTTTAGTTATTGCAGGACCAAGAGATGAACCTGAAAAACACCTTGTATTTTCCAACAGAATATTTTTGTTCTCTCTCTCTCTCTTTTTTTTTTTTGGATGAGAAACTAGACAAATGGTGACCAGACGGTTCAGTCTCAAAAGGCATAATTGCCAACTCTGATTTAAGCAGGGGTGGAAAAACTCCTCAGAGGAAAATGGGAATTTAGCTTCAAGATAGTAGTTTCCATGTGTGAGTGGGTTTTCAGTTCTCTAAAGGGGATAAAAAAGGAATAACAAAAAAATCATTTACAGAATTTAGGATGATAAGTTTATTTTTAGAAAAGCTACTAAAACATCTATTTCTTGCTTGTGTATATTTGTGCTAGTAGATATCATTCAACATTTTTTTTTTTTTTTGCAGACCTTAGTGTTCTCGTTCATCTTTTAGAAGGAGTTAACTGAGCTGACAGATTTAATTACTCAAAGTGGTCAGTCTCATTTTTTATTTCACTTTGACATAAGACTTGGCGCAAGTCTATTACAAGCTATGCTCATTTATTGCTGTACTTCTAAGTTATAAATCTGGTTTACATCTATGGAAAATGTAGTGCAGAATTGAAGACATGTCCAATTATCTGGGCAATTTGTTTTATGAACTTATACTAAATTAAATAGAAAGCATTGCCAGTATTTGTTCTTCCTCTGTGGGCTGCAAATCAGATAAGAAAAAAACCTTCTTGAACAGGGGCATTCAAAGTTCTGGCTTTTCAGACTGTTTCCTGAATGTGTTCTGATTAAAACACAACCTGAAAGTCTGATTGATGGTCTCTATTTCTTTTCTTAATGACACAAATACATTTGGAATGTTGACTCCTCTGAAAGTTAGAATTGCTGAGCTGAATGTCATTGCCTTCAGCAGTTCTTCATATTCATTAGAGGAAATGATTTGACAAAGCACTTAAATCAGGGATATGCAAAGCTGGTTTTCTCAGGAAATAGCTATTGAAAGGGATTTTGTGAGTCTCTTACCTACAAAAATGAAATAAAATTCAGCCTAGGATAGGCAATCAAGGTATTGTACTGTACGTATATGTTTTTGGACTTTCATAAATAGCTCATTTGATCAAGCATAATACAGAGCTGTGAAGGGTTACAAAGAGTTATATACAACTTAGCGACTGAACAACAACAATATGTAAAGGTGAATTTTAAAGCATTTGTTCTCTGGTAATAAAGAAGTTGGTACCACCTCAGGGATGTAAGACTATGATGTTATTAGGGGTGATGGTGAAAAACTCTGTGACCTGCTTTTTCGGTTCTACTCGTTTTTGTTTTGTTTTTTCCTGGTACAGAAGGCTGCTGAATTAAAACAAAATGATGTGAAGACCTTAAGCTCATGAAAACTTGAGAAACTTTGTGGAGTAGAACTAATGGGTAATTTAAGGAATCATTCAGTAGTTGATTTGGAGTCAGCTATTAAATTGGTTCCTTCTAGAAAGGGAGGTCGATTGATTCCTTTTCTCATTTCATTTTTATAACAGCTTATTCTCCTTGTATAAGTAAAATAATTTTTCTTACCTTTCTAGGAATATACTGATTTTAGAGTCTTTTTCTGATTGTTTTAGCACCTCTGTTTCCTCCAGTGTAGATTATTCTGTTGGTTGAGTTTTGTGTCTACTTCACTGCATGGCTTTATTTCATTCTTCGGTGATGTGATTCTTGATTGTGTGTTTTTATTTGTCTGCAAGCATTTGTGCAAAGTGCTTGATGGATGCGTTGTGAGCTTCTGCTAAGACTTGTATTCTATTGTGTTTTCAATTAAATTTAAAGAGACACGTATTTCTTTAGGGGCTGGTTTTCTTGTTCTGGGTATTTTCTGTTGCCCTTAAGTACTGACAGCCACCTAGGGCTGTGTCACCTGTTTAACACACAGCACCTACCTATCTTCCATCTTTCAGGTTGACCAGTTGCTCCCTGGAGGGAGGGCAGTGGCACAAAGATGAATCTCTCTGCTGTCCTGGCAAGTTCTCTCATGAGGTCTCCCCTGTTCCCAGGTCTGGGGCACCTACACTTTAGTCTGTCTTCTACCCTGTATTTCCTGTTTTATGTTTTCCCATTTCTTTTATCCCTATTATGGTGTCATCACTTAGGAATTCTATGTAGTTTTTGATCTATGGAGATTTCTCATTTTATCTTTGTACATGCTATGTTTATTCATTTAAGTATATTTTCTATCATCTAGAAGGATTTGACATTGCTCAAGCTGACATTTTGAATGAAATTAATACTTTTTTAGGCTTCATTTAGGCAATTGTGCTTACCCAAAATTTTTCACTGCTATCCCAGTCTAGGCTTGCCATTAAAAGTCACCACCACCGTCTTTTCACTGGAGGTGTTTATTTTCAGGCACATCCAGATAACTAGTAAGTGGAAAACCATCATCAAATTATTTCTGTTACTTTTAAACCAAGACAGTTTATAAATCTCAACAACATATATTAAGTTATAAAATAATAAAAAACCCATCCTTTCCCTTTCTGTTTCCTTATCATTATTCCAGGCCTTAAATATAACTACTTTTTTAAATCAAAGGAGGCAAAATGAATATCAAAAGGGAGAAATATTTTGAAATTGAAAACTAATGAACACTTTGCCTCACCCTTATGATACATTTGCTATTAAAATATACTCTTTTAGGTTCAAATCTGCAATTGTATATGGCGAATTGAACACAAACAGGGGGATTTAGAAAATAGTCTTTTGCAATAAAGGCAAGATTTAATTGCCTAGTAAAAATAGCTTGTCTTTAGGGATGAGAATTTTGGTCAACACTCATTTTAAAGTCATATATAAGAATTTAAAACTATTTTTCAGTGGAGCTATTAAGGAAGCTTTAAAAGGAATCTACTTATCCTCATATACATTTCCTGACCTGTTTTTCTTTCTGCTGTTACAATTAAGTGGATGCTGTATTGAAAGTTATCCTCATTGCTTTTTATTCTCCCCAGAATTATTCATGCCATAGTCTATTTTTCTCCATTTATTATACTCATTTGCTTTTAATTTGACAGTTTTCTTCATGTTTCAATGCATTGTTTTGACAGAGAGTTACTCATCAAGATTTTACTTGAAAAAGAAAATGATAATTCATGTTCACATTTTAAACTTCTTTTTAGTCTTTCTTTTTATTCCATAGTTCTGTGTGCATTACAATGACAGAGACTATAACCGACAAGATAATGTTAGTTATAGTTTAAACTTTATGTGTTGATCTAGCTAAAGAAGGCTCACTAGATACTAAAAATTAAACTGAAAGCAATTTAAAAAAATAGAAAATGTCAAAAAAAAAACCACCTCACAACAGATGGGGAATATGATTTATTTTAAAAAGCCAGTACTTTCGTGCTTAACCAGTAATGAGCTAACAAATACCATATATTCCTCACAGTGTGTAAGGCTTGGATGGGTATGCCATGCACGGGCTTGTGAGTAATATTAGCTTGCCTTAATCTACACTCCATCTCCTCCCTTATTTGCACATTCCTTTTGATGAATGTGAGTTTGATCCCTGGGTCAGTGGGGAAGAACCCCTGGGGGTAGGAAATGCCTATCCACTCCAGTATTCTTGCCTGGAAAACTCCAATGGACAAAGGTGTCTGGCAGGCTACAGTCCATGGGGTTTCAGAGTTGGACATGACTGAAGTGAAGCATTCTTTCTTATTTCTTTTCTTGATGAATGAGCTTTATCATTTTCACTCCTTTTCTTCCCTACATTTTGTCTGCCTTTACTATTATTTTTTTGCTTTCAATTATCTGTCAAGCTATTATCCATCTATCTAGCTACCTAGCTAATTATCTTCTTTTCTGCCTCTATCTCAAGTATTTCAACAAAGTCCTCTGACACAGTTTTGATGGTGGAGATGAGATTTTCTTTTGTACATTCTTTTCCATTTCCTCTTACCTCCTATTCCTTATGAAGTTTGATAAAGAAGATTGAGAGGTTAAAACTCTCTGAACCTATAATTTTGTTTTTAGAAAGAGTTGTTTGCTAGTGTTTACAAGTCTGTTAAGCAAAGGTGCCTTATAGCCTGCAGAGGGTGTGGTGGGCAGCTTGCGAGGATGTCTTTATTCAGTGTTTTCTGTCAGAAATGATCAGCAGTAACCCTGGAGCAGCTGCTGCCAAGTTGCTTCAGTTGTGTGTGACTCTTTGCGACCCTATGGACTGCAGCCTGCCAGGCTCCTCTGTCCATAGGATTCTCAAGGCAAGAATAGTGGAATGGGTTGCCATTTCCTCCTCCAGGAGATCTTCCCTACCCAGGGATCAAACCCACATCTCTTATATGTCTCCTGCATTCGCTGGGAAGTTCTTTACCACCAGCGCCACCTGGGAAGCCCTAGCCCTGGAGCTGGACTATGTCTAAAGAACAGTAAAAGACAGACCTAGCTAGGAAATTTCTGCTCCATTCTGAGTCCTCTATTTTCTTCTTAGGTAGACCAGCTTGGGTTGGAATGTTGGGTAGGGTGGATGTCCGCATAGGAATCTATGTAGTGGAACCAAATAGCCTCTTCTCCCTCATTCGGGAGAGTTAAGGAAAATGACTGTGCTCCCCTGGTGGCTCACTGATAAAGAATCCGCTTACAATGTGGGAGAATTGGGTTGGATCCCTGGGTTGAGAAGATCCCCTGGAAAAGTAAATGGCAACTCACTCAGTATTCTTGCCTAGAAAATCCCATGGCCAGAGGAGGCTGGCGGGCTACAGTCCATGGGATCTCAAAAGAGTGGACACGACCTCAAGAACAAAAAATAACAAAAGAAAATGATTAAAAGCATTGTAATTTTTGAGTACGAGTCTTACAAACACAATAGAAAATACAGTTGACCCTTGAACAACACAGGGACTAGGGGAACTGAACCTCTGAGCAGCAGAAAACAAGAGTGTAACTTTACTTTGGCCCTCTATTTCCGAGGTTCTGCATTCTCCAATTCAACCAACCTTAGGTCATGTAATACCAAAGTATTTTCTATTGAAAAAATTCAGTGTATAAGTAGACCTATGCAGTTCAAACCTGTGTTGTTCAAGGATCAGCTGTATTACTTTTGACTCAAAATTTAATTTGTTTGTAGTCTTTGTATTTGTTGTGACACTTTATTAATTTTTGAATATTTGGGGATCTTAATAGTTATACTAAAACCCATGTTCATATGATAGAGAAATGTAATGTTCCTTTGTATGGGTTAAAAAAATCTTATTCCAGTATAAATAGTTTTATGTAAAATTCTTATGAGATAATTAGTACAAATTCTACAGCATTTGGATGGAATTTTAGCATGATTGTATTTTAAAAGTCATTCTTAAATGATGCCATTATCCTATTAAGGGCATACCTGCTATGTTACCACTTCTGTGAAGCACTGTTCTAGACAATAGATGGAGAAAATCATTCTCATTCATAAGGTCAATTTAAATTTAATAGTGTGACCGTTCCATTTACTTTAAAGAAAGCCACTACTTATTGAAAATATTTAGACAAAAAAGTACTTCACAGAAAGAAATAAAACACTGTTTAGTGTTTTATTACAGTACTGGGAACATTAAATAAATAATAATGAAGTAAAATGAAGCAGAAGGTCCGTTAGCAGCCTGGATTTCATTTACACGAAACCCTTGAAATTTATGCTCAAGTTACTAAGTACCAGTGTATAGGCCATCTGAATATGTGGGTGTCACATTTAAGTCTTTTTAAATACCTGCTTTAAAAAAAAAAAAACAATTGGGCAAAGACCTGCTAAATATTTTCTTCCTGAAAACGTAGGCCCTGTCTTTTCAGCTGGAAACTATGCCCTGCTCCACCTCATTATCCTAGAGATGTCATTTTACTATGCAATAGTTGATTCATTTCATGGGGAAAAGTTATAGTACTTTCTTCTCTTGGCCTCAGACTGGTTGGTCTAGATATGGGTACATGGTCATAGTTTGCCAGTGTGTTCCTTCTCTAGAATTTTCATGATACTATGTACACTATTTGTGGCTAAAGTTTTAATGTGAAAGAGATCTAAAGTAGCAAATGGACACTTGTCATGCCTTTTTGGCTGGAAGAAGGAAGGTGGATTCTTTGGTAGAGGGTGATGTGGGAGATGGCACCCCACTCCAGTACTCTTGCCTGGAAAATCGCATGGATGGAGGAGCCTGGTGGGCTGCAGTCCATGGGGTCGCGAAGAGTCAGACACGACTGAGCGACTTCCCTTTCACTTTTCACTTTCATGCATTGGAGAAGGAAATGGCAACCCACTCCAGTGTTCTTGCCTGGAGAATCCCAGGGACTGTGGAGCCTGGTGGGCTGCCATCTCTGGGGTCACACAGAGTCGGACACGACTGAAGTGACTTAGCAGGATGTGGGAGAGAAATGGTAGAAAGACAGAGAGAGAAAATGAGAGCAGAAGAATGATAGGGAAGGTGAAAGAGCATTAAGGGGGCAGGGGGTTGGGGACAGAGAGCTATTAAATAGACCCAGAAAGTTAAGAAAGTAGAAGAGTAATAAATGGTCCTGATGTCATTTGCATTATTTTGAATTATTTGAATTCTTGGTTCCCTGCTTTGCCTGTAGCCTGGTTGTTCTGTAAGATTCCCTAGTATTTTTCCAGTAAAAATGGCCCTTTAAAATTTGTTCTTACTGAGTATCAGTCATTGCCACCGAACTTTCTGATAAATGCAAATTTTATCTTATTTTATACGTCTCATTTAGAGAGAGGTCAGTTTGAAGACAGGCAAACTTGTGAATATGGTCTATGTCCAAATGCAGAGATCCTCATAAAGATATTTAAAATCAGTTATGGTTAGCTTTTAAAGAAAGCAAATAGTCCAAGTATAAAACTTTGAATCTATTAAGTGATACTTAAGAGCCTTGTGGGCTTCCCAGGTGGCGCTAGTCGTAAAGAACCCTGCCTGCCAATGCAAGAGATGTAAGAGATGTGGGTTCAGTCCCTGGGTAGGGAAGATCCCCTGGAGGAGGAAATGGCAACCCACTCCAGTATTCTTGCCTGGAGAATCCCATGGACAAAGGAGCCTGGTGGGCGATGGTCCATAGGGTCACAAAGAGTCTGACACAATTGAAGCAACTTAACACACACAAAAGCATTTTAGGTTTTGAGACTTAGGTTTTCTTTAGTGAGTTAAAATGTAGTTGATGAAATAAGTTTACCTGTGAGGTTTGATTACTCTTTACTTCAGGCAGACCTAAGTAATCCCAGTGATTTTGAATGTCTTAACAGAATCACCACGTTGTCAAATGAAGTTTTCCCATTTCACTACATAAATCCACTTCATTATTATGTGTAATGTAGGTCTTCCCCGGAGGCTCAGTGGTAAAGAATCCACCTCCAATACAGGAGACACAAGAGATTTCAGGTTCAATCCCTGAGTTGGTGTCTCTTGGAGAAGAGAATGGCAACTCACTCCAGCA
Source organism: Bubalus bubalis (assembly GCF_019923935.1). Taxonomy (NCBI): domain Eukaryota; kingdom Metazoa; phylum Chordata; class Mammalia; order Artiodactyla; family Bovidae; genus Bubalus; species Bubalus bubalis. Next base: position 34,267,600 of record NC_059169.1, on the reverse strand, counting down.
TTCTTGCCTGGAGAATCCCATGGACAGAGGAATCTGGCAAACTACTGTTCTTGGGGTCGCAAAAGAGAGCTTATTATCTGTAAAATAAGCTCTTATAACCTAACTCCAAACTTCTGTCATTTTAAAACATTTGTAAAGGGCCTTCACTGTAAAAAGCAGTGTTCTTAATTCTGTACTGATTAGAAGGCATAGTCTCAGACATACTACAACTTTTTTTTTTTAATAAAGGAAACAAATAACATATGTCACCATAATACTGAGTGACATACAGAAGATACAGATACATACTTTAAGGATATAAGGGTACAGAGAATGTCAGGGCTGTATGTCTGCCTTCTTGGAGATTATCACTATTCTCTTGGCTACAGCCGCTGTCTAGAAAACTGGAAATACAACCTGTTGGGTAACCCAGCAACTTCTGTTGATAATTCTACAGTTCAAGACTTTTTCTTTTTTAGGATAATGGCTGTGCAGAATATTACCTGGGGAGTGTGAATCAGGGCAGAGCTCTGCCTCTTGCAGGCAGGCTGAGGATCGATCGTGTACATTGGGCAGATTGCCCGTTTTGAGCAGCTGCTAAATACTCATGATTTCCCTCTGGTCCCTCAGGATCATTTCCCAGTTTCCTTGACTTATTTCTTTATCAAATGCTACAGCTATAAGTCTCTCATTGCCCCCAGAGCTCTGTTTTGCTGCTTTGCTGCTGTGCTTGCTTACATTTTCCTTCTTTTGACCTGTGTTCATGGCTTCTGAGTATTCTCCCCATTTTCTGACATTGGTTCACACCCAGCTCTGGCAGCCTTGCTCTTCTGTTTTCAGAGCTTGTCTCACAGGGACTGCCATTCACATGTCCCTAAATTTCTTTTGAAAAATTCAAATTCATTTTCAAGAATTTAAATTTTCATTTAAATTTACTTAAAGCCCTTGCAGAACTCTGTTGTTTCTTTATAGGTTATTAGAAATGACTGGAACATTTTGAGTAGATTGGAGAAGGTCCTGATGAGAACACTGACAATGTCAAGGATAGAATAGAAGGCTAGAGAGAGTTTAAGAAATGCCTTGAGAAAGTAAGCCACATTTGCTTATCTGTTTCTCCCAGTATAGACACTATTAAAATAATTTATTTTAATTATCATAACATCTGAAAAGTAACTGATGGCAAATAAACATTATTTCAATATATAAAGGGAAAATAATAGAGTTTAAATCAAGTACTTGGAAGGATGCACGAGAAGTTGTATCAACTGTACCTGACTGCTCTTTGGAAGAAGAATGAAGGAGGAAGTACAGACTCTCAGATTTCATGTTGTGTTTTTTGAGTGGTTGAAAAAGAGAGGAGCTGGCAGCTTTCTGGGGCTTTCCTGGTGGCTCAGTGGTAAAGAATTCAGCTGCAGTACAGGAGACATGAGTTTCATCCTTGGGTCGGGAAGATTCCCTGGAGAAGGAAATGGCAACCTCCTCCAGTATTCTTGCCTGGGAAATCCCATGGACAGAGGAGCCTGGCAGGCCTACAGTCACTGGGGCCACAAAGAGTCAGATGTGACTGAGCGACTAAACAACAGCAGCCTCTGAAGGTACAGATTTGGACTTGGATTTTTGTTGCATTTACTTTTTGGTACCCTTTGGGCATCTCAAAGAAGCTCTCCAGTAAGGAGTTAGAGATTTGGACCTGGAACTCAGAGGAGATAAAGAGGCTGGGGATCTGGACTGGGTGATATGATTCTTTGAGAGGGGAACCTCAGTATTTAAAAAGTGAACTGCAAGAATATATATTGTACAAGAAATAGAGAAAGATCTATCCAAGAACTAGAAAGGTAAACACAGGAATAATGCCATGGAAATTTGGAGAAGAAAAAAATACTGAATGCTCTGAGGTTGCATGAGTACATTTCATGAGCTACTCCCGTGGGAGCTGCAGAACCTATTCACATGGCAGATGAGGAACGAGATGATTTATATACAGGTTGGCGGAAAACCCTACCAACCTGGGGCTGCCCTTCAATTCCAATCTGCCTTTGCAGGCTTGGCTGCAGTTTCCTAAGGATGGCACAGGGCAGGCTGTGTTAATAGCTTTCTTCTTTCTGTGCAAATGTGGTGCATGTGTCTGTCTTCTGCTGTGATGTTGATGAAGCTTTCACATCACACATCTCTTTCTTTAACTAGAGAGTGTTCATTTGTACTTGTGAAGACTGTGAAGAACTCTTGAGTCCTCAAAATAATCTCTGGAGAGATATTTCCACTTTAACATGAAGTTATTTCTGAAATAGTATTTGGATATAGTTTGTAGTACAGTGCTTTGTACATAGCTTGTGCGTGCAAAGTCAGTTCAGCCATATCTGACTCTTTGGACCCTGTGGTCCACAGCCCACCAAGCTCCTCTGTCCATAGGATTCTCCAGGCAAGACTACTGGAGTGGGTTGCCATGTCCTCCTCCAGGGGATCTTCCCAACCCAGGGATCGAACCTGCATCTCTTATGTCTCCTGCTTTGGCAGGCAAGTTCTTTACCACTAGCTCCACCTGGGTGAATGATGTAGCTGTCGACTCATATGTTTATTAATCAGTTAATATGACCTACATGTGGCTGATGACAATGAATGATGACTTTTTATAATAGGCATGTGGGCATGATTGCTAGTCAGTTTAACACAGGTTCCCAAAACCCTGTTTAATCATTTCAATGTGAATTCGCTCTGTGAGATAAGACTAATAATTAAAGGAAGTAAAAAAATTATGAATTCAATGAATAAAATGTTCAATTCAGACATCCCTTGCTCTTGGTAATTTTCATGAGAGTTTTCTTATTGTTTCTTTGCTTCAGTGTTTGCCTCTGGAAAATTGAGACTACTTGGACTTGGGCCACTGTCCTATTTTGTGTTTCCAGTTTTTTCAAATTGGAACATATATTAAATTTCAGAGTTCCTCAGCCAAAAATATCTTAAAAATCCCCAATTACTATTGTCTAGTGGAAAAAAAGTGAAGCAATCTCCAATGGTGAGGGACTCCCTCTTCTGTGGGCTTGCCTGAAGAACAGGGGACTTACCTACATGTGAGCTCCAAATCATTGTGCCAAAAAGACAGTGTGCTTTGATGTATCCTATCCATCATTTTGTTTTTTGTTAAGATTTTTTTATTCTCTGTTTCACAGAATATAAATCTGGCTTATTACCTTTAAATTTTCATGCAGGGCCATATATTACCTTAAAATTTTTATGTTTTTCTTGGCATAATTCTTAGATTAAAATGAAGAGCTTGAAGAATTTATGAGCCAATCAATTGAATTTACGAATATAAAATGCAACCTATCAAGCTACCAGAGTGAAAATGCCTAAGTCAAGTTGCTCTGGAAATGAATATTAATTACTGGACACTGAGAACTACATTTTCCTGCCAGAACAGAACAGATGATTTCTATGATAGATGCAAGGTAATTCAGTTTAATAATCAAGCAAAATATTCTCTTGCTGTTCTTTTCTATTCTGTTGAGGGGATCCAGATCTGGCACTTATGAACTGAATATTTGTGACCCCTCTAAATTCACTGGGGGTTGAAACCCTAATGCCAAAGCCTTTGGGAGGTAATTAGGGTTAGATTAGGTCATGAGGGTGGGGCCCGCATCATAGAATATTGGTGATTTTACAAAAAGAGGAGAGGAGAATACACTCAGGAGGTGGCAAGCCAGGTAGAGAATGCCCACAAAAAATGGAATTGGCTTGCACCCTGATCTTGCACTTCTCAGCCTGAGAACTGTGAGAAAAGGGACTTCTGTTAATAACTCACCTAGTCTATGATATTTTGTTATGGAAGCCCAAGCAGACCAAGATAACTATGATATTCGCTTAGCTGTTTCCCTGATTCTTCATTTTCAGTTTTTTTTTCTCATATTTCAAATACAGACAAATCAATAAACAAAATGTTGAGTGATGGTGAGGTATTTCATAGCATATAGACAGGGTAATGTTTAGAGAAGTAGAAAAGTGATCAGAGAAGAACTAACTTTTTTTTTTAAGGATTTTTAAAAAATATTTCATATTTATGTATTTATTTATTTGGCTGTGGCAGGTCTTAGTTGTGGCATGTGGGAACTAGTTCCCTGACCAGGACCCCCCCTGTATTGGGAGCATGGAGTCTTAGCCACTGGGCCATCAGGGAAGTCCCAGAGAAGACCTCATTGGGTCGAAAATAAGGTTGTTTAGTGTTATAAGGGGTAAGATGGGGCACTGTTTCAGGAATAGGTAATCACCATTGCATTGACCCTGTGTATACCCTAGCACCACTCTTTGTGTACTCTAAATGTTAAATAAAGATAGTTGACAAAATGACAAAGATGAAATTCATTTTGGATTTGGTTGGCAATGGAGAGGGATTTTGAAAATATAGACTTTTTTCTGGGCATATGTATGAGCCATTTAATAGAAAATAATGTAAAAGTGTTTAAAATTTGAACAACTATTGAAAATGCGTCTCTCTTGGTAAAACCCACATTGTTAGCTTTACATTCTGACTCTTACTCTGTCTTTCTGCCTTTGTGTTACAACCCAGTTTTATTGTCTCTGAGTTCTGTAGGATCTACATTCATGATTGTGAATACATCTCTAAAATGGACATTAGAAACTACGCAGGCATTTGGGAAGTCACTATAGATTTGCTGGGGTACAGTGTTTTATTTCTGTTGTGTAAGTTGAGGTCTATCCTCTAAAGCCAGATTTCTGCAGTGATTTTCCTGGCTGAGACTCTGTAAATGTGGTTGGCACCATGCTAGGGTGGCTCAGGTAGCCAGGAACTGAGATTATGTTTACCATTTTCATAAAACCTCATGGAATAAATATAGGTTCTGGTCACCCTTTCTTCTACCCCCCGCTATAGCCCTTAGCAGGAAGGAAGTATCATTTTCATCTCTTGGTACAATGAAAGCTCTGAGAATCTAGTTACAATTTCTCTTAGCAAATGGAATCCCAGAAGTGTCTGCACATAGCTAAAATGCACATGTATTCTCCTCTTAGAATTTTTTCTTTTTTTCAGACCATGGTTGAAAAAAAAATCTGCTCTTTAAATTATTCCATTGCTTTACAGAGGAAGTATTAATTACATGACTGCAAGCATAGATCAGGCTGGGATGTAATTACAGGGCTTACTTTGTCTCTGTTGTCCAACAGAATTAGACAGGAAGTGTTCATGATGCCAGTGGTTTAAGGTGTTTTGTAGCCCATTATGTTTCTGGTTCTCTCAAGAACTTAAGCATGGATCAAATGACATTTCTGTTGCCCAACTGTCTGGAAGAACAACAAAGGAGGTATTACTAGAGAAACATTTTTACAAGTCTTATGTTTGTACATTGCTAGAAAAATGTTATATGTAGCCTTCAAAAGGTAGTCTTCTATAGCATCACTCTTGTTTTCTGATTTTTCTCTCTTTTGTCACAGTGTGAGCCCATTACTGGCTCTATATTTTGTTATCATACTAAACAATGATGTCACTGAGAAGATTAAAAATATGTTTGTATGATACAGTTTATTTCTTTTTAACAATGTTTTAAATAAAAATTTTTCTTAGGTGTCTGATTTCAAATTATTTTAGAATATCTGAATAAAAATTAAAGTTTTTGAAACTACCCTTTCATCTCATTTACTTTTTTTGTGGGTTATTATTTTCTGTATTGAGTTTTTTCATCATTCTTATAAAGATTGAATCTATTTTTTTTTATGTGTTAGATCTGCAAATTTCCTGCAGTAATCATGTTTATTCTCAGCTTTTAAGCTCTCTATTCAGTTAGAGAAGCTTTTTCATTCTGCTACTGTTTTCTGTTATATGGGGTTCTACATCTTTGAAAATTCTTCTCATTGCTAGATTCTCCTCCATATCTTCTCCCATCCTGAATATTATATTTCTTGATATAATAAGAAATATATTTATTTCTTACTACAAATATATTATTTCTTATTACAAAAATCTTTTTTTTGTTGTGTGTGTCTGTGTTAGTAGCTCTGTCATATCTGACTCTTTGCAGCCCATGGACTGTAGCTCACCAGGCTCTTCTGTCTATGGAATTCTCTAGGCAAGAATGTTGGAGTGGGTTGCCATTCCCTTCTCCAAGTTTCCTTGTTACTATTAGGCAATTTATACTACATCCCTCTCTTTCTTCAGATTTTCACATTATGGACTATTTGATTTCCTCCTAATATACCCCAGATTACACTTTGAGTACACAATTTTCTCAAAGCACTTGTGCATATAATTGCTTTTAGTCTCAATTGCATAACTCTGACCTTGTTACTGATTTTGCAATCACTCTATTTGTTTCCTGTTCAAAATTTCGTTTTTCATTTTCTTATTTGAAAAACAAGGTGACAATTTCTATCATGTGTCAGAGAAGTGAACATTCAGGGTTATACATGTCTCCTTCATCTTCCTTTTTTGGGATCATGTTAATAAAAGTTTACGCTCCAAAGACACAGATTTGGATTTTGACAAATATCTTCATTCTTTGCTAGGAAAGTAACACTAAATTAGATTGGTTGATTTGTTTCAGAAGGGAATGACAAGTCATAGTTAATGTAAGCATTGAAACTCAGGTAAACTTAGGCAATAAGAAATGAAACAAAAATATTAAATGAGAAGACAGCGTGCTCTAAAAGAGAGCTCCTGAGGTGGCACAGTGGTAAAGAATCTGCCTGCCAATGCAGGAGGTGCAAGACATGCGGGTTCAATCCCCGGGTTGGGTCAATTCACTAGAGTGGGAAATGGTAACCCACTTCAGAATTCTTGCCTGGAAAATTCCATGGACAGAGGAGCCTGGTGGACTACAGTCCATGGTGTTGCAAACAGTCAGACACGACTGAGCACGGCTTTTATTTTCCGTGCGCTGTGAAGGAGTGCAGTAGCAGGAGTAGAGTTGTAAAGTTAAAAGGCATGGGTCTGTGTTGAGTCAGTCGTTTAATCGTTGTGTGGTAGTGAGGGATGTGTCTCCCAACTTCTCTAAGTCTCAATTGGAAAATGGAAAATATAAAATGTTATCCATTTCCAAAGGCTGTCATATTAAAAATCAGAAGGTGGGATGAATTGAGAGAGTAGCATTGATATATATACTTTACCATGTGTAAAATAGATAGCTAGTGAGAAGCTTCTGTACAGCACAGAGAGCTCAGCTTGGTGCTGTGTGATGACCTAGAGGGGTGGAGTGGAGTAGGGGTGAGAGGGAGGCTCAAGATGGTGTGGACATATGTATACTTATAGCTGATTCACTGTTGTTGTGCAGTAGAAACAAAACATTGTAAAGCAATTATGCTCCAATTGAAAAATAAATTAACAAAATAAAATAGCAGTATTGATGTGAAAGTGCCTAATTTTCTTTCATTATCTTCTATCTTATAGTTTATACTAGTTAGTTCCCTTTATCCATGGCTTTGCTTTCCTTTGTTTCAGTTACCCACAGTCAATGGTGAGAAGCTGAAAGTATCAAAGGAAGAATTCCAGAAATAAACAGTTCCTAAGCTTTAAGCTGAATACTTTTCTGAGTAGCACAATGTAATTTTGTTTCATTCAGCTCCGTCCTGCCCCAGACTTGCATCATCGTTTCTTTTTCAGTAGATTTTGCCAAGTCGTCACTTAGTAGCCATCTCAGTTATTTGTCATTATGATATCATAGTACTTGTGTTCATGTAACCCTTATTTTTGGAGAAGGCAATGGCACCCCACTCCAGTACTCCTGCCAGGAAAATCCCATGGATGGAGGAGCCTGCAGGGCTGCAGTCCATGGGGTTGCTGAGGGTCGGACACGACTGAGCGACTTCACTTTCACTTTTCACTTTCATGCATTGGAGAAGGCAATGGCAACCCACTCCATTGTTCTTGCCTGGAGAATCCCAGGGATGGGGGAGCCTGGTGGGCTGCCGTCTATGGGGTCACACAGAGTCAGACACGACTGAAGTGACTTAGCAGTAGCAGCAGCAACCCTTATTTTACTTATTAGTGGCCCCAAAGTGCAAGAGTAGTGATGCTCGTCATTCGAGTATGCCAGAGAGAAGCCATGAGGTAACTTCTTTAAGTAAAAGGTGAAAGTTCTCAGCTTAATAGGGAATGAAAAAAAGAATATGCTGCAGTTGCTAAAATCTACAGTAAGAACCAATCTTTTATCTGTGAAACTGTGATGAAGGGAAAAGAAATTCATACCAGTTTTGCTGTTGCACCTCAAACTGCAGACGTTTCGGCTACAGTGTGTGAAGTGCGCAGTTAAGATGGACAAGGTATTAAGTGTGTACAATAAGATATTTTGAAAGACAGAGACCACAGTTAATAACTGTTATTTACAATGTATGATATTTTATTATTCGTTTTTGTTGTTAATCTCTTACTGTGCCTAATTTATAAATAAAACTTTATCATAGGTACCCATGTACAGGAACAAACCTAGTATATATAGGGTAGGGTTCGGTACTATTATACTGATATCTGTGGTTTCAGGCATCCACTGGGGGGTCTTATCCCTCTCGGATAAGAGGGAACCACTGTAGTTAGTTTCTGTTCATTTTCATTAGATTAATTCTTTGTTGTCAGACCTGTACTTAACAGAGTACCAAACAGTGATGTACCTTTGGGGAAAGTCACACAACATAACGGTTAATAGCATAGAGTGTTGTCAAGCAGGCTATGTTTATACCTCATCTCATCTGTGTCCTATTGGTGTGGTTTGGGGCAAGATGCTTAACTTCTTTAAATCTCAGCTTTCTCTTCTACAAATCTGAAATAATAATAGTATGAGACAGCATATAAAGCACTTACAGTAACTGGCACATAGTTTATAAATTAGTGATCATGAAAACCACAACCACCCAGACTGACCCAGACTGAGTGCTAGAAGTCAACAGTTCCATTAATAAGCATCACGATAGCAGTCAGCAACACTACTGTTGCCGCTGTCTTCTTTCCTTTAAAATCTATACAACGTAATGTTTGAGAATCACTTATGCATGAAGCTTAAGTCCACTTTCCAAAATAAAGTCAGTAGCTTTTCTGAATTAGTTCAAAGTATAAAAGTTGGGTTTTGTTTTGCATTTATTTTTCTCTTTTAACAGATCCCATGTAGATACTCATAATGAAGATATCATATTAATACAAATGATTGTTGCTATATCAATAATTAAGAGGGCAGTTTGCTGTACTGGGAAGAACAATGAATTCATAACAGAAATCTCAATTTGTTATCCATTTATTCTAGCCTGTGGCATTGAGACCAAATACTTGTCTGACTCAGTTTTGATCTTTACATTTTCTATAATCTCTGCCTCCTTGCATTTATCTCCTCAGATCAGAGAAAACAGATCCAGTTTTATGGAGAGAAAAGGTAACTGTGAAATGGTCTTCATATTCCCCATGAAGAATATACAGGTATGTGGTAAAGAAGAGATAAGAATTTCCTCAGATTTCATTTGTATGTAAGGTAGTTGTTTTAGCGAAGTGGCATAGGAGAAGATTAATATGAATCAATGAAGTGTTTCACTGATGGATTTTTTAAGTGATTGAAATATTAGTGTTTTCCATTTCAGAGAATTGAACTCTTAAATATGCTATTGGCAGAAGGAGACAAGTTTTAATAATTGGGTAAGGATTATTTTAATATGTATGTGAATTGCTGACATGATCATCCATCTTTCTCCAATTCTTGAAAATGGTTTGATTTACTTAATATTCAATTCTAATTTGTTTATATCATTAATTTATTTGGCATATTCATTTTGCATAAGGCAAACAGATGGCTGGTGGTGGAGCATATACTCTGTCGCTCAATCGTGTCCCACTCGTTGTGACCCCCATGGACTGTGGCACACCAGGCTCTTCTGTCCATGGGATTTCCCTGGCGAGAATCCTGGAGTGGGTTGCCATTTTCTTCTCCAGAGGATCTTCCTGACACAGGGATTGTACCTGCATCTCTTGTGTCTCCTGCATTAGCAGGCCGGTTCTTTATCACCAGTGCTACTGTGGAAGCCAGGTGGTGGAAGAGATGGCTATTTATTTGCCAGAAATGGGTACTGTCTCTTCTAAAGGAGACCTTGGAGAAGCAGGTCCTGTTTCCCAGCGGGAATACCACCTAGAACCCACCCCGCCTCTTGCAGTTCAGCATAGTCACGTGATTGCATCATAGCCAATGGAATGAGAGTGGAATGAACTCCTCCTCCTTTAAGGCTGCTCCTTAAAGTTCTCTCCTGATTCATTCCTTCTGCCCTTTTCTATTTCTGGCTGTCTAGATTGGAGGAGACCCCTGGGGTGACCTCAGAAGCCTTAGAAGCTGATTTCCTGATAGACTGGGTGAAGCATCTCTGTTAGCCTGTACTTGGAACTCCTACATTGAATATTAATAGTGTAAAATGAAATTCTAATTGTGTGAAGCCATTCAATTGTGGGAGTTATTGCAGCAACTTACAAGTACGTATTCTCATCTGCTACCTTGTTACAAATACAGTCCAAGGTTATGATATTATAGTGTTTAAAGCTCTTTTGCAATATTTTAGCCTCAATATATCATAATAGCCTTTAATTTAACATATAGGTTGTCTCACGTGAATTATAAAGAACCTGTATCTATAGACCAAATTATTCTTAATGCAATTATAACTAGCCAACTCATTGGAAAAGACCCTGATGCTGGGAAAGATTGAGGGCAGGAGAAGGAGGCGACAGAGAATGAGATGGTTGGGTGGCATCATTGATTCAATGGACATGAATTTGAGCAAACCCCAGGAGATGGTGAGAGGCAGGGAAGCCTGCGTGCTGCTGTCCATGGAGTCTCAAATGGTCAGACATGACTGAGCAACTGAACAACAGCAGCACTTCAGTTAGCAAGAACCTGTATTTACAGAACAAAAAATTCTTAATATAATTTTAACCTTTAGCCCCTTTGCTCACATCCAGTTTAATTTTATATAACCTTGAACTAATACCTCAAAGATCTCACACATCTTTGTACTACCAAAAATTAAAGAACTGACACTTCTCACAGGGGGAAAAGGAAATTCTCTAAATCTTGAACTCTCACAAAAGAGGTCCTAGAATGATGAGTTAGCCCTATAGACTCCATTCCAAATCTTTTGGTAGTTTGCATATCCCCAGAAGCAAATCCTGAAGCAAGTATTCAAGTTTAAGAGCTAAATCGAGAGATAATTTCAGGAAATGTGAATAGAGGGCAAGAAAGTAGAATAGGGAAGGAAAGACAGCCAGTAACAAAAGCACTAGCAGGTTGTTTCTGGGCGTGACCAGATTTTGCCCTCACTAAGAAAAATCTGGGTGCATTTCAGAGTTAGTACCAAGTGGGGAGAGCAAGCTGGAATGTTTATGCACCAAAGTCCCTTCCCTTGTTGGTTGAAGGATGTTCGTAGGGGCTGTTAATTCTTAGGCTATTGTGGCTTTGGCCAGATAAAATTTACAGGTAATGAAACGCAGGTGTAGACAGCTGGAAATATAGACAACAGGTATTAGAATGGTAAGTAAAGGGGGATTTGAGTGGGCATCAAGACCAATTGTTTCTCACTTCAAAATCTTACAGAAAAGGAAGCATAGAAATGGAACGTGTACATCCATGGCTGATTCATGTTGATGCATGGTAAAAACCACCATAATATTGTAAAGTAATTAGCCTCCAATTAAAATAAATAAATTAAAAAAAATGGAAAGTATAAAACTTTGGTGTTTGCAGTCACCATTTTATTTTATAATGATATGTACAGAATTCTCTTTTTAGCCTAATTTTTTCTTCCCATAACAGCAGGACTAGAATTTTCATTTCTTCTCTGTGATTGTTTCTTCTAGTATCTTATGCCTAAGATAGACCACATGATTTGATCTCCTAGACATCAATGTTGCAGTTTTGCTCAGTGATTTTTATATCAGTTTCTTTACCATAATCTTGATTTGGAAGTTAATTTGGTTTTATTAAAAGAAGGCTGGAGTATAAATTTATATCCTGAAAGGGAGAAAAAAAAAGGAATGTATTAGGAACCATTCTGGTGCCTCCTGTTCTTCTGGTCAGGGCTGATATCACTAATGGATTACATCATTCCCTTTGAGAGACATTTCATCCTGAATTTCAATCACACGTTTGTCAATATCACTAACTCTCCTGTCCTATTGCCCTTCTGTGGAGTTACTTTACAATGAAAACCACAGTTCTTGATCAGTTCACTAGCCTGTTTTCTCTTTGTCTATCCCCAGGCTGCAGAATGTTTCTGCAGAAACTCACACACCAAGCAGATGAGTACCATTACCGTTTATGGTTTCCAACTTCATAAGAACCCCATAATGGTGTCTGGTCATGCTTAGATGTCTCCCTACTCAACTCTACTGCTCATTCTCTGAAGAGAAAAATGATTTTTATTCACTACAGCCTTCTTATTGAAAGTATCAGAAAACCACTAGCTTAAACAATTGGGGGTATTTATTAAAATCTTCCTGGGATATCTTACAGAATCAAAGGATGGGAATAGGACTGGTTCTAAGTAACAACTGGAACCCAGAAATTAACTTCCGTTTCTCTCCATCTTGTGTTTATTATCTTCTTTGTGAATCTATTAAAAATTTTTTTTCTGGGCAGGTCACATCTGTTCTATGTTACCTATGGTGGGAAACACACTGAGAGAACAGTAAGACATGGCATTTAGGTTTCCATGGTAAAACCTGGATTACTAGAAAGACAGTGACTTTTACACTGAAGTTTCTGAAATTCTGGGAGAACACAATGAATGGTTGGTTACACTATAGTCTGGTGGCCAGTTCGAGGCTAACCAACTGTGGCCAAGAAGGAATAGTTATAACCAAATAGTTGGGCAGTTCTAGTGCAAACCACATGGATGAAGCAGAGTGGACAGGACAGTTACTGGAGCCGTGAGGGGGACTGGAAATACCACCATAGATAATTGATTCATTAACCTTTTCTATTTTCCTTAAAATGTAACTATTATTCTATTTTTCTCAAAAAATGACCTTACTTTCTATCGTGAAAATAATATGACCATGTACGTAAAACTTTATTTGGTGTTTCTTCTATCTCTCCCCATCCTACATTTTTATAATAAAATAGTTACACTTCATACTTATGGTGAATTCCTAGTTCCATATTATTTATGGTCAATCCTATTGTTTTTGAACCAACTCCTACAATTCTTGCCTTTATACTGTTTGATGCAACCCACACAACTATTGCCAGAGAAAACTCCTGAATCAGCAGTTCTCTACATGCATGCTAAGTCACTTCAGTTGTATTCAACTCTTTGCGATTCCATGAACTGTAGCCCCCGCCCACCCAGGCGCCTCTGTCCATGGGATTCTCCAGGCAAGAATACTGGAGTGGGTTGTCATTTCCTTCTCCTTAAAAAGTGAAGTGTTAGTCACTCAGTGTGTCCGACTCTTTGCAATCCCATGGACTGTAACCCACCAGGCTCCTTTGTCCATGGAATTCTCCAGGCCAAGAATACTGGAATGGGTAGCCATTGCCTTCTCCGCAGGATCTTCCAGACCCAGGGATTAAACCCAGGTTTCCTGCATTGCAGGTAGATTCTTTACCATCTGAGCCACCAGGGAAGCCATAAAATGTGCACATAAGTAGTGTGTTCTCCTTATAGCACCCTTTCTCCAGCTTGTGGACTCTGCTTTAATGTCCACCTTTCTTTTACTCCTTTAGTTGCTTTATGGAAGTAAAAGAGCAGTTTCTTCTTTAAACTTCCTTCTCTGAAGCCTTGGCACAGACCACACCCTTCTTCAGGGGCTGAGTCTTTGTCCTCCTTGTATCTTCTGCAGTCCTTATGTTCTCCTTATATCTTCCATAACCATGCCTCACACTCAGTTAAATTGCTACGTGGCACTGAGTGACTCAGATGTTAAGTGTCTTGTTGCTTCAACATATGTAAGTAATATAGAGACAGAAACAAAACTAGAGAATTGTGGAACACATATCAATTTTTTAGTTCTGCCTTTTAAACTTGTAAGGATCCCAGCAATTATAAACACCCACCTCTGTGAATTTTTACCAGCACATTCTTTCCTCTGTGGGGTAGGAAAAAGTAGAAGAGAACCGAGTATGTGATATAAATTAGATTAATAGCTTGTATGGAGAAATGTATTAGGAGAGAATGTTCATATATTCATAAGTAATTTTATTAGATTGGTTCCTGGTTTCACTTGCCTGTAGTGTCTTCACTACAAGATATTTTCCATACCTTGAAAGAAATTTAACAAATTCTCTTATTTTCCCAAGTGTGAGAAGAACTAGGAGGTCAAAATTAGGAAATTGTTTCAGTGGTTTGGATTACAAAAATCATCCATGTCCTAATGAAGAGCATGGTTCTCATCTGACTGAACTAATTTCTGCATGAATGCAGCATTCAGAATAGTCTTTTGGAGGTAATATTATGTTTTCAATAATTTTATATTATGACATCTTACCTATAGAAACCTATTTTAAAATAAAATTATTTGAAAGGGTAGAAGCTTCAAAATACCAACATAAAACAGTAAGTGGGAAATTTTCTCCTTTACCATTTGAAATTTTAATAGATTATTGAGCCATATTTTATTAGCTATTATCCTCTGGAGTATAACAGATATGTATATTTCATTAGCCAGATTTGGATCAGAAAAACGGAGCCACTCAGAGTGATAAAGACCAGGGGATTTATCAAAGGGCTTTGACTTTATATATCTGTAGGAGCTGAATGAATCGTTGGTACAAGCCTGTTTTTCTACACTGGATCCTGGGCCTGAAGTCAGTAGGGCAGGCCACTGGGAAGGAAAGATGCTGAAGTAGTGAGGGGCAGGGCAAGGTGGAACCCACCCGCGAAGCTCAGCATAGTTGCTGCTGATGACTTGAATATGAGGCTGGTGTTCTTTACTCTTGAGCCAAACTTGTGGAGCTTGTTCTCCCCTTCAGAAACTGAAAGGGGAGATCTGGTACGAGTTGGAAGAGCAAATGTAGGAGCTGCACATGGAAGCCTGGGGTTCAGGGAACTCAAAGGCAGAGGAGTTACTAAGGGCTTAGTTAGTAAGGGCTTAGGAACTTGCTGAGTTACTAAGGGCTTGCTGACTTACTAAGGATTTACTAAGCTTGCTGGAGTTACTAAGGGCTGGCTGAGATCCCCTTAGACAAGGAGAGCCAGCAGGTCAGAACCATGCCTCGCGTGGAATTTCCCATCATAGAAGCATATAACTACTCCCTCTTTCCACCTTTTATTTATTTGTTTTTAGTTTTAGGGCTTTTTTTTAAGATTTATTTTTAATTGGAGGATAATTGCTTTACAATGTTGTGCTAGTTTCTGCTGTACAACAACACGAATCAGCTATAAGTATACATATATCCCCTCCTTGTTGAACCTCCCTCCCATCCCTGGGTCCCAGTTTTCTAGGTCATCACCGAGCACCTCTGCTATACAGCAGCTTCCCACTATCTTTCCACCTTTTTGATGTCACCCCAAATATCTCTTGTGGTCCACAGGAACCTGAAACAATTCAGGGAAAAGGAATTCTGAGAATCGCAGTCCCAAAGATGAGCTGACACACCTTGCATGTAAGCGAATTACCTTGTATAAGTTGAAAACAAAAATGAAATAAAAATGTAAACAATCTCATTTTCTCCCTGGAACAAAGACTTACTATCTTTTGGTCAATGCAATGTTTTCATCAGGCTTCTCATCATAGCTTCAGTGCCTGCATTCAGATAACATCTCAGGAAGTCTCATGTGGGTCACCTTTCCTCCAGACACACTGGATATCATCTTAATTGCCAAGGATGTTAAGAGAAGATAATAAGATAATAGGGGAAGCAACAGCCATTAGATGTGGTAATTGTTAGTCTGGGATCTGGAAGCTTTAAGAAGGATATTGGGTAATAAGGCCTCGGAGACTTGCAAGTTTCGCTTCATCCAGTGACCTGATGGGTGTGTTTACCATGACGGTAAAGATCTTATGTTCAAATTCAAACTCAGAGGATTGGAAGACTATTTAAGTTGTCAGGGCAGCCTGTTAGTAGGCCAAGGCTTCCTATAAACCATTAGTGAAAAGTGCAAGGATACAAGTAACACAGGGCAATACACAAAGAGAACTTTGTGTGGCGTGTACAAGATGCGTAATGCTTACAAACTGCCTGAGGCTTTGAAAGCAATTTACTGAGAGAGATTTTACAGTGGCCTCCTTTGGAGCCACTGATAATTAACCAAACAAATAATTCAAAGTATGTCCAATGGGTTTTAGCAAATTTCCTTAAGAATTTGCAATACTGGAGATTCCTATTATGATTCTGCTGGATCAGTGTCTTCGGTGGCAGCATGTAAACACATAGGACTTGATTCATGATCGTGTGGGTAATAACTTAAGATCAATATTTTCAATGATGTAATAGAAAAGTGCAAGGAATCTCTGCCTTGTAATAAACAGCAGTTGAGCTTTCTTTGTGGGCAGACACAGTCATTATAAATTCTGCCAACTCTATAGATTTATGCCTATACAAATAACTGGTGAAAGAGAGAACTTTTTTTCATAATAGCAATGTAGTCTCATCACTTATTAAATACTATAGATTTATTCGTGTATGACAGATACCAAAAGCATTATTCTCACCATTTATCCTCACTTATTCTCACCATTTATTCACATTCACATATATTCTCACCATTTATTTAGCAGCTGATATTTCTGTCTTTCAGGGGGTCTCGATGTTTTTCTCCATCTTGTTATGGAGGCGTAAAGCTTGTCTTACTCATGCTAAGTGATGTCATGGAAGTAGATTGGGCTGTAGAGCCAGAAGAATATCTGCTTAAAGGATTTGCTTCATATTAGTTTCTGCTTCTGTATAACCAGGGAGGAGGGTGTTGTGATCCCCCTCTCTCAGGATGACCCCGAGTCACTGAACATAGTAGAAAGTGAAGTGAGCTGTAAACAGCAAAAGACTATGGAAATAACAGTCAATTTATGATTTGTATCTCAGGTCTGTAGCACCTTAAACGTATAGTTCAGTGTTAGTCACTCAGTCCTGTCCGACGTTTTGTGATTCCATGGACTGTAGCCCGCCAGGCTCCTCTGTCCATGGGATTTTCCAGGCAAGAATACTGAAGTGAGTTGCCATTACCTTCTCCAGGGGATCTTCCTGACTCAGGGATCAAACCCAGGTCTTCTACATTGTAGGCGGGTTCTTAACCATCTGAGCCACCAGGGAAGCTCAAGGGCTAGTGCCAAAGGATGATCACTCATATACAAGACCTAAATTGTGATGTCTCTTATTTGTGAAATGATCTCTTTTACTTCCTTAGACATACTCTTCCTGCTGCTCCTTGAAAGTACACATAATCTGATCTTTCTTATAGTCTGATATTATTTTCCATTTCAGTGAACTGGAAAGTATGGGAAATTGCATCATATTTTTTTTCTATCCTCTTCCTTATTCTAACTGTTCATGTACAGCATATGCTTCCATTGTGGGTCACATGTTATCTATTTCCAGAGCTGACTTGAAGAATTGCGTTTGAATATGCAGTTGCCTTTTCATTAGAAATAACTATCTTTCTCACTCCTTTTCTTCTTCTCACCTGTTCCATTAGCCATCGAGTCCCCCATCCTCTGATCTATCAGCAGATTTCTGGCAACACTATTTAAAAAAAAATCCTGCCTTGATCAATGTGTTTATTGGTTTGCCAACATTCTTATCAAGCTAGTATCAAGCCCTAAGTTATTCAAAGTCCATTTTCTTTGTTCCTCCTCCTGGGCTGTGGAGGTTGCTGGAGAAACTCATGTCTCCTGTATCCAGGTATGCATGCATACTCAGTCAGTTCAGTTATGTTCGACTCTTTGTAACCTCATGGACTAGAGTCCGCCAGTTCCTCTGTTCATGGAATTTTCCCAACAAGAATACTGGAGTGGATTGCCATGCCCTCCTCCAGGGGATCTTCCTGACCCAGGGATCGAACCTGAGTCTCCGGTGTCTCCTGGATTGCAGGTGGATTCTTTACTGCCATGTATGCTTGTAGTCGTACTGTCTGGACTTAGCCCAAGTTCACCCAACCACAGACAAAATAAATAGAGCAACCAAATAACTCTGTTTCCAAAATGCATTCTCCTGAAGCAAGCCTCCACTAGCCAAAGGCTCTGCTCTCTTGCATACTGCTCAGGCTCTGACCTATGGCCTCTTCGTTCTACTTGTATTTGCCCCGCTTCCAATATTGGCACATAGGTTAATTCTTGTTTCATCTGTTGGCTTGAGTCTCATCTCCATGAGACTGTCATGTTCATACTATTATCAAATCTGAATACCCTGGTTGGGTCCCAGGACTATGTTTTATGAACTTTCCCCATGAATAGCCTCAGAAAAGTAGGTGTTTTTAGGATTTGCTCTTTCCTCAGAAGATCAGAGTTCAATAGTGGTTTCCACCCCTAATTGAACTCACGATTCTCCTTGGCCATACCTTTACTCTCCACTCTAGCCAACGTTTTTTTTCTGAAAAGATACTGAAAATCTTACCACTTTCCTCAAACTGTTTCACTCCAGTCCTTTTACTATTTTTTTCTTTCCTTTATTTAAATTTATTTATTTTTAATTGGAGGATGATTGCTTTAAAATATTGTGTTGTTCTCTGCCATTCATCGACATGATCAACCGTAGGCATACATATGGCCCCTCCCTCTTGGGCCTCCCTCCCATCTCCCACCCCATTCCACCCCTCTAGGTGATCACAGAGCACTGGATTTGAGCTCCCTGTGTCATACAGCAAATCTCCACTATCTATTTTACATATGTTAATGTATGTGTTTCCATGCTACTCTCTCAATCTATCCCTTCTCCTTCCCTGCCATGTCCAAGAGTCTGTTCTCTATGTCTGCATCTCCATTCGTGGTTTAGTCGCTCAGTCATATCTGACTCTTGTGGCCCCATGGATTGTAGTCCACCAGGCTCCTCTGTCCATGGAATTTCCCAGGTAAGAATACTGGAGTGGTTTGCCATTTCCTTCTCCAGGGGATCTTCCCAACCCTGGGATCAAACCTGCATCTCCTGTGTTACAGGTGGTCTCCTGCATAGCTGGCGGATTCTTTACCAACTTAGATACCAGGGAAGCCCTCTGCATCTCCATTGCTGCCCTGCAAATAGGTTCATCAGTTCCATCTTTCTGGATTCCATATATATGTGTTAATAAATGATATTTGTCTTTCTCTTTCTAACTTACTTCACTCTGTATACTAGTTTCATCCACCTTATTAGAACTGAGTCAAATGCATTCCTTTTTATGGCTGAATAATTTTCCATCGTATATATGTACCATAATCTCTTTATATATTCATCTGTTCATGAATATCTAGGTGGCTTCCATGTCCTAGTTATTGTAAATAATGCTGCAGTGAACAATGGGGTACATGTATCTTTTTCAATTATGGTTTCTTCAGGGTTATATGCTCAGTAGCTTTTGCACAGTGAAGAAAACTATAAAGAAGGTGAAAAGACAACCTCAGAATGGGAGAAAATAATAGCAAACAAAACAACTGACAAAGGATTAATCTCCAACATATACAAGCAGCTCATTCATCTCAATACCAGAAAAACAAAAAAGCTAATCAAAAAATGGGCAGAAGACCTAAACAGACATTTCTCCAAAGACAAACAGATGGCTAATAGATACATGAAAAGATGCTCAATATTGCTCATTATTAGAGAAATGCAAATTACAATGAGATATCACCTCACACCAGTCAGAGTGGCCATTATCAAAAAATCTACAAGCAATAAATGCTGGAGAGGGTGTGGAGACAAGGGAACCCTCTTGCACTGTTGGTGGGAATACAAATTGATACAGCCACTATGGAGAACAGTATGGAGATTCCTTAAAAAACTAAGAATAAAACTACCAGGCCTTTTACTTTTAATCAGTGACTTTGTCTTTTACTTGCTAGAAAAAAAAAGAAGTTGTGAAAGTGCACAGCCCCATCACCCAGCCTTTTTGGCACCTGGGACAGTTTCACGGAAGACAGTTTTTCCATGGACTGGGGGGCGGGACATGGTTTCGGGATGATTCAAGCCCATTACATTATTGTGTACTTTATTTCTATCATGATTACATCAGATCCGCCTCAGATCATCAGACATTAGATGCTGGAGGTTGAAGACCCTTGACTCAGCCCCTCCTTACCATCATAATCTATGTCCTCACCAATCTGACAGGTTTTTTTGGACAAGTCTCAGAGGAAGGGATTTTCTTTGTCCTCTTCAAGGGTCTCACTTCTTTACTCTCTGACAGCGTCATTCTACAGGCTTATTTTCAGGCTACAAATGTTGACTCTTTCCTATGTTTTGTAACACACACACCTACCACCTTGTACCCCATGGATCTCACTCTCTTTTTCGTTTTTGTTTTCTTCCTCAATTCTCATAGAAGTCACTTCTCTCAACTGTTTCATCTCATGCCTAATCACCTTCTCCAAGATGGACTACTTTTGCAGCTGTTTTCTTCAAAGTACACATTAATAAGAGGGTTGGCTTTAAGAAATGTTGTGAATGAGTAATACATTGATAATTTTTCTCATCCATTTGCTCATAAATCCTCATTAATTTTGGCATTTTACAGCTCATAGCCTCAGTTCCCTCCTGGTGCTCCATGATGGTCTAATTTCCTTATAGAGTAACTATATCCAGATTTGTTCTTATTCAGATGCCACCTCCCCAAGTCCCCCTACATTATCAAATTCTGCTGTCTATTTCCTTTTAGTCACTTTAAAAGACTACTTGCCCAATCTTATATAGGCTGATACCAGTGTTTTATAATGGCTTAATGTACTATACCTCAAAGAGTATGGTAATCATTTTAATAAAGACCCTAAAAGTACATTATCACAATATTATCATTATTATTATTATTATAACAATTATTATTTGATGTCACTATGGAGACCCTATGGTAGATGATAGCAGAGAAAGAATTTTGGTTGTAGGTACATTTTTCTTTTTTGGAACCAAAATATTTTTTAAAAATGTGAATCACATATGGTCCAAATTATCTTGCCCATAGTTTAGCTCTTTTCTGAAAAAAAAAAAAAAAAAAAAAAAAAAAGGTTTTGGAGAAAGGGATTGAAGAAGAGAAGTAACAGAAACAATTATCTTAATAAAGGCCTTTTTTAAAAGTTTTTGTCTGATTTTTTTTCTCATTATTCCTAATTTTCCTGAAATTTTGTTTTCTTTTTTAACATTTATTTCCTAAATAATATGCCTTGATGACTACTTGTGTGTCTCCTAAAGTGAGCCTGACTTCTCAGGAAAGGATTCTTCATTTTAGCTTTCATATAACTCTTCCACTTCTCCTTACTATGCATATACATAGTAAGAATCCAATATATTTTTATGGGACCAAAATTATTATAAACAAATATAAATATTCAGGAAACCATTTATAGAAAAATAATATATACTAAGCCTCTGTCAGTAACCCACTTATTTTGGTTTTGGTCACTCCAGCAACATTTGAGGACCAAAAAAAAAAAAAGTGTGAATTCAATTTCATATTGACATCGGATTGGGTTTTATTGTTGTGTTATGTGATCTCTCTAAACTAGATGTTAAAACTCTCATTTGTGAGTCTGATGAGCATTACAGTACATATGTGAAGTATGTTGAAGCAGATATAATCATTTACATTCTCAATTTGGAATCTGAGGCACTGTATGTTTACAAAAAAGTACGTTAGTTCCAAGCGACAGGCTGTAAGCTCCTTCAGGTCAAAAATGAAAGTGTAGTCCCTCTGTTGTGTCTGATTCTTTGCAACCCCATGGACTGTAGCCTGCCAGGTTCCTCTGTCCATGGGATTCTCCAGACAAGAATACTGGAATGGGTATCCATTCCCTTCTCCAGGGAATCTTCCTGACCCAGGGATTGAAGCCAGGTCTCCTGTATTGCATGCAGATTCCTTACCATCTAAGACACCAGGGAAGCCCTTCAGGTCAGAGGCTATGTCTTATTTTAGCCTGCTTTCTTGAACATGTGTATCTGTATGTAGTTAGTACTCAGTAAAAATGTGTGGGCCTGAAACGTTGAAAGTTGGCCCTGCCTCTTCTGACCTTCTGCCTAGAGTTTTTTCCATGGCACTATTTTGCTATATAAAGAGGGAGTTGCAAATTGGAAGTGGGCTCCTTATTAAACCTGACCTACAGCCTGTAGCCTTGGGCACTCCAAGATTGAACAATGGGCTTTCTAAATAGGTACAGGGTTATTGTGGGAAGGGTACTTTGTATCATTCATATCTACCTGCCTTTTGCTGATGGGACAAGCTACTCCAGTTCATGATTCTTGGCTCCTCTTATTCTTAACAGAATCTAGTATGTGGATTCTAACCAACACTGCTGATCCCCAGCCAAATCTGCACCAACTAATGACTTTTTGCTGCCACCACATATTAGTTTTAGCAACTAGTCATGGTCACGTTTCATATTGCCTTCAGGAAAATCCTCTAGATGTTGAAATGAAAATAGGTGGGATGGGGGAATTGGTGTATAAGGGGCACATTTCAGAGACTGAAGCTCAAGGGGGCATATGTATTATTGGTTTGGTACAAATCAGGTCCAGGAATCAGGAACTGCTTGTAAGTAACATGAGTGGAGAGGCCAACCACCTGGGCATGATGGTGTGACTATTCCACAAGACACCTACCTAAATGCAGATGTTCATTATATTTCATTTACATGAATCCCAGAGGTTTTCATTTAAATTTGTGTAACTACCTTGATTGCCTAAAGTACACATCTGTTTTCTGAATGGAGTGATTGGTCATTTATATTACTGATGTTTCAAACTTCGAAATGTTCTCTATATATACTGTATATGTTAGAAAAAACAAGAACAACAACCAGACATTCTGTTCTTAGTACTTACACATTTATTTTTAGTTTATAGGATGGATAGGATGGAAGATGTTGGCTTTTTAAAAAATAAAGTTTAACCTTCTTAGGCTGGGGAAACTAAGAGTTAGACAAATCTTTAACACCATCATTAGTCTAGTGTGTATAACTAAAGTATGGAGTATATGCATTTAGTTCATAACCAGAATCAATGTGTGAGCATGTCTATGAAACAGACAAAATTGATTATTATTTCCTCCAAACTTATGTGTCATAATATAGCAAACAAAAATAAACGTGATTGTTTCAGTCTATTAATTATAGAGAAAATGTTTTACCCATAAAACATGAGTTTTAACCATCTTGATAAATTGTTTTCTTTTTTTTTTGGTAGTGGTTACCATTGCCACTGAAATTTAAGTGATTTGAGATTCAGATTTCTCATAATTTTGTGCCAGTGTTTTTTATTTATCTGACTAGCTTTCATGGCTCAAAACTATTCTATTATTTTGTTAAAGCAGCCCCAAACCCCTTGACTAGATCACGAAATATGAGAAGAAAGTGGAAATTTTGACACATCAAAAAATCACACTATCTTTTTCATGTTAAGTTTCATGATTGGAAACTAGGAATCTTATAGAACCAATGCAAAAAATTGTCTAAGGCAAGAAAGCACAAACACAATGTAAAAGTAAATCATTTAGTAACCTCACTTTCTCAGGAGAAAAATCATCTGTTGTTTCACCATTAATGTCAATAGTTCACAGATGTTCATGAAACCTACAGCATTGGATCAAGCAAATCTAGTTTGCTGTAGCAAAATAGATTTTATAATAAAAGATATTTCTTTCTACTTATCAATGTATTTAAGGTTACTTTAATCTCTACCTTCATCTAATTTATCATTGTTCATAGTCGCTCAGTTGTGTCTGACTCTTTGCAACCTTTTGGACTGTAGCCCACCAGGCTCTTCTGACTGTGGGATTTTTCAGGCAAGAACACTGGAGTGGGTTGCCGTTTCCTCAATCCCGCATATCCTGTGTCTCCTGCATTGCAGGTGGATTTTTTATCTGCTGAGCCATTGATGGAAGCCCCTAATTCATCTTTAACATATAACAAATTGCATTTGGGATTTAATTCCCAACATACAATGTATAAAGGTATGTATATTTATCATTCCTTCAAGTGTCTCTCTGCGTTTTCTTTCTAATCCCTCCAAAGGATGTTATTATAAAAATAAATGAAATCTCAGCTTCCATATAATCTTTTGGTTTTACTATTACCTGATGGGAAATATGCTGACCATCAAATTGAAAAGGCAGATATACAATAAGTCAAGGAGAGGGCTAGTGAGCAGGAATTTAATGATGTTCAGGAGAAGAACCAAAAGTTTAAGGAAGTAGATGACTTTTTGGTTTATTCAAGGGGAGATCTAACTTGTAGCTCAAATGGCTTCAGATTCTTCCTGGAAATTGTAAGGTCAAGGACAGGAGAGGCCATAAGATTGGGCAAGAGAACAGCAACAATGGCTTGGTGAACTTTTAAAGAAATCAAAATGTAGAGCTTTGATTCAATTGAAGCAAAAAGGAAGTTACTTCACTGACACATTATAGGATAGAAAATGGGAAGGAAAGGCAAAACAGGAGACCACTGTCCACTGTGGATTGATTAATTTCTGTACCCACTGTGAATCAGTTAATTTCTGTGTCCACTGTGGATCAGTTAATTTCTCCATTGCTGCTTTGGAACTCTGGCCATAAACACACCAACCATGTGAATTTATCTGCAATAGGTCGATATGCTTTGCCTGGATGGCAGGCCACTTAATGATCCCCACTAATGACATTCTGCCTGTGTTAATGGTTACTTCAGTCAAACAATGAAAAATCCCTGTACTCAGTTTCCAGATATCAGTGTGTTATTTCATGTGAGTTATTAACAACAGTGCCTGGAATTCTATTCTCATATGATGGTCACTTCAGCTCAGTCCCTCAGTCATGTGTGACTCTGCGACTTCATGGACTGCAGCATGCTAGGCTTCCCTATCCATCACCAACTCCTAAAGCTTGCTCAAACTCATGTCCATCGAGTTGGTGATGCCATCCAACCATCTCACCCTTTGTCATCTCCTTTTCTTCCTGCCTTCAATCTTTCCCAGCACCAGGGTCTTTTCAAATGAGTCAGTTCTTTGCATCAGGTGGCCAAAGTAGTGGAGTTTCAGCTTCAGCATCAGTCCTTCCAATGAATATTCAGGACTGATTTCCTTTAGGATTGACTGGTTGGATCTCTTTGCAGTCCAAGAGACTCTCAAGAGTTTTCTCCAAGACCACAGTTCAAAAGCATCAATTCTTCTGCACTCAGCTTTCTTTATAGTCCAACTCTCACATCCATACATGACTACTGGAAAAACCATAGCTTTAACTAGATGGACCTTTGTTTAATTTACATTTCAATAGGCAATGTGGCCACCCAGCAATGCATGGTACAAGCACAATGCTGCATGAAGGAAAACACTGTGTTTTATGAGACAAATATATTAGTTGTTTCCAGGAGCCTGCACAATGTTCTGCACTAAGTAAAACAATATGATTCAAAAGATGTAAAGAAAACAAACTGGAGGGCCATAAAAGTGAAGTAAAGAGAGTTTCTTAGAAAATATATTTATATTTGAAAATTTATATAAAAAGATAAATTTTCCTCCAAGTTTCCAAGCTATTTCACCCAAGTTACAAGTCAGAGGAGGATGAAAGATTCAGGAAAAAAAATTATTTAAGTGAACAGCCAATTTTTTTTCCAAGGTATTAGATTTGTCCTAGTATCGTGGATCTACAACTATAACACTTACTTGGAATAACATTCATTTTAATATAGAGATGCCCCCCCTCCAATGGCTCAGCAGATAAAGAATCTTCCTGCAATGTAGGAGACCCAGGAAATGCCAGTTCAATCTCTGGGTCAGGAAGATTGCCTGGAGGAGGAAATGGCAACCCACTCCAGTATTCTTGCTAGTAAAATCCCATGGACAGAGGATCCTGGTGGACTACAGTCCATCTGATTCCAAAGAGTCAGACACAACTGGGCATATTAACATTATATCAGTCATTGTAATATAAAGTATTTGAAAAATATTAGAAAGTATAAGGAATATGCTGCTGCTACTAAGTCGCTTCAGTTGTGTCCGACTCTGTGTGACCCCATAGATGGCAGCCCACCAGGCTCCCCCGTCCCTGGGATTCTCCAGGCAAGAACACTGGAGTGGGTTGCCATTTCTTTCTCCAATGCATGAAAGTGAAACTGAAGTCGCTTAGTCATGGCCCACTCCTAGCAACCCCATGGACTGCAGCCTACCAGGTTCCTCCGTCCATGGGGTTTTCCAGGCAAGAGTACTGGAATGGAGTGCCACTGCCTTCTCCAATAAGGAATATATACACAGATAAATTAGAAGTAAGCTCTTAATAATTTTGGTTTATATCTTTCTAGTCATTTCACTTCCCTTTTCATAAATATTTATGCTTAAAAATGAGATATCTAGGGGTAGTATTCTCCATTTTTATGTGAGAAATAGTTTTCTGAATACTGATAGTTGTGGGATGTCTCTTCTTGAACATGACAAATTGACTGGCATTCTTTGGGAGGGAGGTAGTCCTTGAAAGGTCCTTCTACTCCATCTTTTGCTCAATGTGAAGACTCAGTGGATAGCCTTCTTTGGGCACTGCTTTCCCAAACCAAAACTTCACACCATTCTGCTCCATTGCTGAGCTAAATTGCAGATGCTCTTTGTTCTTTGTTTCTGCCAAAATCTCAATATTAGGGGTTGTTTCTGAAATAAGGAAATGCTTTTCCATTAATTTTAGTAATTTCCTGTATCCATATTTTTTTCCTATCATAGTTTCTCAAATAATCGTGGCATTGGAAGCATAAAATTTGACATTATTTTTGAAAGTATAATAGGAAAAACATACTCTTTAACACTCTAGTAACTTCTCTTTTAAATTGTACATATCCTCAGTTAAATTGATCACAAATTAAAGTAGTGATATCAGGAAAGTCAAATTTACTATTAATCTTAATGAATAATCTTCTTAAACTGATTTAGACATGAAGATAAATAATGGCTAAGACCTGAAAAAATACTGCCCACATAATATCTTACAACATTGTACTTCCATAGGATGTATCTAAACTGGGAATACTTTAGGTAATTTTTAATACTCATTCATGCTCAATGAGATGTAAAGAGGTCATTTCATTTTTAACTTGTATAATGCTTTCTTGGGGACGTGGGAGTATATATTAGCAGGTTGGGGAAATTGTTTAGCAAATTTACAAGCCTACACCATGCTATGCTTCAATATTTCCTGCTTTATATATTGAGTCCCAGTGTTACCTTTTCCTAAAATTAATACCAGTTAAGAAATTTTTAAAAAGCACATATGAAAATGTTTTAGTTGGATACATGCTATGAAATTTCATCCTTAATCTATTGTTTCACAACCCCATATACTATATGTTCTCCATCAGTTATAAATATCTTTTATGCCTTCATCTTCAATACAAACTTTTAAAAGATTATTTCAGAAGAGTGCTTAGGAGTTTCTAAATGCTTTTTAGTGATTTTTTTTTTTTTAGTTTAGCATGTTTGTGAACCCAGTTTCTATGTAACTGCCTTGGCTTTCTTCTTGGTTGCTGATTTTTCACCTGGTCTTTGTGGCTCTGAACTTTTTGCTCTTCCTTAGACAAAACTTTGTTTCTAGCGAATCTCCCTTTCCTGCATTGATAAAGTATTATGCCCATTGCCAGTGTAATGTGTTAGCCATAAGATCATTCTTGAACTGCTTCTGGTGTTTGTATCCATTGTACACAAGTTCCTTTGATCACCCATTGGAACTATTACCAGTGCTAGTGATTCCATGGTAAGCAAGACACACAAAGTCTCCAACTTGACAATTTAGTGGGAGAGAGATAAAAATATCAAAGAAGAGCATTAAATAATATTGGGCTGTGGTAAGTGCTCTGAAGAAAAATAGAGGACCATAGTGGAAGGAGAGTGAAGGAGATGCCCCTTGTAGACAGGATGGCCAAAGGCATTTTCTCTTAGGTTACTGTTGAATATAAAACATATGAAATGAGACAGTGTACAATGTAATTTTCCCCACAGAGGAAACAGCAAGTATAAAAACCCTAAGGTTTGTGTGCTTTCCATGTCTCCTGAGAAGACCAGTATAGCTAAGCACAGGGGGAGAAAGAAAAGGGATAAAATATGAGGTCAAAAAGGAAATCTGGGATCAAAACATGCAGGATCTAAGCCCTGGTAGGTCCAACCTGTTTGCATTGGTACAACTAAACTCATTTAAATATAAAATACTTCTAAGAATATTATTGAGAAAATAGCTGCTACTCCAGTGTCCTTTATCATCTCTTTGCCTTTGCAGATGCCCTGATACTTCGCTCAGGATTGATTCAGGAATGGTTGGTGCTATTGCATCACTATTTTTAAAATTTAATTTTTATTGGAGTATAGGTGCTTTACAATGAATGCTGTGTTAGGCTTCCCTGGTGCTGCAGACAGTGAAGAATCTGCCCGCAATTCAGGAGACCTGAGTTTGATCCCTGGGTCAGGAAGATCACCTGGAGAAGGAAGTGGTGACCCATTCCAGTATTCTTGCCTGGAGAATCCTGTGGATGGAGGCTACAGTCCATGGGGTTGCAAAGAGTCACACATGACTGAGTTAGTTTCTACTGAACAGCAGCATGAATCAGCCATACATATACATATTCCCCTCTCGTTTGCATTTCCTTCCCATTCAGGTCACCATAGTGCATTAAATAGAGTTCCCTGTGCTATGCAGTAGGTTCTCATCAATTATCTATTTTATGCATAGTATCAACAGTGTATATGCATCAATCCTAATCTCCCAATTCGTCTCATCGCCCTTTACCCCCATGGTATCTATACATTGGTTCTCTACATCTGTGTCTCTACTACTGCTTTGCAAATAAGATCATCTATACCATTGCTTATTAAACGTCTTCAATGTCATCCCTGACAGTGAGGATTGAAGTCTCTAGTCTATGTATTATGAAGAGCTGCTGGAGAATCTTAAGTAATGGGCAAGAGGTATGCATGACACATTGTAATTTAAAATATCAGAAGAACAGACTAGGGAAATGGAAGAACCTGAAGTAAGAAAACATCTATTAATAGGAAGCTACTATAGAAGTCCAGGCAAGAGATAACAGTGTCTTGGACTAAAACAGAGATTGGAGAAACTGAGGCTTGGACAGAATTAGGACATACTTTGATAGTCATATTGGCTAGGTATGCTAGACTGGGCTGTTATAACAAATAGAACTGCCAATGTATAATGCCCTCAAACAAAGAAGGAACAGTAATACCATTTGTAGAAACAGAAATTCATTTAGCAGTCTGGAGTTGAAAGACTAACTCTAGGTTAAAAGACTAACTTTAGTTGAAAGACTAACTCTAGTTGAAAGACTAATAGGTTAACAAGAATACAAGGCCAATGAATGACTGGATTTATGAACATTTGATTTAAAATCTTCAACAGCATTAAGAATTGAATTTTCTGATCTAAATCTGAAGAAGATGATGAAGGCTGATAAGGTCAGAATCAATTTTACAAATGGTACAGAAATTGATGTGATTGTTGAAATAAGGGCTTTATTTAACTTTCTTGAAAAAGACTCATATTATAGGATTTCCTGCTGCCTTAAGTACAGTAATACCATGAAGGGGTAATGTGCAATTTGTTCTTAATTTAATTTAAAATAAAAGACTGTAAGACAAAAGAAGTACTCTATTTGTTAGAAAAGAATTCTCCAGGAGACTTGTGGGAGAGTATCATTTTAAATCACCCATTTGTATGTTTCTGTTTACCAAAGCCTGTACTTAACCCAGATAAAGAACGCTTAACTGCAAGAAAAGGTTTTTAAAGCAACATATTTTATAATAAATGAAAGTAATCATTATAAGCCATATTGTCTTTCTATTGCTACCTTGAAATTCTCTCTTGCCTCCCTCTAACATCTTTGAGGATTTTTTCCTGGTCTTTGCATTTTCATTATCTTTAAATGTAATTCCTTCACTTGTGTGGATTTTGAGACTGTGTTTTATTGTTCACATTATTACACAGTTCAGTTCTTCTAGTTTATTCATATTTTGTCAACACTCAAGATGCTTGATTCAATTCTTTGTGTTCAGAAAATTCACTTCTTTGTGTTCAGAAAAGAAGGAAATATATGATCACAGCTCTTTTTTGATTACTCTGGTTTACTCAAGGTAAATGTGTTATTCTCTTCTCTGTCATTTCTTTCATTACTTTATTTACAAATTTTTTATTTTTGGCTTCACCGTGTAACATGTAGGATCTTAGTTTCCCAACCAGAGATTGAAGCTGCATCCCCGTGTTTTGGAAGCGTGGAGTCTTAACCATTGGACTTGCAGGGAAGTCTCTTCTATTACTTTAGAAATACAGTAGAATACTAGTCAACACTCCGCCATGACTAAGTGCAGACCACTTCCATCTGGAAAAACACAAATGAGCATGTTCGTTACAAAGATGGAGGCTCTTTCCTGGAGTAAATGTAAGTAGAGACATACGAACATTTCCTCACAACTGCGGATGGGCTTCGAACCCTCTGCTTCCTTAGAAGTCCAGGTGCCCCTACACCACTCCAGGAGAGCACTAGCTATTCTGACTACATTTGACTTCTAAACCCACCTTTCTAGAATTCCCATGGTAATAACAATAACAATAAGATGATTAACATATACTGAGAGCTTAATGTATGCCAGTTTTAATACTTTTTGTACACTCTCTCATTTAACTCTTGTAACAAACCAGTGGGTTAAGTTTCATTGTCAACCTTTCAAACATAAGGAAAACAAGGCTTTGGAGGCTAAAAGAGACTGCAGAGTCATACCTCCATGTTACATGACCAGTAAATGGCAGATCCAGGATTCAAACCCAAATCCAGGAATGGCTCATTGCAAAGACTTTATTCTCAATAACTGTACTTCAACACCTTTTTTCAACCTTGTGCTTAACAATTTAAAAATATCTTCATGTTTTAGTTACAGAAAATTTAGAGCCTTCCTCCTGGATTTCAAAATACAAGTAACTGTAGCTAACATGGATTAAACCCCTATTATGGAGCCAGGATGGAGAAGGCGATGGCAGCCCACTCCAGTACTCTTGCCTGGAAAATCCATGCATGGAGGAGCCTGGTAGGCTGCAGTCCATGGGGTCGCTAAGAGTCAGACATGACTGAGCGACTTCATCTTCACTTTTCTCTTTCATGCATTGGAGAAGGAAATGGCAACCCACTCCAGTGTTCTTGCCTGGAGAATTTCAGGGATGGCGGAGCCTGGTGGGCTGCCGTCTATGGGGTCGCACAGAGTCGGACACAACTGAAGCGACTTAGCAGC